>NC_056728.1:1177017537-1177157537 GCF_019279795.1 Protopterus annectens | reverse complement strand
CCATTTAGCTTCTCCTTTGCTTAATCTGTGTCGGCAGTGCTTACCCCCGTGCAAACGCACTTGCACACGCTTACTGGTGCTTACATATGCTCACTACTGCTTATCTGTGCTTACACCTGCTTACTGCTGCCTTCTTCATTATACTACTGTCTCTTCACATGTGCATTTCCTGCAGTACTCCAGTTCATAAATGTATGGTATTTAGCGTGTTTTGCAATACAAATATTGCTTATACCATGCTTTGCCATGTAAAATAGACTGTGCTGCACTGGGACTCAAATTGGGACTGCCTGCTCTGCTTGTTAGGTGAACGCTCTGCCCACCACACTATTGCTGAGATGCTTTATTTGCATATATCGTCCTTGTTATCCTCTTCAGCCTTTTGGGCTGCTTTAACTGTAGCTGAGTAATGGGCACACCCACGCACCTACGGTTAGCTGTACTCAGAGTTTTAGAAGACAATACAGGGGTTTCTTCTTTTGATTTTTATGTCCTGTTGCTATTGTACACATGGGGGACTGTTGGTGGGGATATGTGGACAGCTATGAGCGGTCTCGCTCATTTATTTCCACTTTCTGCTGTTCAGCATTGCAGGGGTGTGTTTATTCTGAGACGCTCTGCTCTCAGACATGCCCTCTGCACTCGTACATGCTCCGTGTAAGCCTGGGAGCTTGGGCAGTGCGCCTTCATTACTATGCATGGTGCACTGCCATCCTGCTCCTAAGAGGTTGCTTCCGTGCAGGACTAGAACAGTCCTGCATGGAAGATTAGTAAATCCGGGGGACTATGTCAAAGAATATCACTCATAGATCTCAAGTCATTGTTTCTCTGCCAGGTGGGTATTCATCAAAAAATGCCATTATTTGAGAGGGATATGAACTAGTTATTTTTGGCCATAGAACAAGTTCTTAAATAGTATATAGCAATATTCATGCACTGACACACACCCTGACATCTGAGCTTCTTCTTTGTGGCTATATATTTCATGGCACATGTGACAGGCTTCATACATGTCTTTAGCATCATAGTCTTATCCAGAAATGGTGTGGGAAAATCGGCACCGCCAGCATCTATTGGTAGCAGACCAGTTGGGCAACAGTCACATTGATGTTGTAATGGACATGTATGCAGTATTCTTTCACAAGGCCCAGTTGTTGACTATTAAGGCTGCTGGCACTGCAGGTTAATGGTTAACAGTGTCTGCATCACTGCTTATAATGCATGGTCAGGGTGCTATGGCCATTAGATTATTATTCAGACACAGATACATGCCTTCAGCATTCGAGGTATGCATGCACATTACTCCCAGGCTCACTGAGAACACACTGCTGCCCATACCCAAGCTAGTTAAAAGTAGCAATATATATCATTTTGCTCTACTATAATCCCAGACCCCAAATCTTGATATAGTGCAGCATTCTTCCTTTTAAATGTCTTATTACTAACGCATTCCCTGATAAATTGCCTGGTTTTGTTCTGTTTTTCTACTGTATTTTATTTGATATATTACTGTACAAATCAACATGTTAATGTTGTTCTATTTCTTAACACTATGCAATATTCAGCTATAAATACCATTGGTGGTTTGTTTCAGCCTTTCATGGAGCAATTACTAGTTAACAGATGAACTGACTGTGCAATACTGTTATCTGTATATTACCTAAATCTATTGTTTTCTACATATTTTGTCTACTGTAAATAAAAAGTTTGGAAAGTACACATCTGTGGTGTAAGTCTGTTAGACAAACTCATACCATGAATGCTGTACCATGTACCCTCTGTTTGGGACACTAATGGTAATTTTACACACAGTGGTGGGACGATTGCTGATCATGGTGTCAATGCTGATACTTACACAACGCAACACATTGCATACATGTGTGGTTATAGTCAGGATAGCCCTCCAGCTAGGGAATACCATGAAGTCATTGTGGCTCTGTTACTGTGGCCAAGACAGATTACATGGAAGAGTCTGTTACAATGTATAGGGGTGTCCATATATTAAGGGGTTTGCCAACAGATATGTAGGTTATCCATGTGGATAATCCCCTAGAGGGCCCATCTCTATACTGGAAGAAGGCAAAGTTCCTGCAATCATGGCTGCACAGGTAACAAACCCACTCTCCAAAGCCAAGAACACAGCATCCATGGGACCTGACAATATCCAGGCTGCATTCTACATGAACTACAGAATGAAATGGAACCCCACCTAAGTACCATGTTCAATCATAGCCTCACCTCAGGCTTTGTGCCCACTAAATGGTGCACTTTGACAGTTATCCCACTCCACAAAGGGGGAGCCACGACGAACTCCAGGAGCTACCATCCCATTAGCATGACGAGCCTGGTCTGCAAGGCCATGGAACGTATCAACATGGAACTCATAAACAAAGACATTGGTAATCTCCAAACTCTGGACCCCACCCAGTTCGGGTTTGTAAAAGGCAGATCATGTCTCCTAAACCTGATAAGCTTCTTTGAAGCAGTCACCAAAGCCATAGATGAGGGTAAGGTGGTTCACACAGCCTATCTAGATATCGCCAAGGCTTTTGATACCATCCCCCACTCTGGAATTATAGATAAACTCACTAAACTAGGTAAAAATCCCTTTGTCACATGATGGGTTGCCAACTGGCTGATGGACAGAACCCACACTGTAAAGTAGCAGACTCTAAATCCGACTTCAGACCAGTGACAAGTTAAGTACCACAGGGTTCAATCCTGGGTCCTCTCCTGTTTGGTATCTATTTCTCTGAAGTACATGCTAACACAGAAGGTCTTTGGCTAACGAAGTTTGCAGATGACTGCAAACTGGGAGCCATAACTGAAACTCCTAACAATGCTGACATCCTAGAAAAGGGCCTCACTGAGACAGATGCCTGGTGTCAAAGCCATGGCCTGAAGCTCAATGCCAAAAAGTGCATTGTCATCTCCTTTGGTAAAAACTCTGTACTCATGAACTACCACATAGGTGGTAGTCTACTTAACACCGAAAGTGTGATAAGAGACCTTGGGACACAGATGGACAGTAGTCTCTCATTTGATAATCACATTGTGACATTAGTCAGGAAATCCTTCGATGTGGCACACCTCATCACAAAAGGTTTCTCATCCAGGAAAAAAGTCATTGTTCCCCACTACTCGTCACTCATTAGTCCCATTATAGAGTACAGCTCCCTTTTGGTATGTACCTCACAAGACATCTACATCAACTGGAGAGGCCACAGAAATACCTCACAAAGAGGATTACTGACCTCAAACAGATGCCCTACGCAGACCGTCTCAAAAAACTCCAACTTTACTCCGTAGCATATCGCATACTCAGAGCCAATCTCTGCCTAAGATACAAAGCTATGTCAAACCCAAAGCTGTTGGACATGCTCCACCTAAAGAAATCCCAATCCCTCTGAGCTACATGCTGTAGGGACCTAAACCTTGTCACCACAATAAACAGAACATGCTGGAGGGATAGATTCTTGTCCCAGAGACTTCCCATACTCTGGAACAGACTGCCTATCTATGTCAAACAGAGCTCCTCATTAGCACTCTTCAAGAAAAATCTTGATGATTGGATGGGAAATATGAAATTCACCCTGGGGAACACTTCTGTGGCTCTGCTTGACAGGGGCACAGGAAAATAATTTTCTTGGGTGGCGAAAGCCAGGGTACTTTTTTGGCTAGGTTTATATAGGCCCTAGGGCTGATAGCCTAATACCTACCTATAAACCTATGAACCTATGGATGAAGACACTTGTACATCTGCAGCCATATCGTAATGCATATTCCATACTTTGATGCTCAATATGCTTCTCTGTGTGTTCTTTGATGATTAAGTGGCAAAATCATTCTCAATGTTTAGGTTTTGTGAGATGGATAGGATACACAACATTGAGTATGCATTATGGTGCTCAGGTCTAATGATGCATGCCTCATTGAACATCATTTTATTCTATTCTCAGTCTAGCAATTAGTCTTCAAGATTTTGGCTCTGGAATGCTAACAAGATGGTTCCTATACTGAGGGGTACAGGGTTTGATCCCTTCAATCTCCATTTGCCTGCTGTGTGACAAAAAGCAAGTGACTTAACAAGACAGTGTTTCCAGGTCACTCTACAAAGGGACACATGTCAAGTGGACATACATCCTTAATAAACACAAAGAAATTGTAATAACGTTTGCCATCTGTAAGCAGCTGCCTTACACTGCGCTACAAAAAAGTACAACAGACATTGTTTAAATGCACTAGACTAGGAAGGCTCACAGATGAGGCATTCAGATTTGCATCCTCATAATTATTATGTCTGGCCAGGATGCTCCTGCTGCTGTCTCTCTTTGTGTCTCTATATTATGCTAGACTGCACAGGGGAGGACATCTTACTGCCCTTGTTTGAACTGTACTATAACTGTTAGCCAAAGGTATCCAGACAATGGTGTCACCCCTCCAAAAAACTACTTGTTTCTCTATACCTTTTGCATGCATGCCATGCATGCATTGTCAACTCTGTTAAAACCTTTAACACTAAATGGGGGTTATCACACACTTGGGTAGTGTGTAGACAACCTTGCCTCTTACTTCTGTAGATGACAGAGACTATGCAACAAGTCTGCATCTATAGCCATGCTTGTGACATTTGATAGGAGTGCCCAGCAGAAACAACAAATTACAAGGTTCGATTTCCATTATCTGCAATTTCAGTTTATAGGTCTTCTGGATGCCATCTGTTAATAGGCATTTTGTTGTCAACAGACAATGTCTTACATATTGACTAACTATATTTTTTTATTTAATACTGGATTATTGTTTATGCTACTTGAATTTTCTTTGCATTTTCCTGTTTGCGTAGCTCCAGTAGTATATGTGGTTGTCAGCTTTGGCGTGTGCCTGATATATCTTAACATCTGTTCAGCTTTATTATGAACGTATTATTCCTTGCCTAGCCAGAATTGTCAGCCAAGTTGCAGATGTACAGAAGTGATATTCTCTCTATCTTCCATGCATGTGCAAGCCATATTCACATTAAGCTGTTTCTGGCTTGCAGGTGCATTCATTGCTGTAGTTGTGTTATCACATCTGCACTGATATACATTATTCCTGCAGGTATGACTCTTGCAGACTTGTAGTTTCCATACAAAGACTCTACACAGCACTACTGCGGTTGCATTCACATGACTCGTCACAGTACAACTGCTGGAGCATTCACATGACTCTACAGAGTACCACTGTGGGAGCATTCACATGACTCATCACAGTACCACTGCTGGAGCATTCACATGACTCTACAGAGTACCATTGCAGGAGTATTCACATGACTCTACACAGTACCACTGCGGAAGCATTCACATGACTCGTCACAGTACAACTGCAGGAGCATTGACATGACTCGTCACAGTACCAATGCTGGTGGATTAACATAACTCTACACAGTACTACTGCGGGAGCATTCACATGACTCTACACAGTAACACTGTGAGAGCATTCACATGACTCTTAACAGTACACTGCGGGAGCATTCACGCGACTCTACATAGCACTACTGCGGGAGCATTCACATGACTCATCACAGTACCACTGCTGGAGCATTCACATGACTACACAGTAATACTGTGGGAGCATTCACATGATTCTAGCTAAGACATGGTCACTCTTCCTTAAATGTAAGCCTGTTCCAGTGCTTGCAGTGCAGCATTATGCATTTATATCTCACAACAGAATTTACCTGCTACATTGCTACATTCCTGGTTTACAGATGCAACTTTTACATTACCTATTTTTCAATCTTAACAGTACTTCAATTTCATTCAGAAATTTGTATCCGTTGTTGCAGAATTGCATCCAAACTACCAAGAGAAGCCCTTAAAATGTGGAAGGGGCACCGTAAATTCTTACCAGGGATAGCGCCTACAATCCTCCTGGATATGGGCAGTCATTAATAACTACAGTCCTGGATATTGACTAGAGTATCTATGGTATTACACTGGGATGAAATAGCTAGGTTTGAAATGACCTACCATAGCCTAGTAAACTCCTATGAGCCTATAAGATGGTTTCACTTACTCACCAGTACACATCTTTGTGTCTTGTTTATCAGTCCAGGTTATCATGTCAGGATTTACTTTTATAATATTAATATTATAAGCACTCCACAGTATATATATATATATATATATATATATATATATATATATATATATATATATATATATATATATATATATATATATATATATATATATATATATGTTACAAGCCTATATTTATCACTAATGTTACATATCAGCTAATATATCATTTATACCATACTACTGCAACTAAAATAAGTATATTGTATAAAGCTATAGACAGGCTTGCCTGTCTATATTTCTATTTATGAGAGCTAAATTGTAGATATTTTCCTCCCCTAGTTATGGATCTCGTAGACCTGCATTAACCTGTGATGAACTCCAACATTTATATAACCTTTCCAACATGTATTTTACCATGTATCTGTAGTTCCCAATGAGCTGTCTATGTGGTATTTTCCCTAGGAAAATATTGGAATAGATCATTATCTGTCACCTCTAAGAATCATGGGCATTTCTTAAGCAAGTTCCATAATGTAGAAGTTGAAGCCCTGACTGTTATCCTATAGACTTGGGCTCTTAGCAATCTTACTTGCTAGAAAATTCAGCAGATGATGGATAGAGGATACTACGTCACAAAATCTGTTTGTGAGATGACAGTAGAGTCACAGTGCATGATTGCCATGTGGTGGTGGAAAGATATCAGTTCATGCACAGATCAACATGCATTATATGTCAGTCTACTAGGCAGTACGTACGCACCACAGGTGTGTCAATTGAGTATAGCTGTGTACCTGCATCTGGATATTGTAGGTCCCACTTCAACAGACTGCTGCTTGGCTGCAAGAGGTGAGAAGAGTTGGGTTACAAAAAAAAACTTAGCTAGTTGAGTGCATTTCAATGCACAACTATTAATATTCACTGCCAGCCAGGAAAGAGGCATCACCACCATAAAACAAATGTTCATTGTAAAGGCAGGTGTCCAGTGGATTACACATGATGTTACTGCTGGCAGGGTGATAAAACTAAAGGTTCAGACAATCACTGGAGGTGGAAGATGGGCAAGTTGTGCAATGGTCCAAGCGAAAAAAAAAGTGTACATAGTTGGTGGTACGTCCAAGGTTTTCTACACAGAAATTCTTAACAATTGCAATGGCATTATGTATGAGTTATGCATGAGACAATTGAATGAATAACAATCCTCCCTTTTGATATACAAATCCATCTGGTTCTGGTGAGGTCATAATGCCAGAACAAGTGCAAACTGTCACATCTAGGACAGATAGCAAACCTAAAGCCCTTTGAAAAGTCTTCATGTGGGTTCAGTGTTCATGGGGCTCTCATGGAATATTATACACCCTCCTAGGTACTGCAGTATACAGAGCAGGACTACATCCACTGTCAAAAGGCAGATGACAATATGGCCCCAAAAGAAACACATGGATTTCCATATATTAAAATGAAGGAGTGTTATCACTTGCAAGCTGATGTAATGCACAGGAAGCACTGCACTGTGCTGTGGACACATTATTATTAAGTGGGATGTTGTTAGAAAAACTTCTTGGCATAGGAAATAGATGCTTACAGCCTGATTGCAGTCTAAACCAAGGTATGTTTATTTATTTTTTTGATGTCATGAAACACACTGCACAATGGTAAGTGTCCACCAGAAAGTACTGCAGTCTTGCGGCTAAACATACTATTACACATAACTGAAATATGTGCACACATAGTAGTTGTTGCCATGACATTGCCCTTTACTCTACTGTAGTGCAATCTTGGAGCTGGTATATTTAGTTAGGGGGGTATGAGGGGCACAGCCCCCCCATTGGAGGGTGTGGGGGTGAAGCTCCCCATTCTGCTATGTTTTAAGTCATGTGTTATGTTTTATGGCCTACCAATTTTTTTCCCAGGGAAAGAAAATCGATGACCTGGGGTTTTGCTGTTGTGGAATTTCATTGTTTATGTGTCATTGAAACGGCATTCGTTGTAATGCCATTTTGCTGACTTGTGTGTATATATATATATATATATATATATATATATATATATGTAAAACACCCCCACTGAACTATTACTTAAGTCAATCCCATTTGTGGTCTAATGTCTACAAATTTGTTTACTGTAAGTGCCTTTGTCATAGCATTAGTAATCATTTTATCAGTTTCACAATATGAAAGTACAATAATTTTTTGTTCAACCAATTCATGAATGTAATGGTGTCTGACATTAAATATGCTTGGTTCCTGCACTGATCTTCTCAATAGTTTCAAGCTTAATGCATTCCTGATTGTCCTCATATAGGACCATAGCCTGAGACACTGGTTCTCCAAGATCTTCAAGTAACTGCTGCAACCAAACAGCTTCTTCGGTGACATAAGCAGCATAAATATATTCTGCCTCTGTAGAAGACAATGCCAGTGAGATATGTTTCTTGCTGGACCAGGATATGCAACTGTTTCCTAATTTGAACAAGTAACCACTTGTAGATCTGTGTATATTGAGGTCACCTGCCCAATCACAGTCCACATATCATGTGAGGTTTAAGTCACCAATTGCAGACAACTTTGAACTCAAGCCCTTTGTGTCTTTAAGATACCTCATAACCTTTTTTATTGAATTCCAGTCTATTTCACATGGTTTACTTACACATCTACAGAGAAGTGACATGGCTGCTGCAATGCCCAGACGAGCCACTTTTGAGATTTTAAGTATTTTTTCTCTGTTTATTTGCTAAGTTTTTCTGCATAGCTGCCTAGCTTGAGCATTTTCTGGCTTGTTAAACTTGATTTCTGTATTAGTAGCTGTATTTAGAGCACAACCAAAAGCTGTTTGCTGAATTTCCTGTTTGCACTTAATTTTAAATCGTTTTTTTCTTAAAACTTGCATATTTTCTGTCCTTGACCTAGCACTCTTGTGTGGGGTCATTTACTGCACTGTTATAACTTGATATTACTTGTGAACCTCTGCTATCTCTGTAAAAACAAAAACAAAAAAAAATCTTGCTTTTTTCCCACTTTTCTGAGAGTTAAAAAAGTTCAGTTACAGGCTTGCTGTTCCTGAACTGTTTGAAAGTTTCTGTGAGGCCATTTTTCCTTGGGCTGAAGGAGGGTCTCTGTGTTTATCAGTGGCAGTGACTAACATTGAGCAGCTTCCCTGCCCGCGGAGAGGTGGTTACTGACTTGAAACTGTAGTTTTATTGGCCACTAGGGGTCATTTCCATAACTCCTTCATTTGTCCTCAGAGGAGTGGTTTAGGGCAGTGACTTGTGATTTGTTGACCAATTTGGGTCATTTCCTGTCTTTTCCAGCCCCTGCTATAAAGCACGGTTTAGCGATTTAGCCGATTTAGCGGAGTTGCTACTGTTGCACACTAGGGCAGCGCGTTAAGCAGGTTTAAACTATTCGGCTACCTAAAGTCCACTCTTCAAATTTTCCCTTAAAACTACCTTCCTCGAACTATACTACTGATCTAATCCGCGTATCCTATAACTAAAAAGATCATCTCTACTTGACTCCAAGTAGACTATTCTCTATCTGTTAAACCTAGAACTGCTCCTACAGTACTTATTACCTTGATACGGCACTCTTGTCATAGATAGTACCCCAAAAAGGCAACCCCCCATTTCTCGGTCACCCACATCCCCCGGAATCTTTTTTAAAGTTTTTTGTCTATCCTTCTAGCATGTCGAGGGATCAGTTGCTAGTGTCCTCTCCTGCTCAGCTGATGAACCTGGGAATATTGAGGCAATGTTACAATTGCCTCATGTACACAGACAACCCTCTCCTCCTCCCACAAAACACAAATACATGTGAGAGATGCAACTATACGGCCAAACTGGAGGCTGAGCTCTCTCAACATAGGACTGGCAAGACCAGTCAGGAGGAGAAGGTTACCACACACACTATAGACCCAGTCTCACCTAGTACCATTACAACCTCAAATCATACACATAAACACACAAAGACATACTCGGAGGCTCTGATCACAAGTCTACCAAAACAGCAGAGGCCACCAAAGCAGACACCCAAACAACCACCACCTCAGAACACAACACCTGCAACACATAGACCTCACAGTCAGAGTGTCAAACAGTCACAGCCCTTAAGGCCAAACACAATGCCAGACACACTAGTCATTGGTGACTCCATAGTCAGACACACTGACGTCCCGCTCACCAGACTGAGTAAGGAGAAGGTCACAGTAAGCTGTCTGTCGGGCTAGAATCCGCCACATAACGCAAGCACTCAGGTCTCTCAACAGCAGGTACAAATATGACTCAGTCATTGTCCACGCTGGTGTAAACGACCTGAGACGCACCTCCTTGGACTACATGAAAAGAGACATTGAGGAGCTCTCTGATTATGTAGCCCAGGCAGGTATGACCCTGACCTTGAGCAGTATCCTACCTTCACCAAGAATGATGCCACAATACAGAGATAAGATGATCAGCTTTAACAATTGGCTTAAACACTGGTGTCATTCAAAGGGGATCCAGTATCTGTCTGCCTGGGATGACATGCTGGACAAGCCACGCTGCAGAAGGGACGGCTTGCACCTGTCACCCTGGGATTCCGGATATTGGCAAAGGCTCTTGCCACCCATAGTGCCTTTTTAGGCAAGGCTCAAATTCTAAACCTACCACCCTAGAACACAAAAAGGAAGAAACTAAGGGTAATGCTGCTCAATGCCAGAAGTCTAAATCTGAAAATGCACGCACTCGAGGCCCTTCTCAGTATGGAGAACATCGATGTCTGTGCTGTGACAGAAACCTGGTTCAAGGCTCCTGAGAGCACCCCAGCGCTATCAGGTTTTACCTCATATCATGCGTTCCGGCCCCAAAATCCGGACAATACCAAGAAAGGAGGGGGGTACCCATATTCATCAAGGACACCCACACCTCAAGACTGGTGGCAACGCATGATGCATCGGAGACCATCCAGGTGCAATTAACCGTAGGCAAGACTGCTCTGCAAATTGTAGCATGTTACAGGCCACCCTCACAAACTCAGGAACCTCACATGGCCTTCCTGAAAACACTAGAGGGGATAAATGTATCACCAAACACCATCATACTAGGTGACTTCAATTACCCTAATATAGACTGGGAAAACTACTCAAGCCCAAACACCCTAGCCCAAAAGTTCCTGGAATTCATAAACTCAAATGCCATGGAACAACTAGTCACCATCCCCACAAGAGGAGATAACATACTTGATCTCATCATCACGAACATGGGAGCACAATGTTCAACACCGAAGTATACCCCTCACTGGTGAGATCAGATCACAAACTAATCTCGCTGGAGGTCCTCATCCCACCCCACCTGAAATAAAAAGACCACAGTAAAGAACTTCTCAAAAGCCGACTTCACACTTCTAAAGACTAGTGTGGTCTCCTTTAAGGCCCCGAACCGCGTGGAAATCAGTACTCAAGCCGCT
Organism: Protopterus annectens; assembly: GCF_019279795.1. Lineage (NCBI taxonomy): Eukaryota > Metazoa > Chordata > Ceratodontiformes > Protopteridae > Protopterus > Protopterus annectens. The sequence goes on along the minus strand of NC_056728.1, from coordinate 1,177,146,037 downwards.
GAATCACTTACAAATGCCTTCTACCAGCACCTGCAGGACTGCATGGATAAGGCAATCCCAAGCAAAACAAAGACTCTTTGTACCAAAGGCAAGCGTCCAGTCTGGTGGACCCCAGCCATAAACAAACTCTACAACAAAAGGAGGAAGCTACTACAAGATAGAGCAAAATCCTTAAAAGGTAAGACACCCTTGATCACTATAAGTAAAAAACTAAGAGCTCTCATAAAATCATCCAAAGCAAATTTCGAGAGAAAAATAGCTAAAGACTCAAAAGACAATCATAAGGTCTTCTTTAGCTATGTTAGAAACCTAGGAGGAAACTCCCAGATATGCTCAGAACTAGTTCAAAATGATGTGAAGATTACTGATCCTACAGACATTGCCAACATACTGGCTGACAGGTTCAGTGCAAACTTCTCCCCTCCCCAAAAGGAGAGATATCTATACCAAACGATTGCAGCCCCCAAACATCTCCAGCGCCCAAGTGAGAACTGCTCTCTCCAAAGCAAAAACACAGCATCCATGGGACCTGATGGTGTCCCCGGCTGTGTGCTCCACGAACTCAATGAAGAATTAAACCCACAGCTAGGACAGCTGTTTAATCAAAGTCTTACCTCTGGATACGTGCCAGGAGTGGCGCACTGCAACTGTGGTCCCACTTCACAAAGGCGGTGCCTCCACCGACCCTGGAAATTACCGGCCCATTAGCTTGACAAGCCTTATCTGCAAAGCCATGGAGAGGATCATAATGGACCTCATAAATAAAGACATAGGGAATTTGCAGACTTTGGATCCAACCCAGTTTGGCTTTGTCAAAGGCAGATCATGCCTTTTAAACTTGGTTGACTTTTTGAAACAGTCACCAAAGCCATTGATGAGGAAAGGCAGTCCATACAGCCTACCTCGATCTGGCTAAGGCCTTGATACAATACCCCACTCGGGTATCATTGAAAAACTCATCAGCTTAAATGTTAACCCATACATCACAAGATGGGTTGCAAACTGGCTGAGTGACAGAACCCACAGGGTCAGAGTTGCTGGCGCCATGTCAGACTCAAAGCCTGTCACAAGTGGTGTCCCACAGGGCTCAGTCCTGGGCCCACTCTTGTTTGGCATCTACTTTTCCAGTACAAGCAAACACAGGAGGGTTATGGCTGACAAAGTTTGCAGATGACTGCAAACTGGGCCATAGTAGAAAACACATCTGACACAGATATCCTTCAGAAGGGTCTCACAGAAAGCGGATAACTGGTGCCAGAGCCACGGCCTAAAGTTAAATGCCAAAAATGCATAGTCATACCCTTCGGGAAAAACAAGGTTACCCCTAGCTACCAAATAGGTGGCAATCCACTGAGCACAGAAGAAGTTATCAGGGACCTGGGGACCCAGGTTGATAGTAGTCTGTCATTCGACACCCATGTAGCTAAAGTAGTCAGGAAGACCTTCTACATTGCCCACCTTATCATGAAGGGATTCTCATCTAGATCAAGGGAGGTCATAGTCTCCCTTTACTCATCACTCATCAGACCAATGATTGAGTACAATGCCCCATTCGGAATGTATCTGACCCGACACTTGCAGCAGCTGGAGAGGCCACAAAAGTTCCTCACCAAAAGGATAAAGGGTCTCAAAAATCTGTCCTATGCTGCCCGACTGAAAGAACTCCAGCTCTATTCAGTTGCTTACCGCTTGCTCAGAGGTGACCTTTGCCTAACATACAAGGCCATGTCAAACCCAGATTTGATGAATATGCTTCACCTCAAAAATCTAGATCCATCAGAGCCACAAGGGCGGAGACTTAAACCTCGACACGGCTATTAATAGGATGTGCTGGAGGGATAGATTCATCACCCAAAGACTCCCTATGCTGTGGAACAAAATCCCGGTACATGTGAGGCAGAGCACCTCGCTGGCCTTGTTCAAGAGAAATCTTGACCAATGGATGGGAGATCGCAGATATACCCCAGGGATTACCTCAGTGTCACTGCTCGACAGAGGCACAGCAAAATAATGGGTATAGTTCCCCATACTATAGGGGTGGCGTAAGCCACAAAACGATGGGCTAGGCTTGTAAATGCCCTCGGGCAGATAGCCTTGTATGAACCTATGAACCTATGAACCTATGTAGTGGTTACAATGTACAGAAGTGCCCTCGCTGCTTGTCTGTACTGCTCATTAGATGGTAGAAGATCTTCCTCTACTTCCAGCTTTGGATAAGCTATGTCCTTGGGAGTGCCCCCTCATTTAACCTCAACCATGTTGAATTGGTGAAGAACTGAATCAGTTTTTGTACTGTGGTTGAACAGAAAACTGCCATCCTCCTGATGTGGTATATGAATTCCTAGGTAGTATGTCGTCTCACCAAGATCTTTAGTCTCAAAGTGCTGATGGAGTACTGTTATTAACTTTGCAATGTCCTCATTCCTTTTGTAAGCAATAATCAAGTCATCCACATAGTCTAACAGATGCATCCATTCTGCATCCATACGTTTAGAGTATAGGCATGTATCGGCTTTGCTTTGCATGAATCCTTCATCTACCAGAACTTTGTTTACTTTTGAGTTCCATGCTCAAGCCACTTGTTTAAGACCACACAGGGATTTTTGCAGTTTACAAACAAGATGCTCTTCTCCACTTTTCACATATCTTTCTGGTTGTGGCATGAATTTTCTCTTCTATATGTCCATTAAGAAAAGCTGTCTTGCTGTTGTGATGTTTCACAATCATTTTCTGTAAAGCCACCACTGTCATCAGTATTCTCAAAGTACTTTGTTTGGCAAATGAAGCAAAAGTAGCATCATAGACTTCACCAAATTTTTGTGAGTATCCTTTTGCAACTAATCTTGCCTTGACCATACAAACTTTTCCTTCAGAGTCACATTTCCTTTTAAAAACTCATTTACATCTGATTAGGTTTACTTTGAGGTAGCTCTGAAAGTGTCTATGTCTACAGTTCATTAAGGGATATCATCTTTTCATCAGCACCTCTAATCCACATTTGCATCTCATGTGGTGGCAGGTTTTACATCTGTTCCCATGAACCCAACTCCGCCTGAACTGCTATGTGAGCCATATAAGACAACCATTTAGGTGGAATTCCTTTATTGCCTCTTGTTGAATTCCTGACTGAAGTAATTTGCGGTTCAGCATCTTCTTCATCAGTTTTGTAATTATCTGCAATAATTTCTTTTTCTGTGTAGCTTTGTTCTTGTTTTTCTTGTGACACTGATGTGGATTTTTCCTTAGACAGAACAGTTAGTGTCAGTTCCTGAAACTTTGAACACACAGAACTTTCATCAACAATCACACTTCTGCTGACTGTTACCTTGTTTGTATCTGGATGTAGAATTCTGTATCCTTTTTGAGATTCACTGTAACCTACAAGTACACCTTTTTTGCACATGGATCCGATTTTGTACGTTTTTCCTTTGGAATGTGCACAAAGGTTTTACTTACAAAAATTTTGATGTGTCTCAAATCTGGTTTTCTGTTCCACAGTTCATATGGAGTTATATCTATTGTTTACCTGGCAAAGCAATTTTGGAGATAGCATGCAGTCGTGATAGTCTCTTCCCGGTATGTGGTTAGCACTGAAAAGTACGTTCCTTCCACTCTCACAGGGAGTTCGATTCAGTCTCTCTGCAATCTTGTTTTGTTCTGGGTTATATGGTACAGTGGTCTGGAACATAATTCCATGTTTTCTGAGAATGGCTTGTGTTGTGCCACTTGTATATTAAGACCTGTTGTCTGTACGCAGCACTCTGTGCAGTCTGACAAATTTATTACTTACTTGAATTAGATACTGTTCTAACTTCGATGGCACTTCATCCTTGTTGTGCAACAAGTACAATGTGGTGTACCTGGAGTAATCATCAACAAAACTAAGAAAATACCTCTTCATTCCTGAAGGCATATTTTTCATTGGACAGTAAAGATCTGAATGAATTAAGTCCAGGGGGTTTTGAGCTCTGCTATTGCTCTGCTTTGGAAAAGCATTTATCGTCATTTTTCCCTTAATGCAACTGGTACATTTCATTATTTGATCACACTGGCTAGTTTTTTCACCACTTGCATAGTTACCCTCATCAGTTTTCTTTATTGTGTCAGGACTTCTGTGCCCAAGACGTCTGTGCCACATGTGAATGCAGGTTGAATGTTTTTCCTTTTTGGCTGTATTAACCATTTCACTGAGGTTCGGCTGACACAGTTTATCTGTGATTTTGGCCTTTGCGAGTAAGTAATCCCCTTTTGTGATGACACAATTATCACCTTGGTTTGTAAGCTTCATCACTGACAACAGGTTGCTTTCAAGATCAGGCACATACAGATTTCTCACGTGTATATTTCTGGTGATATTCTGAGAGATAGTACAGTAAATAAAACAGATTCCTTTTGACTTTATTACCTGGCCATTAGTTGTGGTGATTTTCTTTATTTTGCTTTGATTTAGTTGTGTGAAGAAATTTCTGTCATTGGTCATGTGATTTGTAGCTCCTGAGTCAACACACCATGCCTGCATATATGAGTCACCACATTTGGACTCAAATGCATACTCAGTGTCTGAAATTGTTATATCGTGGTAAGGAAGGAGACCACACGGTTTATGGAGTTGTAAAGCCTTTCTTTATTAAGAGCCTCCAGGTGTGCACCCATGCTTCTTCACACAACTTCTGCAAGTCATCTACTACACAGAACCAACAAGTTACCAGAGAATACAGAACCAACAGTACATGCTGAATTCCCCACAGCGCCCCTACAGTACAACAACCACATTACCAGCCCGAATACTACATTCCTCCCCTTTTAAGCTAAGACAAACTGTCTTACATAAGCCAAACTAGGGAACAAGTTCCACAATGCATTTAATCATTTACTTGTAAATAACAGGCTAGTTATTAACTGGTTACCATACCATCTACTATTTTTTTTAAGGCTGGTAATCTATACATGCACTTTTGTTAACATTGATAGTCCTTCAAGTAACTAGGTTTAACCAGCACACGCTTAGAACGGCGCAGTGGTACCACCTTAGGTGACTCTGGTGTCACTTTTACCACTTCAGGTATCGGTGTATCCTTCCCTGGAACAGTTGGATCTTCAGAAACCTCTCCTTCCACGTTCTGGCGGTCTCCCTCAATTTGCGATCCTCCTGCCACTGCGAGCCCTGGTTCCGAACTTAACGGTAGTTCTGAGGCCAGCAGTTCCATGGCATCCTTCTTCTGTTCGCTCCGTAGAATTTGGTCTACATGTCTCCTCACTATGAAATCTCCATTCAATCTCACCTGGTACGATAATGGACCAGTGCTCTTGACAATGAACCCTGGAATCCACTTAGGTCCATAACTAAAATTTCGCGTCATCACTGCATCTCCTTCCAGAAAACTTCGCTCTCTCCGTCGTCTATCATGACATTCTTTTTGCCTCCACTGGGTCCCCTCCACCTTAGCTCAGACATTTGGATACACTAGATCCAACGTGGATCTCAATCTCCGTCCTTGCAACATCTCGGCAGGTGACAAACCCGTGGTAGATTGTGGTGTAATACGGTAGTTGAATAACACCCTTGATACTTTTGCTGCTATACTTCCTTCTCCAGACTTCTTCATCATTGCTTTAAAAGTCTGCACAGCTCTTTCAGCACACCCATTTGTAGCTGCATGGTAGGGTGCTGATGTAATGTGTACAATTCCATTTTTTCTCAGAAACCCCTTGAACTCTTCACTCGTGAAACATGAAGCATTATCGGATACAATAGTCTCTGGCAGTCCTTGACTACTGAAACTCCTCCTCAAGCATTCAATGGTAACGAGAGAAGTGGGTGTCTTGACTTGATAGGCATCCATCCATTTCGAATGAGCATCCATGATTATCAAAAACATGGCCCCCATGAATGGTCCTGCATAGTCTATATGAAGTCTCTGCCAAGGTCTACTCGGCCACTCCCATGGATGTAGTGGCGCCGCCACCGGCAAGTTGCGATGTTGTTGACATATTTTACACTCATTCACAACGACTTCAATCTCGTGGTCCAACTTTGGCCACCAAAAATAACTTTGGGCTAAAGCTTTCATTCGGGTAATGCCCCCATGACCTTGGTGTAACTGCTGTAACAGTGCCCTTCTTCCTGGGGACGGAATTATCACTCGTGCCCCCCACAATACGCATCCATCTTGCACACTCAACTCTGTTTTTCTCACTTCATAAGGCTGAAAAACTGGATCCGTTTGTTGGACTGGCCAGCCTTGCTGAACCCACTGAAACACTCTAGCAAGCACCGGGTCTTTGTGTGTCCAAACTCTCAGTTCCTTAGCAGACACCAATGTTATGTCTTCCATCATCAAAACTCGGTCCTCCGCTTCCTGTTCTTGGATATGCCCTGGCATCGGCAAACGACTTAGTGCATCTGCATTACTATGGTGTTTTCCCGGCTTATAAACAATCTCGTATTCATAAGCTCTCAACGTTACAGCCCATCTCTGAATGCGAGGAGAAACCATCTGCGGTACCGCTTTCATCTCGTTGAATAATGACAACAAAGGCTTATGATCAGTGCAAATAGTAAACTTCCTCCCATAGAGGTATTTGTGAAATCGCTTGATTCCAAACATCACAGCCAAACCCTCTTTATCTATCTGGGAATAGTTTGACTCCGCTGGTGTTAAAGTCCGTGACATGAACCCAATGGGTCTCTCTTGTCCATCTGGCATCCGGTGTGCCAACACAGCCCCTAATCCATAGGGTGAGGCATCACATGACAAAATTAAGTCCTTGTGACTATCGTAGTGCACTAAAACCTCTGAAGATTGCATTAGTTCCTTTGACTGTTCAAACGCTCTGTCCTGTTCCTCTTTCCACGACCACTGAGCCTCCTTCCTTAACAACTTATATAAAGGAGCTAACAGTGTTGACAGATTTGGCAGGAACCTGTTATAATAGTTGCGTAAGCCTAAATAGGCTTTCAGTTCTGTAACATTTGTGGGTGCTGGTGCCTGTTGAATGGCTTCCACTTTATTTGGCAGGGGGTGTAGGCCTGATGCATCCACCTTGTAGCCCAGGAATTCGGCTTCCGTTGCCATGAAAGCACATTTACTCCTCTTCACCCGTAGACCTGCCTCTCGCAGTCATCTCAGCACCTCATTCAGCGTCTCCAGATGCTCTTGAATGTTCCTTCCCGTCAACAGGATATCGTCTAAATACACAGCCACCTTTGGAATCCCGGCCACCAGTCCCTCCATTATTCTCTGAAAAATAGCTGGACTCGAGGAAACCCCAAAAGGTAAACGATTGACTTGGAACAAACCTTTGTGTGTGTTCAGGGTAACATACGTCTTTGACCCTTCTTCCAGCACTACTTGTTGATATGCCTGACTGAGGTCCAGTTTACTAAACCTTTCACCTCCCGACAACTTTTCAAACACATCCTCCACCTTTGGCAAGGGATACTGCTCTAGCTTCGAGACTTGGTTCACTGTCAACTTGTAGTCACCACATATACGTACAGCACCATCTGGCTTTAATACTGGAACAATTGGTGCGGCCCATTCCGCAAACTTTACTGGTTCAATTATACCTTGCTTCATGAGTCTCTCTAACTCAAGTTCAACTTTCTTCTTCATCGCGTATGGTACAGGACGGGGTTTGTAAAATCTTGGCGTCACGTTTTCTTTCACGTGTATCTTTGCTGGTGGACCCCTCCAGGTCCCTAGTTCCTCTTTGAACACTTCTTCATTGTTCGCAAGCACCTCTTGCAAGGTCAGGCCCGGCTGTTCTACCTTATGGAGCTGTAGGCAGTCCATGTTTAGCTCCTTTAACCACACCCGGCCTAGCAGGTTTGGTCCCTTACCTGCTACCACCATGACTGGCAACTCTTTGACTTGGTCTTTATATTTTACCTTCATTTTCACCATTCCCAACGTGGGAACTATTTCACCCGTGTAGGTTTTCAAAGTCACTGAACAGTCCTGCAGCTTACGAGCTTCTCTGGGCCATAACTTCCCATACTCAGCCTTTGACAGAACTGTGACACTACACCCCGTATCCACTTCAAACTGCAGCAGTTTACCATTTAAGTCCAACTGGGTTTTAATGGGATCAACTCTTTCCCACTTGGCCTCTTTCACGTTAAACATTGTGAACACTTCTTCGGCTTCCCTGGTTGGTTTATCTGTAACTTCACGCATGTGGTGTGCATACTGCCATTTATTTTTTTGGTTTCCCTTCCTTTCCATCATACTGCTTTTTTCCTCCCCCTTTTTTGGCTGCTCCCGAGAGGGCATTGAGTGGCACATTTTCTTTACATGGCCCTTTTTCCCGCAAGCATGACATTTTACAGTTAAAAAACGACAGTTCCGTGACAAATGTTCACCTCCACACCTGTAACAAGCATACTGACCAGACTTCCCTTGAGAATTTTGCTCCATGACCACTTTATGCACTGGCAGTGGGGTCGCACTCCTGTTTCCAACCCCTTCCGTGGTTTTCTGTTGTAAATCACAAATGTCTTTAGTCGCTGTCTCTATGGCCTGTGCCAACTTCAAGGCCTTTTCAAACGACAAGTCAGGCTCCGCCAACAATCTGCGTTGTATGCAGTCGTCTGCAATGCCACATACGAGCCTATCTCGTAGCATTTCGGTCAGTCTGTCCCCATAATCACAATGTTGTGCCAGTTCCCTCAACACTGCGACATACTCCATTACCGTTTCATTAGCCATTCTAGTCCTTGAATTTAACTTGAACCTCTGGACTATTGCACTCGGCTTCGGGTTATAATGTGACTGAAGTAAACTCGTCAACTCTGTGAACGATTTGTCCCCCGGTTTATCCGGACCCAATAAGTTCCTCATCAGACTGTACGTCTTACTGCCCACCGAGCTTAGCAATATGGCTCGCTTCCGACCCGCTTCCATTATCTGGTTTGCCTCAAAAATATGTTCCAACACTTCGCAATACTCCTCCAAGGTCTGTGTCTGACAGTCGTATGCAACTAGTGACCCCAACATGGAACCAGACTTCACTCCAGTAGGCCCCGTCTCTTCGTCATCCGACATGAACTGCAACCCACCAGTTTACTCGCAGCGGACTCGGAGGCATCCCATTCTCGTCGCCAATATGTTATATCGTGGTAAGGAAGGAGACCACACGGTTTATGGAGTTGTAAAGCCTTTCTTTATTAAGAGCCTCCAGGTGTGCACCCATGCTTCTTCACACAACTTCTGCAAGTCATCTACTACACAGAACCAACAAGTTACCAGAGAATACAGAACCAACAGTACATGCTGAATTCTCCACAGCGCCCCTACAGTACAACAACCACATTACCAGCCCGAATACTACAGAAATGACATCTGCTTCTTCCTTGACATTCTTAGATTGTTGTGGTTTAGCTTGTATTTGCATTCTAGCTTTCCAGATTCTGCAGTCTGCCTTTAAGTGTCCTGTTTTTTTACACACAAAGCATTCATGTGTTTCTAGCTGCATATTACTGTTTTTATTTCTGTTTTTCATCTTTAAAGCAGCCTTTGTACTGGACATATGTTCAGTGTTTATGTTTTCGGTTTTGTACTTGTATTCATCCCCAGACTTGCCTTTAACATACTGTAATGTCATTTGGTCATCTGGACATGCACCAAGTGCTATAACTTAGGTCTCATAACTTTCAGGTAGACCACTAAGTAAAAGTGCTGCAATTTGAAAGTCTTTTATATCCTCCCCAATACCTCTCAGCCTTTCAAGTATTTCTAAGGTATGCTTTATATAATCTCTGATGTCCTGGTCTTTCAACAGCTTTGTCTGATATAGTTTTCTAATTAAATAGTTTATTGCTGATATTAGCTCTTTCTTGTAGCTTTTGCAGTTCCTCCCACATTTCTTTAGTGGTTTCACAGTTTCATATTCATAATTTGATCATCATCTATGCAAAGTGAGATCGGGCTTTGAGCTTTTTGGTCCTTCTCTATCCACTCATCCATTGGTTCTACCACTCTGACTTAATTTGCATATTCCCATGTGCCTTCTCTTATTACAAGCATCCTCATCTTGAATTTCCAAGACTGGTAGCTCTGGTTCATCAGATATGCTGCTGAAAGTTTTGCTGAAGAAGTGTTGGTAGCCATCTTTAACATTTTTCTCCTTACTTTATCTGTCACTGTATCTTGTACTTATTCGCTGTAGTTGGTTGAATCTGGGTGCCAGGGTGTCCAGGTGTCTGGTACCATAACCTGTTAGAAAAATGGCACAGTAAATGAGGTTTAAAAACAAACTAATTTGTCCAGGGACATCTTTGGTAAGGGTTAGAGAGTTAAATGGGGATGGGGGGAGGAAGTTTGTTGGGTAAGGGGTTAAGATTATGGAACAGAGATAGGTTTGATTAGATTTTGGGAAGGGAAGGGTTAATTTGTTAAGAGGACTTTAGAAGAAGTATGGTAGATGTAGGGTGGGACTTAGGTGTTTTATATGAGTGTAACTGGGAAGAGGAAACATATCATGGCATGATCTTGTTACCCGCACTCCATCCTTTTCTTTTTGGATTATTTTGGATGGTGTGGTTATTGAGGAGAGTAGTGGGCTGTTCCACCTTTTGGTGTTGGGTGTTGATGCAAGGAGTTTGGTGGATGAAAGTTTGCGGTAGGACACTGCTTGATTAATAAGAATAAGTGAATGGTGGTGAGGACAAAGCTTATTCAGGCAGGGTGAGTGAGGTATGCTGCCCTGATGTATGGTACAAGGATTTTACATGTTGTGGTTACAAGGTTATTTGTATTACAATTAACATTTAAAATGATGTAATATAGTTATGTTGGAAATTAATAAAAGTCATCAAATGTCATTTAGTATCATGTGTATTATTGAAGGGGACTGGGAGAAATAGATGCTTATAACCTGATTGCAGTCTAAACCGAGGTACGTTTATTTTTATTTTTATTTTTTAATGTCATCAAAAACACCACACACCTAATATGAAATTACATCAAGCATATTACCATGTGTCCACCAGAAAACACTGGCATCTTGTGGCTAAATATATTATTACACAAAACTGAAATATATTGTACACCTTTATAGTGGTTGTTGCTCTATATATATATATATATATATATATATATATATATATATATATATATATATATATATATGTGTGTTATATACATCAGGTCCGCATAACTATAAGGTACAGATAATTTAAAAGGTGAACTTATTAGTCCTACAAGGGCAAAGCTCTTGGCTAGTTAAATACACACACACACACACACACACACACACACACACACACACACACACACACACACACACACAAAATTTCATCCTCATATGGATTTGTCATCTGAACTTTGGCGTAGCAGTTCATGCAGGCCTATTGCTCATATCATCACTATGTAAGCCTGCCAGATAGACAATGGTAAATAGCATGAATAACATGAATATACTCAAATGTTTCAAACCATGAGTGCATTCTGTACAGTTCTACCATTTGTAGAATCTTGCATTATACTTTTCATGATATATATACACAAATATGACATACTGCTCTGCATTGTGCAGTCTTTCATTTGCAGTCTATCTGCTGCATTTTATTGTACTTATTTATATGCAATGACCTTGCCAGCTGCATGGCACAGAGGGATGGATTCCTGACATGTCTCTATTGACTGGGGTACATTTAACATACATAATCTCTGAAGATTCAGCCAATGAATAAGATAGAGCAACATCTTTCCTGCTGACCTACATACCTAGGGGAAGGGCGGGCTTTATAACCAAGGACTAGTAGATCTTGGTGATGGCTAAGGATACTATTCTGGCAGGGGGAGTGTGCAGAAGGAGCATTGAGAACTGGGCAGAACAGGGGGCAGGGCATGCTAAATAGTTCCATGCAGCTATCAGGATGGCACTGCACCAGTGCTTCTGGATCTCCTTTTTGCACTCTTACTTTGATCACATTCATTGATGCTTTGCTTCTTCTTGGGTTCTGGTCTGAAGGGTAAGTCAAACAGGTGACACAGAAAGTTTGAAATGAAGATTAAGAAGGAGCTCCAAAACATGGTCGATGGCAGAAAGCAACAGTGGGAAGTAAAGAAAAGTTTAAAAAAAGAAAAGAACATTTGCTGGTTTATGAATATGAAGCAATGTGATTGACTTTAATGTGGCACAGAATATCATTATGCAAGGTGTAACTAATTTATAAACCTCATTCTGAGTCTTAGGTTCAAATGAAGTCAGTTTTACCCAGTCACTGAGGCCTATGCTGTGAGAGTTTTATTAAGTAGCAACATATGTATTATGTGCCTACATTATAAACCACAGTTATAAAAGTATCCCCTTTTTCATATGTTAACTGCAGTGCTTTATTGTATCAAAACAAAAGTAAAGTAAAGTAGCACTTCCTGATTAAACATGGGGTATGAGAGCATGCAAAGGATGCTATAAAGCTGGTTCTAATTTTCTAATTTGGTAAGTAAGGACAGGAGATATTTCATTGCAAAGTCTAGCTAAACCCTATAATAAGAGATGATAACATTGTAAAGACATGAGAAAAAAAAAGATTTTAAACTGATTTTAAAGGATTTTCTTTTTCTTAAGATTTTGAAAAATGACTAGAGATTACCATATGTTTGGCAGAAATACAGTAATTAATTCTATGTATGCACCTGCAACCTAATAGTCATGCAGTACTTTCAATAAAGAACTGCTTGAGTCTGACTTTATATAAAAAAACTTTTAGAAAACAGTTCATCAGTAATGAGTCTGCCCTCTTTTGTGTAAAGGCCTAGTCTTCAGTAGAGGCCTGTGTTTCCAAGGTAACAATATACTTCCATATTTTAAACTGACATGGGTTGGTGGATGGCACAACCCTGTGTTCCTTCTGCTTCTGTCCATTGTACAACCATTTTTCCAGGTCAAGTGTGTCAATTTTTATCTAATAAATAACAGCTGTACTGCATCCTAATGTAATCCAATTTGCTAGTTAGAACCACAGCAATAACTATGTATAGTTGTTTCCTAAAATATAATTACTCCCACAAGATCACACAACATAATTTATAACAAGAATGGAGCCATCTTCCTTTTACTGATGGAATTTGGATTCTTGGATTTTCTTCCCACAGCATGCAAGCAAAGTGACTTCACTTCACTTTAAAGAAAATTCTGTGCCTCAGTGTAGTCACTTTTCACTAATTCTGCCAAGATGAGTTAACATGCAGGAATATTTTGCTTAGTGGCTTTACAGACTGTTGTGAAGTACATGAAAAGAGAGCATTGTGCAAGTGCATGAAATTCAATTGTAATGTAATCGGTAACAAAAACAGTTACCAGTCATCTCTTGGGTGACTAGCCTAGTGATCTAAATTATTTACAGCCAGAGCTATTTAAATGAGCAACCTTTAATTTATAATGGAAACAGGATTTGCTTTTGTGCTTTGCTCACCCACGTTTCAATCTGTGAACCTTTAATTCATGACATCGTGTGAAGAAAATGGTTGTTTTTTTTTTTTTCTCTCCTGTGATTCTCATCAAGCATTCTGACTACCGCTGTCAAAACCTAATAACAAATGAAGACTTCTCCTGCAGCGGACCCTGATAACCATGGCAACTCCATCACTTACTAATGAGCGCATCGAGAAATGATTTCCAAATGAAGGGCAGCTTTCTGCTCTACAGACAATACAAACTTCATTTTCACTGATAGCAGCATTCATGTTGAAAGGGAGTGATATCAGCAAAAATATTACTTTTGTCTAATGCATACACGAGCTTTGAAGGAAAAAGGCCCGTCAGATGAAAAGTAAAGAAAAGTACTCCAAATGCAATTTTGAAGCACAGAACTAAAATAAATAAATGTGTATGTGCTACGCACTAAATGTTCAGACTCCTTTTATAACCAAAATCAATGACTTTATTGCATTTACAATGGCTAAAAGCCTTTTTAGTACTGAATTTGTATCTGTTTGAAAGCAATAGTGGGAAATCGTATTATATAACTTGAGTAAGGTAAAATAACTATTACTTTCCCATGTATATGGTTATTTGAAACACATAAAAGAGTGTTCTTTTTCACAACTGCCTTTTTGATTTGTAATCAAAGCTAGTGACTTCAATGGAAGAAAGTGAGGTGCAATTCAGATATTCAGCTACTTTTGCATTTTACGTGGGAATTCTAGAAGGCATTGATTTTTCATTGTTTTTTCAAATAGCAGCAAGTCAAATTTATTTGTATTCTCTTTATCACCAACAGAACGCATTCTAGACACACAAGTGTGCTAAAGTGGCTGTTGTTTTTTCATTAAGATTTTGATATGCAAAGAAACATAGCATGAGTTTCTTATATCTGTTAATTTCAATCAAGGCATTCAAATCTTCAAAGGCTTGGTGATTCTATTTGTTTTTCGGTGCATTTATTCTATAAATGCAATGCAATTGCCCTATCTCCTTGGGAATTAAGTACAAAAGAGGTTTCAATAAATCTGGCTACATTTATTAACTGCCTAATTAATTAATCCTATTTGTGTTTGCGTATAGCAGAGTTTTCTATTAGATAGCACATGACTTATTTCTGCTGAGTGAATGAACTGCAAATTCTGAGAAAATTAACAATCACTTTTGCTGTTATAAAATAAAGCATGATTTCTTAATCAGTGTCAGACAAGTACTTAATAGCTTTAGTTTTTAGAGCATTGTCTGCTTTCAACATGGTGGCATATTAGGTTGACAGCTGTTAGAAATGGTAGATAAACTACAACATGTGCATGTAAGGCATGCATGTAGATATATAAATTAAAATAACTGCATGTTTACATTATTATAGTTTATTAAGTTATGGGTTTTAAGCAGTTTTATATATGTATATATTTTAAGGCTATTATTTTAGGGGATTTTTTTCACTATTGAAATGCATGCTGCCCAGAAAATATGCATTTCCTGTGTTGGGACAGAGGTACATTTGTACAGTTCCAAATATCCTGGTGTATGCCCTACTCTCATGTTTTATAATGATTGAAAATTGTGTATAATTTACTTGAGAACTGAAACAGGTAATAAGAGTTAAAAAATGAAAGCAGTGAAGAAAGTAAGGATTAGTATTACAGGCTGTGCACGTGTTATGTTTTCAACTGTGAAATGACAGATCCTATTCCTACACTATTCAATATAAAGTGCTCTCTTAGGCAAAAGGTACAGACTGTCCACGGAAGGGTTATCATACCTCTCATCCTGGAAACATCAAAAATCTGGACAAGGCCCATGAAAAATAGGTACAGATCTGTACGCTGATTAACGTAAAATTTGCAAACATAATTGCATAACCCCACCCATTCCGGTGGAATTGTAGGATACCAGCTTTCAAATGCAAACTGAAGAACAGCCAACCAAAATATGGCACCAGAGTTTCCCTGCAGCCATTCCAAATTCCAATGTCCCATTACCTGGCTATTTCGCCCCATTTACCATAAACACTAATGTGTGCATACTGCTTTACTTCTACAATGATTATTTGTATTTTCACATTTTATAGCACAATGCACAAGCACTAATAGATATCTGGTAAACAAAGCAATACTGTCTCACAATGAAAATAGACTTGGCATTAAAATGTCTCTGCCCTTGAAACTCACATTAATTGAAACAGCATTGAAACCCACACCACATCCAGTTTTTTTTGGGGTGGGGCAAAAGGCCAAAAATCAAGGACACATTTTAAACACTTCTTGTATAATTCTGGAAACTTGCCAGAATAAAATATTGTGTTACCACCAAGTACTTCATTGCCAAGACTTGAACCCAGGACCCTGTCCACTACAGTTATGCCAAATCAGCACTTTCCTGAATGACTGAAACTTAAATGGCTATAATTTACTGAATTAAGTTCTTGCTTCCACCATAGCTCTCAACCTGTTAGCACAAAAAACCTGGACAAAGCCAATAATGTGGGAATACAGGATTCAGTTTTCACTTCTCACCATAGCTCTCAACGTCTTAGTACAAAAAGCTTGGACAAAGCCAATAATGGGGGAATACAGCCCCAAAATAGGGGCAAATGTCAAATACTGATCTTATAAACTTAGAAAATTGATAGAATAAAAGGTTTTGTGTTACCATTTATTTTCTGAAGAATATGAAGTCTGAAATTCAAATGCCTGTCATTATTTAGTCCATTCAATCTTTCAGTAATTTGCCACAAAACTCCTGAAAACCACAGATTTAATGAGGAATAGAACAAAAATATGAGGCATAAATTCACAAGTGGTGATTTAGTGATCATTTGTTTTATTTTTAGAAAGGAAGCTTTGTTGAGCAAAATGAGTATGACTGTTCTTATTCAGTCATTAGGCCGACAGATGCTTTGTGGATATTGAAATAATATCATATTAATAATGTGAGGACTCGCATCTTTGTTAACTGCTTTATTCACTAGCAATTTAGTTATGACTTGTGTAAGCATTAAGCAATGAATTGTTATGATCAGTTATGTTTTGCTTGGTAAAGTCAGCGCATGAGGCAATCTTGGTTCCATTGTCTGTCTCTATTGATGTGAATGCTGCAATCTGCTGGTTGATTGGCTAGTATTAGATAAGTTAATAAGGAAATGTAAATACATGATAGTGATATATGTTTGATAATCCTCTGTGAATCTCTGAAAAAGTATGATATTCTGTTTTTTGTGAGTAGAGGTTAAGCAGAGATATCGAGTGTGAAGTTGCACCAATCCATTCTGTTTCATTGTTAATTCTGTTGATGAGTGTTAGCTTTCATCAGAAGGAGGCAGAGAGCATTTTGCGATATAAAGCATTCACCTCATATTATGATGTTTTATGATAGTTTGCTGATGAATTATTAAATGTGCCTTGGTCATCTGGTGTGGCCATCTAACTATGGCGCAAAAGCAGACGACAAATGATAAATATGTTAAACACACACACACACACACACACACACACACACACACACACACACACACACACACACACACACACACACACACACACACACACACACACACACACACACACACACACACACACACGCTTCTATAACTCCACTAGCAAAGCCAAAACACAAATACCTTAAACAGCAGCCCACTAAGCAAAGCTCTACTAAGCAGATGAGAAAATAAGCAAAGCTCCGTGGAGGCAAATAAGAAATACCATGACAAAATACTTAGATACTCTGAAAAAACAGATGACAAATGATAAATACATTAAACAGCAACCCTTCTACAAAAGCAGATGACAAATGATAAATACGTTAAACAGCAGCCCATTAAGCAAGGCGACAAATAAATACTTAGCTGCAATTCTGGATAGTGTGTAGATAATGTACCCTCCGGATAACAGCAAAAGGCAGATTTATTTACCTTAAACAGCCCATCTTGATAACTCCACCAGATAAATTGAAATAGGGCAGCAGCACCATAGAAATACTAAAAAATAACTCCATTTCTTTCCGCGCTCAAACAGCCAGCTGGAAATGCATGCATGTGAGCCCTTGGGCTCAACTCCGACAGGCTGGTGGAGCTGAAGTCATTGTGCACGTGATAACATCAGCCCAAAAAGTGCAAAAAGAACAACATTTTTTTTAAATCAGAAATGAAGGGGTGCCACTCGGGAATCATTGCAACCCCATTATTTGGACCCCAAAACTCAGAAAAAAATGAGTAATTCAGTACATTTGTGAGGTATGAGGGTTATACAGTAAAGGGTAACTAATTATCGCCAAAAAGTATTACTTAGCCCTACCCTGCTCTTCAAAAAGCTTTCTTTTTTATACTACACATGCTTACACACACACACACGCACACACACACACACACACACACACACACACACACACACACACACACACACACACACACACACACACACGCACACACACTCTGCTATGATCTGAAGTTATAGACTAAAAAGCAGCAGGAAAGAGGATATGGTGAAAGAGAAACATGAATAATGGGGGGTGCAAAATGCTTGAAGAAGTATGTTGAAATCAAAACCACTAGAATGGACTTTGATGACAGTGGAACTTTATGTAACAGGCTACAGTACATGCTTTAATTGAGGAATGCTTTTAATTGAATTGAATATGGGGTAAAATGAAAAGGTGTGAAAGGCAATACCGAAAATAAGAACTGATCTTTTTAAGTGTAAGCTTTAAATCTGTGAACAGATTAATTTCCAGCATAACTATATTAAATCATTTTAAATGTTAACAGATTAAAATGACTGAGAACTGTTATAGACTATAGCAATAACCGATGACATTGGTGTGGTATATTAAGATTTACTCATGGTTGGTGTGGTTTAATCATGATGGCAAAGCCCGAGTGATTAAATAAAGCTATCCGTGGGCAAATCTTAATATACCACACCACGGAGTCAGTTATTGTTATTATACAGTGACGTTATTTAAGAAACAAATTACTTACTTTTCTTAAATATTATCTTTGTATAATGGTGTTCTTCTGCTTCTGCTCCATATCCTGTTGGTTTTTTTGATGTGCTGCACATGCTTATGGGACTTGAGTTTCCACGCTTACCCAGTCCATCACTGCTTTGGGAAGGAAGCAACAGAGAAAGGAAGTCTCCAGTGCTCCTTTTATTTATTTATTTATTTATTTATTTATTTATTTTAAATAAAAAAAATAGTTTCAGACAGTTTAGGGGTAGGAGAGAGACAGAATGGAGGAAATACAAGGAAAATCAGGTACATGTCTTTAGTTATAAATAACGTACCTGATTTTCCTAGTATTTTCTCCATCCTCTCTCTCTCATATGTCCGGACTCCAGATTTCTAATTTTATTTATTTACTTTTGCTTAAAAGAATTTAAAAGTTACAGAATATACTAATGGAAAAAAGTCCAGGCAACCAGACCTTTTTCCATTGGTATATGCTCGGATTTACAATGGGCACTCTAGTTGGGCTGACCAATTAGCGTGCTACTTTTTGAATGCTAACGGCCATTCATTACATAATACCAGTTATACTGACTAGGTAGAAGTAAGAAAATGAAAAAGAATAAAGAAGAGTAAAATTTAGTGATTATAAACATTTAAGTAGTGGATTTTTGGACATGTTTGTTTTTAAGTGACTTATTTTTAAACATGCCTTAATTATAATAGAGAAGGAGTTAGGAAGTCAACAAGAGGGAAATGTGTGGAGAAGGAGAAGTTAGGGAGGTGAAGAAAGGGGACGTTGTTTTCTGGAGATCACTATGTAAACTGAGAGAGGAGAGAGTGGTAGAAAGGAGAAAGAAGAGGTGTTAAGGAGAACAAGAAATGATGGGGGTAGGGTAGGTGGGAATGAGAACCAGGAATAGCAGGGTAGTTCAGTAGGAACTACCAGTAAGGGCTTAAGCAGCTAAATTTCACTTCAATAACCAAGGAAAAGAATATTTGTTTTGTTATGGAGGCAGTGTGAAAGCAGCAAAGTGGGAAAATGGAAGTAGATGGAGAATATACAGGAGGATCTGAGGAAGAGGATGAATAGAGCACTCATAGTACAACCTGTAGTGTGCATGCGTGCATGGAGTGGGGGGGTGGGTTGGGGTCACACTCTGTAGATACAAAGTTAAATATAAGGAAACTGAGGATACTGGGGAAGAGGCGATATGGATTATTAGATGCAGGTAGCATGAACGGGAGAGGACAGGGGCAAGAGTGGTGAACAGGAGCAGAGCATAGGCAGAAGACAGAGAGAGAGAGAGAAAATAGGTATAGGGTGAAAAGTACATTGATCATCATCTTAGGGATTTTCATAACTTAGATCTTAAGAATGCACTTGCCATGCATATTTCTACATAAACTAAGATTTATTTTTAAAGTGGATCAATGTGTACCCTATACTTTTAGGGAAGGCGACATTACCAACCATACTGACCTCTGTAAAACTAGCTGGAATGTAAACCTGAGGGCTGATCGACCACCTGGGCTGAACATCATAGTACCACTTAAGCCGATCCTTAAGAATAGGAGAGTATCTATTGGTGCAAGCTAGGAGGCTGGTCCTCAGGAAACCAGCCATTGGTTAAATTCTTAATTGGACAATGGGTAGGTGAGTCTCCTGTCATAGCCATCATTGGTTAGTTCTCACTTTTATTCTAGGAGGAGAGCAGGAAGAAATCATGATCTGAAGAAGGTTCATTGCCGAAAGCACTTATCTGGTGTTATAGCTTTCCATGCTAAAGTTTGATTGTGTCTGTTTTTATTACCACTGTTTCTTTTAAAAGTTTGCTTTTAACAATTTTTAAAAAATGTTCTTCAGTAGAGTGCAACTAAAGCTGTGGAGGTGTACCGAAGATTGGTTTTCACACTTTTAGATATAGATAGGAATATAGTAAAGATTAGTTTAGATGTTTCCTGTATTTATTTGAGACTGTCCTGCAATGTTGTTTTAAATTATTTCCTGGGATTTTAAAATCTGAAGTCACTGTGTTGAGTTACTGAGTATTGTCTTGTTCTTTTATTTATTATTAAATATATCTAAACCTGTCTTTGTTTCTAATATCGGTGTGACATATTTAAGCTCTAAGAGTACTTGCATATGTATTTGGTGACACTGTACAGGCCACTCCTAAATAGCCTTGCAAGTCTTGGTCAGACTACCATTTGGATTAATAGTAACATTACACAGAAGGATTGGACACCCTTTGTAAGGGCCTTATAGTAGCAGATTAGTAAACCTGTACCAGCCTTCCCCAGGTGTGTGTGTGTGTGTGTGTTTGTGTTTGTATATAAATCAGATCTCAAAGTGTGTGTGTCTCAGCTACTCGGGCAGGGACACGAAGCACTCATTGGGCAGAGAGGGTGCTGGAGGTCTTGGCTTGATCCCTCAGCTGAGATTATAACCCTATAGCTGTGCCAGTGAGGAGTCTTATTGGAGATCTGGAGAAAGAGGGAGAAACCAACCACAAACTGACTGTGATCTCTGTGTGCTCTTAAGGGAAATTGCACTTTACTGTGTGTATACTTATCATCCTTCCAATGTGTACATCAAGTAGCTGTTGCAAGTGGTGAAGATTGAGGCTCCTTGATTACTGGGCCAGTGCAGGGGTGTCACAGGAGTTTTTCTCCCCAGGCATCCGCTGAAACTAGGCTGTGTCCTAGTCAGACTTTCCTGGTTAGCAAATTTTAAATTAATAAACATTCCTAAAGTATGAGAGAAACCAGCTTAAGGAGAAATAAGCAGTTCCTTGAATATTTAGAACATGGAACTGTAAGTTATTAAAAAAACAGATGTTTTATAGTAGGATTAGATCCTACTAAACAATTATTTGTAAACATTTACATGACCTAGAATTTCCTGTACAATGTTCAGGTATATGCTATCACTTTTCTTTGCTGTATACAATTGCTGTTAATAACTGCTTTCAGTAGCAGAGAAGAAATATATTTTTATTGCCCTTAATGTTCTGGCTTACTGCAGGCCTGTAGACTTAATAATCACTTTTCACTTATGTCATGTGGCACATGTATGTTATCAGGTACAGGGATTCACTATGTAGCAACAAGGCCACCAGAGAACAAAATAATTCATTGTAAAAAGCATTTTGATAGCCTCTGTCATCTTTTGACTTTAATTTGATATTCAGCTTAATGCTGTGACAATCACTATAATAAAACATCACTCCCAAATGTGCCTATAAAGGCACCTAGAAAAAGCCTGCTGACATGGCAGTCTAAATATTTACTGATTGAGCACTAGAGGTGAGCATTTAAGCTTTGTCTAATCATGTCCATCAATGGTCTTGTACTACATAGTGTGCGGATAATGTTCAGCTGTTAACAATATCAGATTAGATCACCTGCATAAACATAACTGCCTAGTTGAGATGGCATTAACGATAATTATAAATTCACCTGAAACTGCCCAAATAATATTCATCTTCATTCACTATTTATGAAATACACTTCAGTAAGTCTAGCTTCATACATTGTTCACATAGCTAACTGAGATGTGCACATATGCACATTTTGTCCATGTATAAAATGAGGCAGAACGTGATTTTAACATAGCTGGCATTCCATCTTTTGTGTTACCTGAATAAGACATGTTTACAAGCTTTTATGTTTTAATGATAAATACTCGATGAGTGTGGTAGCATATAATGCTGAAAGTGTTTCCATATTTTCACAAACCACTAAGTGTTCATGCACACAATAGCTGGCTTGCTAGTAAAGCAGATGTAGTTCTACATTTTTCACTTGAATAACCCAGAGCGGGGCTACTGATGTGTTCATATATATAGTTTCACAGTGAGAAATAAACCTGAGGATATTAAGGACATTAAGAAGCTTGAAAGAGGCTACTGAAAAGCTGGAATGCATTAAGGGGTCAACAGTTGCTACGGGCAAAGACTCAGGGTCACAGCAAAGTTACAATAATGCGAATGTAAGAAATCAAATCAAATGCTGTCAGAATTTTGGATGCACAGCAAAGGAGCACATATATAATATATAGAGGACATGAACATTTTGCTGTCAAGCTTAGACATAGCAGAAATATTTTTTGAGCACAGATATAGGTAATGGAGGACAGCAGAAAAAAAGTGTAACTAAAATAGCATAGCAATACACTGTATTTTCAGTGAAGCAACATTGTTCTGTGTTTTTTCCCCAATGCTGTATACAGAGCAGCATTATTTTACTAGAAATGCAATGTAGTTTACTGTACAAGTTTAAGCCACAAAATGCCACTTATTAGATAGTGAGAAAGATTTGGTTGCCATAATTTCAACTTTGGTCCAACAGTACAAAACACAGGACTAAAAGCATAGCTGCAGTGACAAAAACTATAAAATCTTTAATGTAAAACAGATAAGTAATAGTGATTACCCTATAGGGAAAACTAATTTGATTTGTCTGTTTATTGAGTTGGTCTTGAATAATAATGTTCAGAGGTTCATAGGTTCATAGGTGTGTACTAGGCTAATGCCCCTGGAGCCTTTATAAGCCTAACCCATAGAATTACCCTGGCATCATGCCACCTGACCTAAGTTCCCAGTGCCTCTGTCGAGTAAAGCCACTGGAGTCATCCCTGGGGTGAATTTTCTATTTTCCATCCACTCATCAAAATTTCTCTTGAAGGGGGCCAGTGAGGTGCTTTGCTTGATATGTATGAGAAGTCTATTCCATAGCATGGGCAGTCTCTGGGTTATGAACCTGTCCATCCAGCATGTTCTGTTGATTGTGGTAAAGAGGTTGAGGTCTCAGGAGTGTGTGGTGTAGAGGGATTGGGATTTCTTCATATGTAGCATTTCTAACAGAGCTGGGTCAGACATGGCTTTGTAAATCAAGAAGAGATTGCCTCTAAGTAGGCGATATGAGACAGTGGTTGTAAGGTACTTTTGTGGCCTCTTCAGTTGTTGCAGGTGCTTAGTGAGGTACATGCCAAATGGGGCATTGTACTCAATGATTGGCCTAATAAGGGAAGAGTAGAGGGAGCCAATGACTTCTTTCTTCCTGGATGCAAAACCCTTAGTAATGAGATGTGCCACATAGAAGAACTTTCTGACCATAGTGGCAATGTGGTGGTCAAAAGAGAGGTTGCTGTCAGCCTGTGTTCCCAGATCTCTTATAATGCCTTCTGTATTCACTGGACTACCATCGATGTGGTAATTCATGGGAACTGGGTTTTTTCCAAAGGGGATGATGACACATTTTTTGGCATTGAGCTTAAGGCCATAGTTCTGACACCAGTCTTCGGTCTCAGTGAGGCCTTTCTGTAGGATGTCAACATCACTTGGGGAGTTAGTAATATCTCCCAACTCATAATCATTTGTAAACTTTGTCAGTCAGAGTCCCTTCGTGTTGGCCTGGACTTCAGAGAAGTAGATACTAAACAGGAGAGGACCCAGGACCAAACCCTGTGGGACTCCACTCGTGACTGGTCATCAGTCTGACTTGGAGTCAGCTACTTTCATACTGTGAGTTCTACCTGTGAGCCAGTTTGCAACCCACCTGGTGATATAGGGGTCAATGCCTAGCTTAGTGAATTTTTCTATGATTCCTGAGTGGGGAATGGTATCAAAGGCCTTGGTTAGATCAAGGTAGGCTGTATGAACCACCTTGTCTTCATCCACAGCTCTGGTGACTGACTCAAAGAAGTTGACCAAGTTGAGCAGGCATGATCTACACTTCACAAAACCAAACTGTGTGGGATCCAGAGTTTGGAGATTCCCTATATCCTTGTTTATGATGATGCGTTCCATAGGTATGCATATCAGACTTGTCAGGCTAATGGGGCAATAGTTCCCAGGGTCTGTAGTTGCTCCTCCTTTGTGGAGAGGGATGACTGTAGCAGTACGCCATTTGGTAGGGACAAAGCCTGAGGTGAGGCTATGATTGAACAGGGCACACAGTTGAGGTGCCAGTTCACTCTGTAGTTCATGTAGAACACAGCCAAGGATATTGTCAGGTCCCATAGAAGCTGTATTCTTGGCCTTGGACTGTGCTGTTTTAACCTTGCAGCAGTAATACTGAGTGCCTGGGAATCTACTGGTATTGTGACTGGTCCCTTAGGGGGAGAGAGAGGGGTAAAGTTGGCAATGAATCTATCAGGCAGTATATTGGCAATATCTTTTGGCTCAGTATAGGAGGTACCATTGTGCAGTAGCTCAGAGCAAATCTGGGTAATGCTATGGAGATTCTTTACATAACTATAGAAGGCCTTGTGGTTGTCTTTACTATCTGCTGCAGTTCTGTTTTCATAGCTAGCGTTAGAGGATTTGATGAGGGATCTCAACTTTTTGTTGAGGCTGATAGGGGAGTTTTTCCAGTATTGGGACTTCACACCTTATTCCAAATCAGTTTCTTCCTTCTGTTGTAGATTTGGCAGGGGACCACCAGGTTCCTTGGGAGGGAGAGAGGGGTAAAGTTAGCACTGAATCTGTCGGCCAGTCTCGGTATAGGAGGCACCATTGTGCAATAGTTCAGAGCAAATCTGGGTATTGCCGTGGAGATTCTTTACATAACTATAGAAGACCTTGTGGTTGTCTTTACTATCTGCTGCAATTCTGTTTTCATAGCTAGCTTTAGAGGATTTGATGAGGGATCTCAACTTTTTGTTGAGGCTGATAAGGAAGTTTTTTCCAGTCTTGGGACTTCACCTTATTCTGCATCAGTTTCCTCATTCCAGGGGTGTAGCTAGGAATTTCAAGTTTGTACTCACAGCTCTCAAACTGCTACCCCCTCCCCAGCCAAGCTACGGCCATTCTCGTAATTCATGGTTCACTCTTTTAGTGTCAATGAAAAGGCATTTGCTGTAATGTCTCTTCAGTAATATAATATAGATTCACTCAAACTCAGTTCCTTGACTTGAAAATGAACCTGAAAGTCAGTTCTTTGAAAAATGCAGCACGGTAGTTGGGGTACAGGATTCATGCTTTTGTTTTCTGTAACTAAGGTACAGGTTTTGAGCTTGAGTAAATTACTAACCACCTGCTACCCCTAACTAGGGTGTTTCATTCACACACACACCCCTACCTACCTCTTAGTGCAAGAAATATGGACAAAGCCTAAAATAAACAGGGACAGATATTAAATAATGCTCTTGTGAACTTAGAAAGTTGCTAGAATAACAGGATTTGTGCTAGTATGAGAAAGTTGCTAGAATAACAGAATTTGTGCTAGTATGAATTTTTCTAAAGGACATGAAGTCTGAAACTCAAATGTCTGTCATTATTTAGCAACTTCAGCCTTCAATGATTTTCTAGAAAAATCACAAAATTTATGAGAAACAGGCACAAAATATGGGGAAAAATCTGGACATTCTGCAAAATTTGGACAGTTGAAAGGTATGCGACCTACCTACCACACACACACACACACACACACACACACACACACACACACACACACACACACACACACACACACACACACATACCTCTCAACCTCTTAGAACAAAAAAACATAAATAAAAGTGAGGCAAAGGCCCAAAAATAAGGACATTTTTTTTTAAATATTGCTCTTATAAACGTAGAAAGATAAGTAGCAGGTCTTGCATTAGTACAAGTTTTCTGAAAGGAATGAAATCTGAAACTCAAATGTCTGCCATTATTTTCTAACTTGAGTCTTTAATGATTTGCCACCAATTTGCCAGAAAACCACAATTTTATGAAAAACAGACCAAAAATGTGATGCAAAAATATAAAATTGCCAGACAATAAAGCTGGGAGCCTGTCAAAGAAGGGACACCATTTTAATATGAGCACTGTTAACTTGAGCAGCTGACAAAATTAGAGAATCTACATGCATTTCTGAAATAAAAGTAATGTATAACTGATCATTACAGTTATTTTAAATTATAAACCCTCCACGTTTTCTTCCAAAATTGCTATTTTGCGGAGGGATTATTAGGGGGAGAGCAACATTTTAAGCCAAAATTGGGGACAGTTGAGGGGTTTGGATATTCCTAATTCTATACAGCGATTTATTTGCACATACCTGTCAACCTCTTAATGCAGGAAATCTGGATAAGGCCAAATATATTGGAGGAACATACAAACAGTACTAAAAATTGATCTTGTATAAACTTAAGACAGTTGACAGAATAACAGGTCTTGCTTTAGCTTGCTTTTTTCTAAAGATTATGACGTCTGAAACTTAACGTTGGTTATTATTTAGTGACTTCATTCCTAAATGATTTGCCAGAAAAGTTTTATTTTGCATTTTGCAGCATGAACACCAATAAATATCTGCTAAACAAAGCAATGCAGTCTCACAATGAAACTAGACTTAGCATTAAAACTTCTCTGCCCTTGAAACTCACATTCATTGAAAAAGCATTGAAACCCACATTCAAAGAAAATAAATGTTTACAGTGGCAGATAAAGATTAACTTTGGGCTGTTTTCAAATCATAGGCCCCTTGCACATGAAACATCAGCATGCTCTTTGATACACCTCCCTGATTGTATTAAATTATGTTCCTTGTACAATACAGTATAGTTGTTAGAGAGTGTTTTAAATTTATTGTTTTGAACATTTTCCAGTAAACAATGAAAGAAAATGCATGTGCCAATAATGACAAAACAGCCCAATTCAAAACATTTCCATCATAAAAGTCTACTCAAACGTCTGCAGTCCATCAGTATCAGTAAATATGCACAATATCTGAACTAGTAAAAGCCATCTACATAATTCCACATTAAAGAAATCTGTAACTAATGAAGAGGCTGCTGCTAGCAAACAACTTTATATTTCATGGTTTCATCTACAAATAAAGTGCCTGTTGCCCTTGAGGAATAACTTGCCTATGTTGCATTAACAAAATGATAGTGGTAATATTGCAATAGGGAATGGATGGCAAACTGATAACAGGTTCATAGTTACTACTAGCTATCTTCACCAAAAAGGACAACAGCGTCCACCCCCCTTTACAACACAGTACAGTATTGTATCAGCAATACATCTACCTACTGTGGGAGAAGAACCACAGCATTCTGCATCAAAAGCAAGTACACTACCTGTTCTGCTATTAACAGTACAAGCAGACTCAGCATAAGCAACACTAAACTTTAGTTCCCCTACAGCTCTCAGCTCCTTGTAAAATGTACTCGACACTCAGCTGTATCTCTGAACTTTGCAGCACAAGAAATCTGAAAAAAAACATTTATTGGGGGGGGGGGGGCAAAAGCCCAAAAACCAGGGGCACATTTTAAACATTGCTTGTATAATTTTGGAAAGTTGCTAGAATATGTGAGCCCCTGAGGAAGGAAAGTATCCATTGTTGTTGAGTGTACCCAACAGCGAGAGAGATAATCAGATTCAAGTGCAAACATTTGTGAACAGCCAATCCCTTAGGGGGCTTTATTTTAGCACAGTAAGTGGACCTGAGGGTTATTTATTAGCATTTAGAAAGTCACTGCATTGATTAGAAAAAATACCTCTTTTTTAAACTTGTTTACAGTCCTCATAAAATCTGTCAGTCTGCCAACTACAAGGATATAATTGCTCGAGTTATCAGTTATTGTCTTGTTATAATAGGATCTTTTCCTCTGTCCCTGCAACTTTCCCTCCAGACATGGTATTACCTACTGTAATATGTATAGCCAAGGTCTCTACCCCCAGTAGGAACAGGGAAGGGGACAGGGGGCTGCCTGTCAAGTACCTTTAGTTAGGGTAAAAGGAGGGGGCAATGTAGAGCATGTCAGTAGTTTTTAAATGTGTGAAATGATATAGCACTTTAATTGTCTCTTCAAAAAGGCCAGAAAAGCCATGGCCCTCTAGACTAGCCTAAATAAATAGTAAGTAGACAAATCAAATCAGACAGCCCAAATCTGTTGTAGCTTTGTTATTTGTAAACCTTTCAAAATGCATTAGTGTTAAAAACATTCCTTCACAAGTTTTGCTGACTTGAAGTTGTTAACATTGGCTTTGTTCTTTGTGCTAAAAATGTGTGCATAGCATTTTCACTCAACATTGATTAACGAGATTGGCGTATAGTTCTTTTTTGATTGGATCTTAACATCCTTTTCAAATAAAATCTAATCCTGTGGAACTCCATTAAATGGCCTAAGTGATTGCTTACCTTTCTAAGTCGTATGGCACCAAAGCAACAACCCAAAAACACATCATTACTGCCTGATAAGACAACATGCTACTTTTCATGAAGACTCTTATTAATTGACTATACCTCCTTAACTGGGAGTTAGTAAAGACTCTCCCCTTAGATGGTGTTGTCCAAGTTCAATAAAACCTTTTAAACAAACTACCCCCTTGTAATAAACAGTGAAAGCCAATCCTGCACAGTGGCTATCCTTAGCAAGTTCACAACTCATGAATCAAAGACAAAACCTGGAAGGTCCAGATAAAAAAAAAATAAAATTGCTTCTACTTTACTAGCATATAGATAACAAGGAGATACAAAACAACTTATCACCAAAGATGATAAAAAAATTACTCAACTATTCAAAACACATGCGTGCACACACACACACACACACACACACACACACACACACACACACACACACACACACACACACACACCCTTACCTGTTAATCCCTTAACGATAATACATTTGTGATTAGCTATGCACATTTCCCACTCGCAGCCAGCCAGTCGGACATGACGTGATGATGTAATTCCGACTGGCTGGTATGTGAGCTCAATTCCAACTGGCTGGTATGTAAATGTAACTTTTTTTTTGTTTTTTTAATGATAAAAGCTACCCCCTCTTCTAAATAACTTGTACTGAAATCAGTACAGTGCGTATGCCTCCTGACATCCCTGCCTCTTTCTTTTGTAGAGTTCATTTATGGCAGGGGACAATGAGACTGGCTTCCTTTTTTTAGAGGAGAGCATCTTGGTTCTATTGGGTATGGTGAGATCCATGTCCATGTGTTCTTATTTGAGGACAAGTACTATTTACAGAAACTAGGGGATGCTATGGATACCTCCTGCACCAGTAGTTTTGCCAACATACTACTAGCACATTGAGAGAATACCCAAGTACTTGTGGTGAATGACTTCTCTACCTATATTAAGTTTTACAGATGTTTTGTCAACAATGTATTCCTTTTATGGGCCGGATCAAGTTATTAAGTTTTGTTAAGTTTCCATGCCTCTCAACCTATTAGAGCAAGAAATCTGGACAAAGCTATAAATAACGGGGGAACACAGGCACAAAAACAGGGACAATTTTTAAATATTGCTCTTACAAACTTAGAAAGTTAATAGAATAACAGGTTTTGTGTTAGCATGAATTTTCTGAAGGGTATGAAGTCTGAAACTCAAATGCCTGTCATTTTTTTCTGACTTCAGTTTTTAAGCACCAATGATTTGCCAGAAATCACTATTTTATGAAATATGGACCAAAATATGAGGCAAAACTCTGGACATTCTGTGAAAATCTGTACATTTGAGAGGTATGTGAGTTTCTGAGTGCCTCTAATATTTTCCTGTCCTTTACTATGAATTTTTCAGACTGGGAAATAGAATTCCTTGATGTCCAATCATGTAGAACTTTAACTGATCAGTTTACATCTAGTTTGTACAGGTAATATTGTATGAGAAACCATATCCTGCATAGGAATAGAGGAATATCATGAAAGGCCAAGAGTTAAAGATGTCCAGGCTTAACTATGAGGACATGTTTTTTTTAACAATATCTGTCTGCTTTTAAAGAGGATTTGTGAGTAAGAGGATATTCAGAACATGAGATCAAGCAGTACCTGGTCCCTGAGAATACTGATAGGAGAGGGAAAGGTAGACCGTACTTATCTGATGTGCAGCATACTACTAGCAGTGTCACTGTTAAGACTTGCCCTTCTACATTAGGGATCCCCCTTTCTATCCCTCTGATGTTGGTATGGTGTATGATGTTTTTAGAAAAAAATTGGTCAATACCAACTGCTGATGAGGATATTAGAAGCATTGTTCGTGTTGAACCTAGGTGTTGTTTTAAGAATAAGAAGTCATTGAAATGGTTACTATGTCACAAGAATCATATCCCTTCTGTTGGATTGTCTTCATACTGGGTGGGCACTCATATTTGTAGATCGTGTAAACTTTGTAGACACATTGATGTTAATGCAAATCAATTCACACATCCATCTACAGGGAAGGACTTTAATTTCTCATTCTGTGCTGATTGTTGTACCAGGAATTTAATTTATTTAGCTAGATACATGTCCTGCCCTTGTTTTTATGTGGGGAAGATGATCCATAATTCGAAAAAGCAGATTAGTGAATAGATACGTGAAATTACAATTTCCCATAACAAAAATGCTTTGGCAAAACATATTATGGCATGTGATACAAATAGGGTTACCACCTGTCTCACTTTGTGAGGGGCAGTCCCTCTTTGGGCTGTTGTGTCCTGACAAAAAATTGTAAAAATGGCAAATGTCCTGAGATTTT
Organism: Protopterus annectens; assembly: GCF_019279795.1. Classification (NCBI taxonomy): domain Eukaryota; kingdom Metazoa; phylum Chordata; order Ceratodontiformes; family Protopteridae; genus Protopterus; species Protopterus annectens. The sequence goes on along the minus strand of NC_056728.1, from coordinate 1,177,115,191 downwards.
AGGACAAAATGATTTCCTATATTTTATGTAATAGTTGCATAAAACAGTTATTCTGTATCTAAAATACCTAAATGTTATAAGAAACAGAATAAGCAACTAAAATGCTACAAGAATAAGCTTTTATTTCAGCAAAAAAGTTAAGTTCTATACTTTGTACTGACCGTGGCAATGTGTCGGCCTGTAAAATCTGATGTTTGTACCAAAAATGTCCCATTTTGGCCATTTGAAAAGGTGGCAACCCTAAGTACAAAGCATTCACTTGTTTTTCTCTTACTACAATTATCTGATAATAGTATGAGAATGGATGATATCCTGAATAAAACTGAAGAGAATGAGCTTAGCTGGATTATTCTATCACAGGCCGATAAGGGCTATGGTTTGAATAAAACTGTACTCTTAAAACCATATCTCATATCACATGTTTTCTATAGATGTATGAGTTGGTTACTTTGTATCCTGTCATTTGCATTTTTCTCAATGATGTACATCATGTCTTGTGTTGGATCTGTAATTTTTTAATGGATGCTTTATGCTACATTAACCATGGTGTTTATTTTATGTTTTAATACAGTAAGACGCTGTCCGGTTCGATTCTTAGCTAGAGCGTCTACTGCATGGAGGCATGCGTGAATGGGCATACCTTCGTTGAAGGTTGTGCGTCAGGGCTGGTAACTCGGCACGTAAAAATCAACTACCAATTATTAGTGGACCGGAGTTCCGCTGTGGTGACCCCTAACTGGGAAAAGCCGAAAGACACAACAACAATGATCTGGGGAAGTGCCGTGAATAGCGTGAAAGTGCTTATCTGTTTTACATTAAAGATGTCATAGTTTTTATCATTGCATCCATGCTTTTAGTCCTCTGTTTTGTATTATTGCATCACTTTTGCTGCTTCTTAATGTGAGGACACCTCTTTCCACTCCATGCTTTTTTGTTTCATTACATAATTTCAACTTTACATTTCTGGAAACATGAAATAGAATGCAATGTCTCTAGATTTTTTAATTATGGCTAATGTGGAACTGAAAAACGCCTAGGGAGTATTTCACAAACATTACATTAAGTGGAAAATATGGATTATAATACGGTTCTAAATTCATTTTTATAGGCAGTTGAAAGTAAATAGTACAGCTACATATTAGCCTGCATGTTCTTTGTTTGCATTAATTGTATCACATTCAGTAATACTTTTGAGATCCGCAGAGTGACTGCAAGCAAATATTTCTATTGTTTCTTGATACACAAAGATCAAACAGACCTTTGATAAAGACTGTTATATAGTTCCAGGATGTTAACTTCAAAAACTTGATTTAGGCAAGTCATTCTACTGTCTGTATTACCAGCATTCTCTTAATGTGCTTGTGAACTTTGACTCCCACTGTAAACAGCCCTTTGCATAACTGTTAACTACCTTACCATCAATTAAACATATTCTTTTAATGTGAACTCTTACATTTCTATAATGATACTATGATTGTGTAGTTATGTTTATTTTAGACGGTTAACATCTGAATTTATACTGTGTAGTACTTTTCTGAATTGATAATATAACTGGGCATGTATTACTGAATTTTGGTAAACTGCATTCTGAAAAAATGTTGCCCTTAGGGACATACAGTGTTTTAGTTATAGGGCTTCTGAATGTGTATGGCTTTTTACTTTTTAATTCCTTATGGGTACATTCAGGCCAATAAAGCCAAACTCCATTAGCAGTGGACATGCAAGTTTTGGCCTTTTTAATGACCTCATCAGCACAGCATAGGTAATTTCTTTGTCTATGCTTTAGGAATACATCATTTCAAATCAATGATGTACACAGCTAGTGGGGCTTGGCTTTATTGGCCTAAATGTACCCATAAAGCTATGTAGCTGAAACACAGTATGTTCTTAATGGTTCATTTGCTTATGTCCCACGGGCCTCCATTACAGGAAATTTAAGGTATTACACAGTAAAAACACTAGCTTGGATGAGTTTTTCTTGTAGTTTTCACTGAATGGATTGCCTTTTGTGACCTTTTTCCCTTTGGTTTTAATATGTTGTCCTTGAGTGGATTGAAGTCTGCTCAGGTTACAGCTAAAATGTGGCCAGTCCAACATACTCAAAAAATGTAAGATAGAGATAAATATATATAAAATATTATTGTACTCCTTCAGTATCATACCTGCCAAGGACTTTTGTCCTAAGATGGAGAGGCATGTGTTATCTTTAATTTAATTCTTGTTTTCATACTTTTTTACTCTGTGTAGATATTTTCTCAGTCATAATGACATATCTGCTGCCAGGGTAGACCACATCACTATGCAGACACCTTGCAGACCTCTGTAAATCATTTTCTCATTCCTCTTTCATAGCAATACATTCCTACTCTGGCTGCTTTTCCTTTCCAGTTGTTATAAAAGTTGAAAGCTTAGTCACGTCGTACTGATTGTTAGAACCACAGAGGGCACAGCAGCTGAAATAGAAGGTGTGGAAAGTTGATTAAGCAGCTTCCTTGTTATAACTGTACTGCGTTGAATGTTGGTGGGAATTCTGGGAGTATAGGTTAAATAACTGCATATAAAATGGAGAGTAAGTTTAGGAGATACTAGCATGATGTGTTGCATCTGTCAAGGTGCCATTAGAGTATTAGTTTAAGTAGTGATTGTCTAGTGACTTCAAGATTCTTGAAAAGATATGGAGAAGTAGAAGGTATATTTAATAAACTGGCAAGTTACTGAAGTAGCACTTCCTCACCCTAACAACTGAAATATGTTGCACTGGAAGTACTCCCTGCTCGGAAGGATGTAAGAAATTTCATCTGCCTAGGGTGATTCAGTATTTTGTTCTAGGATGCAGATTTGCATTTACACCTCTTTGACTTAAAAGCAAGAACTACTGGAAATTGCATACTCATTCGTATTAAATTGACAGCTGAAATTCATCTGTAGAATGATGGATTTGGTAACCTTCTCCCACTCCATATACGTATAACAGTATGAACAGTGGGAATTGAAAAGAGTTCTATCATAAGAGCTTACTCAGCAGTCTATTTATGGCCCTAAACACACACACACACACACACACACGCACACACGCACACACGCACGCACGCACATGTTCTCTCTCTCTTTCTCTTATTTAAGTAATACTAAAGTTTTCAACTTTTTCTGTTAAACACAGTGGGTAGTGGACTGTCTTCCTTGTTTCCTTAAGTGACATAAAATTCTGTAAAATGAAAATGCATTTGATTTTTTTTGTTTGTTCGGTTTTTTCTTTTTCTTTTATTTTTTAAATTGTTTTCCTTCCAATTTGCTCACTAAAGATGTGGAGGCCCCAGCCTCATTCAAATACACCTTTACACTAGGGGGTGCTAAATCATGTAATAGTTTTTCCATTCAAGGACACTGGTCAGTCCTTGATCATTCTATTCCAACTAAAAATAAGTCATTGTTTTCGAAAATGTCTTTCTGTGCAATACTGCACAGCATCCATAATTGGTCCCAGCATCAGAAACGCTGAAAGAAATCCACCTGAACATTGTCAGTATTCCATTCTTGAACACTTCGCAGTGTTCGAACCACCAGCTTTGCAAACGCTTGATATAAAGAAATCATCTTTTTTTAATCCAGTAGTCAAAGAAACCTATTACATTTATCTTCCCAGTCGTCTTTTGCCTGTGATGTCATGAGTACATTACCCCAAGCTTGCCAGTACCCATGTTAGCTTTCAGTATTGCCATATTAGTCATAGGGACACCTCTTCCCTCCGTAACAGCTGACCCCCAAAATAAATTAATCTCTTGGTCATTGAAATAATCACTACAGTTTTCATACTTTTCTTAATAATAAAGGCCCAGTTTTGTAACAAGACACCAACAGAACCAGTCCTTCATAAAGACTGTTGCTGCTATTGTGCAGTTTCACTCTCCCCACAGATGCCTTTATCCCTTTGCTGACCCTTTTGCAGTATGTAGTTTTTCCATTTCAGTAATTGAGGGATATGGAGTTTATCCTGACAAGCAATGGGCATAAGGAAAATCTGCCAGTCCATTGTAGGACAAAAACATACACTTACTGACTGTCCATATACTCAGAACAGTATTAGCAGTGGAAATTCTAACGCCTGTGTATTTGTGGGACATCAGAGGAAATTGCTGCCCTGAGTAAAAACCCACACAGACAGAGAGGGCCTGCAACTCCGTGTATAAGATACTGCAGATGAAAACAACACTGGAGAACCAAGGACTGCAAGGCAGGAATACCTACTGCTGCATCCCAGCAAATCAGCATCTCTCAATTCTCTTTTTGTAGCATGCTATCATTCATTGGTTGTACACTCTGATGAGTCCACTGAAAATCTGCCACAAAAATATTTCCATTTGCTCATAAGCATTTAATTTCACAAAATCTGTTTAGATTCATAGGTTCATAGGTAGGTACTAGCCTATCTGCCCGAAGGCATTTATAAGCCTAGCCGAAATGTGTTGGTTTTCACCAACCCCTTAGATTAGTTCCCTGTGCCTCTGTCCAGCAGAGCCATTGAAGTGATCCTAGGGGCAAACTTTCTGTTTCCCATCCACTCGTCAAGGTATCTTATGAAGAGGGTTAGCGAGGAGTTCTGCCTAATGTAGATTGAAATCTTGTTCCAGAGCATGGAAAGTCTCTGGGATAGGAATCTATCCCTCCAGCAAGTCCTATTTATTGTTGTGGTGAGGTTTAGTTCCCTGCAGCGTGTGGCTTGAGGGGATATTGTTTACTTTAGGTGGAGCATATCCATCAATTCTGTCTTGGACATGGCCTTGTATGTCAGGCAGAGATCACCTCTGAGTAGGCGGTATGCAACTGAGTACAGCTGGAGTTTCTTCAGTCGAGCTGCATAGGGTATCTGCTTGAGGCCAGTGATCCTCTTGGTGAGGAACTTCTGTGGTCTTTCCAGTTGTTACAGGTGTCTTGTAAGGTACATCCCAAATGGGGCATTGTACTCTATGATGGGTCTGATGAGTGATGCGTAGAGGGGCCCAATGACCTCTTTTGATCTGGATGCAAACCCATTTGTGATTAGTTGGGCCACATAGAAGAATTTTCTAACCACTTTGGCAATGTGATTATCAAAGGAGAGGTTACTATCTACTTGAGTCCCCAGATCGCTTATTACGTCTTATGTATTTAGGGGGCTACTACCTATGTGGTAGTATGCGGGTACTTTGTTTTTTGCAAAGGGGATGACTATGCACTTTTTGGCATTTAGCTTGAGGCCATGGTTTTGACACCAGGTATCTGTCTCAGTGAGACCCTTTTGGAAGATGTCTGTGTCAGCCAGAGAGTCAATTATAGCCCCTAGTTTGCAGTCATCTGTGAACTTGGTCAGCCATAGTCCGCCTGTGCTTGCATGTACCTCAGAAGTATATGCAGAACAGGAGGGGTCCTTGGACTGAGCTCTTGGGAATGCCACTTGTAACAGGTATAGAGTCAGACCTAGCTCCCACAACACTTACCATGTGGGTTCTGTCTGTGAGCCAGTTAGCAACCCATCTCGTGACGTAGGGGTTTATGTTCAGGCTAGTGAGCTTGTTTATAATACCTGAGTGGGGAATGGTGTTGAAGGTCTTTGCAAAGTCTAGGTAGGCTGTTTGGACCACCTTTCCCTCATCTATAGCCTTGGTAACTGTCTCAAAGAAGTTCACCAGATTGAGGAGGCATGATCTGCCCTTAACAAAGCCAAACTGGGTAGGATCCAGTGTTTGGAGGTTTGCAATATCTCTGTTAATGAGACCCATGATGATGCACTCCATAGCTTTGCAGACCAAGCTAGTCAGGCTTATAGGGCGAAAGTTCCAGGGGTCCGTTGTGGCTCCACCTTTGTAGAGCGGAATAACCATTGCTGTGCACCACTCTGTGGGCATGTAGCCTGTGGAGATGCTGAGTTTTAACAGTGTGTCTAAGTGAGGGGTTAGTTCATCTTTGAGCTCATGTAGGACGCAGCCTGGGACACTGTCCGGTCCCATTGATGCTGTGTTTTTGGCTTTGGAGAGGGCTGTTTTAACCCATGTGTCTGTGATTTCAGGGGCACTACATTCTTCTGGTATAGTTATGGGCCCTTTTGGGGGTGAGAGGGGGAGTGAAGTTTGCACTGAATCTGTCTGCCAGGATATTAGCTATATCGGTCAGTTCAGTGTATTTTGTGCCATTCTGCATTAACTCCGAGCAGATCTGAGAATTGCCACTTAGATTCTTGACATAGCTAAAGAATGCCTTGTGGTTATCTTTGGAGTCCATGGCAATTTTCCTTTCGAAACTAGCTTTGGATGATTTTATGAGGGAACTTAGTTTCTTGCTGATACTGTTCAAGGATGTCTTCCCTTCTTGGGATTTTACTCTTTTCTGTACTAGTTTCCTCCTTCTATTGTATAGCTTGTTTATGGCAGGGTTCCACCAGACTGGTTTCCTTTTCTTGGAGGAGTGAGTCTTGGTTTTGTTTGGGATAGCACGATCCATGCATTCTTGTAGGCACCTGTTGAGAGTGCATTAGTAAAGGATTTTGCAGCTTGGACAGTGTTATCCTTTACATGGGGGCTTTGAAGCTTCCCACCTTGGTCTTAAGTAACGTGAAGTTTGCTTTTGAAAAGTTTTTCACGGTTGTTTCTTTGACTGGGGGTGGTGGCGGAATGTGGATATCCAGAGTGATTCGTTTATGGTCAGATCTAACCAGCGAGGGGTTAACCTTGGGTGTGGAACACCAGTCACCCATGTTGGTGATGACCAGGTCCAATATGTTGTCACCTCTGGTGGGGGTGTTGACCAGTTGATCCAGGGCATTTGAGTTTGTAAATTCTAGGAAATGTTGGGCCAGGGAGTTCATACTTGAGTAGTTCTCCCAGTTAATGTTAGGGTAATTGAAATCACCCAATATCAGGGTGTTTGGTAGGAATTTTATGTTTCCCAGTGTTTCCAGGAATGTGGAGTGGGGGTCCTGGGACATGGTGGGTGATCTGTAGCAAGCTATAATCTGAATAGCAGTTTTGCCCATTGTTAGTTGCACGTGGATAATCTCTGAAGCATCGTGCTGTGCCACTAACCTGGAGGTGTGGGTATCCTTCATGAATATGGATACTCCCCCACCTTTTGTATTTTGGTCCGGGTTTTGTAGCTGAAATGTATGATATGAGTTGTAGCCTGGTAGTGCTGGGGTGCTCTCTGGAGCCTTAAACCAGGTTTCTGTTACTGCACATATATTGATTTTCTCCATACTGAGGAATGCCTCGAGTGCATGCATTTTGAGGTTTAGACTTCTGGCATTGAGCAGCATTACTCTCAGTTTTTTGTTACTTGTGCTGTTTATGGCAGTGGGTTTGTCTTTTGAGCCTTGCCTAAAAAAGGCTCTATGTGGGTGGTGAGAACCTTGGCCAGTATTCGAAAGCCTAAGGGTGACAGGTGCAAGCTGTCTCTAGCGAAGCAGAGTGGCTTGTCGAGCATGTCATCCCAGGCTGAGAGACACTGGATCCCCTTTGAATGACACCAGAGGCTTAGCTAGTTGTTGAAATTGATAATTTTTTCTCTATACCGCGGTATCATTCTTGGTGAGGGCAGGATGCTACTCACAGTCAGGGTCATACCGGCCTGGGCTATGTGATCACAGAGCTCCTGCATGTCTCTTTTCATGTAGTCCAGGGATGTACAGCTCAGGTCATTCACACCAACATGGACAATGACAGAGTCATATTTGTACTTGTGCTGGAGGGACCTGAGTGCTTGTGTTATGTGGCAGATTCCGGCACCTGACAGGCAACTAACAGTAACCTTCTCCTTGTTCAACCTAGTGAGTGGGACATCAGTGTGCCTGACTATAGAGTCACCTATTACTAGTGTGTTGGGTATGTTATTTTGCCTTAAGGACTGTGATTGTGTGGCACACTGGTTTTGTGAAGTATGTGTTTCATGGTTTGTGTTGGGGGGGTGGAGGTTGCTTGGATTTCTACTTTGGAGGTCTCTGTTGCTTTTGCAGATTTTTATTTAGAGCCTCTGAGTATGTTTTTGTGTATTTATGTATGTTTTTTTGTCAGTGCTGGTTTCATAGGTCTATGTGAGACTGGTGGTGTGATGCAAGTAATTCCCTTCTCCTCTTGACTGCCTGGTCCAGTCTTGGGTTGAGAGAGCTTAGCCTCCAGTTTGGCTGTATAATTGCATCTCTCGCATGTATTAGTGTTTGGTGGAAGGAGGAGAGGGTTGCCTGTGTACATGAAGCAATTGTAACATTGCCTCAAAATGCCCAGATTCACCAGTTGGACTGGAGAGTACACCTGAAACTGCCCTTTGGACATGCCTGGATAGGTACAGTGAACTGTTTTACTGATTGGCTGGTAAGGTCAAATAGGAATCTTAGGTTTATTAGTGCTTGCTATGAGTTTTGAGCATTTGGCACTATTTTGTCTCCAGACTAGCTGTAGTTGGAGTATGCCAGTTGTATACTTTCTCTCATTCTGCAGATGCAGATTAAAGTGTGTGTGCCCTGTATAAGTGTGTCCATGTGTTTATGTGCATTTGTTTTTGTGATCAAAATGAAATTTGCATTTATTATGCAACATTTCCTTCTGCAAGGGACATAAATATTATTACTACTTTTATTCATAAGGCTGGCAAAGAAGGCAAAATTCTGATAGTTTATAATGAAAATGAAAAAAATCACTAAGTTATGAGTTGCATTTAATGTGGAGAATGTAGTCTTATAACTTCCAAAGTCTTTTTTTATTATGCTGATCTGAAATGTGTATCACATAAAATTTTCAGAAGATTTTGTGAATATGACAGCTGACATTTCCTAGTATGATAGTAATTATTTTTCCTCTGCAGTGTGATATTTCATATTATTTTTCCTCTGCAGTGTGATATTTCATATCTTCATTGGATGCCTGCCACTGGTGCAGATGGAAACTTCTGTCTACAATGCCTGTGGTTTGCAGTGAAACAGTAGCCAAGGCATTGCATGGCTGGTGCATCAAATAAAGACATTTGCCATTTTCTTGGGGAAGGACAGTGGAACCTACTTGGGTACTGACCTGCTATTAATGTTTAGGAATGCAACCTACTGAGTCTTCAGTCTTTTTTCATGTGTGTGTGTGTGTGTGTGTGTGTGTGTGTGTGTGTGTGTGTGTGTGTGTGCACATTTTTCTTTCATTCTGTGTTTCTTCTGTGGTCTACAAGCCCCCAACTGAAATACACCAATGAAAATGACACTGGACATTTGCCTGTGCGGTGCTATGCAGACAGAGAGAGAGGGAGAGTGAAGCTGCTCCATGCATGATTTCCAGAGTCTGTGGATTTTCAAACCTAATTTATGTGCAGAACTGTGCTCTACTCATGGTCACCTTCGAAGGTCAGAACTGTGGTGTGGCATGCCTCCCTCCAAGAATCAAAGAGCAGGTGTTCAGTTACCAAGTTGTTCTGTCTCTCTGTCAGCCTTCTGTGCCTAAGTCATATATCAGTCTCAAGACATGCACCTTCCCTTTTGCTACTAGCATAATAGCATGCATCACTGTAAGAAAATAGCTGATGGTGAGAAATCTTTGCTAGATCTATGATTTTCTGATATGTTTTAGGAATGTAAGTCATGTCTCTGCGATTGACATGTAATAGGTAGTAATTTTAATTATTTATGTATGCAACATTGTCTTGTTTATGTTAAAGTCTGTAAGTAGAGACTGAGGAATCAGACTCATGGACGTGCTTTCCAAGGATATTAAGCTGGTAATAAAGCTAGTGTCATAGCAGAAGTGAAGAAAACAGAACAGTGTGAGATAAGGTTTGGTGCGTGTATGCCAAAATGTTCAGCTGATGTCAGTATTTAAGTTTAATACCAGTCTTGGTAGAGAAAAATGGCTGAGTTGCTATGCTAAGGGTAAATCATTGATGTTGATAATGCTTAACTTGGTTCTCAACCTTGTTAAGGCCCCAGTGAATATATGTGCTCAGAGTGAACAAGCCTCACAGCAGGTCAGCCTTTCAGAGGCTTAAATGGCAGTTCATGTCTGCAGTAAGTTAAGCTTAGAATGGAGGCTGTACAGATCGAAAACCTTGCTATTGGCTTCTAACCCCACCAAGTACTCACATGGAAGAGACTCAGTCTCACTCTAAGATTTTAAACCAAAGGGTAAAAAGGGCACACAGACAAACCATTCAGAAAAAAGTGCAAGGAAAAACTCAGCCAAGCTATAGTTTTCACAGTGTGATACCATAAATCTATTGTAATAAAGGCTTTTGCTCTGTTGCCAAAATTGTATAGCTTTTTATTTTTATTTTTACACCATTGTGAAAAATATTTTTCTGTTATTTGTAAACTCTATTGCATATTTTCAATTGTATTGATTGCAGAGCTTTTCTCCCCGGGCCTCCACTGAAAAAGGGCTTGTTAGCCCAGTTGGACTATCCCAATCAATAAATGTAAAATAAATAAAATAAATAATAAATATGCAAATGAACCCTTAAGGACATCAAGTGTTTCAGCTACGTATCTTCTGAATATCCATGACTTTTTTTACTTTTGTCTGTTTATTCATTTATTTTCCATTTGTTTACCGGGTTAGTCACTAGGTGACTGTTTTCAGTGGAGGCCTGGGGAAAAAAGCTCCAATTACATAAAAAATTATAACTTTAATTCTTGATTTTTCATGCTTATGTTCAAGTCAATAAAGTCAAACCCTACTAGACATCAACATGCATGCATCAGTCCTTATACTGACATTGTTAGCACAGTACAAGGGGACAGTTTGGCTATAATTTGGAAACACAGGGTCTTTAAATCCAGCTGATGCCCATAATGATTAAGATGCCTGCAAAATAACATCCATACCAAAGGGTAAAAAGAACACAAAGACAAACCATTCAGTAAAAACTGAAAGAAAAACTCAGCCAAGCTAGAGTTTTTACTGTGTGATACCTTAAACATCTTGCAATGAAGGCCCATAAGATATATGCAAATGACCCCTTAGTGTTTCAGCTACATGGCTTCTGAATGTCCATGACTTTTTTCACTTTTTAAGTCTTTATGGTTACATACAGGCCAATAAAGCCAAACCCCAATGGCTGTGGACATGCATGTCTGAGCCATTTTACTGACTTATGCTGTGCTGACAAGGTCAGTGAATGTAACCATAAAGACTTAAAAAGTAAAAAAGTGAGTTTAAAGACCCTGCATTACTGAAGTACAGCCAAATTATCCATTTATGCTGTACTGATGAGGTCAGTAGAATGTCCAAAAAATGCATGCCCATGGCTGATATGGTTGGCTTTATTGGCATGAGTTTTTCTTGCAGGTGTTTTTTGTCTGTAATATTTTGGAGGACTATGTACCTTTTATTACTTAACTTGCTTCAGGCCATTTAAATTATAATTTACAGATGTCATTGTGAAGATATTTCATGTAGAAATGGATGCAGAAGTTTAAGTCAGGCCTTATGAACTTGATTGATTATATCACAACTTCTTTCTTCTTTAAAATGTGTTGTACATTTCCATTTTCTTTAGCAAACTTCTCACTGTGTCGTTAAGAGACTGTGAGCTTATGTTTGTTATGTCAACCCAAGACACACCCATATACCCACAACCACACCCACACCATGTGACACACAGAAGATGTCTTGTGAGGTACATTCCAAAAGGGGCATTGTACTCTATGATGGGACTAATGAGTGCCGAGTAGAGGGGAACAATGACCTCTTTTTTCCTGGATGAGAACCCTTTTGTGATGAGGTGTGCCACATAGAAGGATTTCCTGACTACTGTGGCGATGTGATTATCAAAGGAGAAACTACTGTCCACCTGGGTCCCAAGGTCTCTTATCACACATTCGGTGTTAAGTAGACTGCTGTTTATGTGGTAGTTCATGGTTACAGAGTTTTTACCAAAGGGGATGACAATGCACCTTTTGGCATTGAGCTTGAGGTCATGCCTCTGACACCAGTCATCTGTCTCAGTGAGGCCCTTCTGTAGGATGTCCACATCATTTGGGGACTCGACTATAGCTCCTAGTTTGCAGTCATCTCTGAACTTCGTTAGTCAGGGGCCTTCTGTCTTAGCCTGTACTTCAGAGAAGTAGATATCAAACAGGAGAGGTCCCAGGACTGAACCCTGTGGTACTCCACTTGTTACTGGTTTGAAGTCAGACTTGGAGTTTGCAACTTTTATAGTGTGAGTTCTGTCAGTGAGCCAGTTGGCAACCCATCTTGTTACACAGGGATTTATACCAAGTTTAGTAAGTTTAGCTATAATTCTAGAATGGGGGATGGTGTCGAAAGCCTTGGCGAGGTAAAGATAGGCTGTGTGAACCTCGTCTATGGCTTTGGTGACTGCCTCAAAGAAGTCGATCAGGTTCCAAAGGCATGATCTGCATTTCACAAACTAGAAATGGGTGGGGTCCAGAGTTTGGAGGTTACCAATGTCTTTGTTTATGAGTTCAATGATGATACATTCCATGGCCTTGCACACCAGGCTCATCAGGCTAATAGGGCGATAGTTCCCAGGATCAATGGTGGCTCTCCCTTTGTGGAGTGGGATAACTGTTGTTGTGAGCCATTATGTGGGCACAAAGCCTGAATTGAGACATGGTGCTTAAGTGGGGAGCCAGTTTGTTCTAAAGTTCATGTAAAATGCAGCCTGGGATGTTGTCCGGTCCCATGGATGCTGTGTTTTTGGTTTTAGAGAGTGCAGCATTTACCTGCATAGATGTGATTACAGGGACTCTGCATTCTTCCTGTATAGATATGGGCCCTTTAGGGGGTGAGAGGGGGGTAAAATTAGCACTGAACCAGAATTTTAGCAATATCAGTTGGTTCTGTAATTTTTGTGTCATTGTGCTGTAACTCAGAGCAGATCTGTGTATTTCCATTGAGATTCTTGACATAGCTATAGAATGCTTTGTGGTTGCCCTTAGAATCAGTGGCAATTTTGTTTGTTTATAAGGGATCTCAGTTTCTTACTGAGGCTGACCAGAGAGTTCTTCCACTCATGGGATTTTACTCTGTTTTGCAACAGTTTCTTCCTTCTGTTGTAGAGTTTGTTTATGGCAGGGGACCACCAGGGGACCACCAGATTGGCTTCCTTTTTTTGGAGGATAGAGTCTTGGTTCTGTTTGGGATAACACGATCCATGCACTCTTGTAAGTGCTTATAGAGTGCATTTGTGCAGGATTCAGCACTTGTAACTGTATTGTCCATCTGCATGGGTGTCATGAAGTTCACCACTTCTGTCTTAAGAAGTATGAAGTTGACTTTGGAGAAATTTTGTACCATGGTTTTCTTAATGGTGGGTGGGGGCGGGATGCAGATATCTAGGGTGATTAGCGTATGGTCAGATCTGAACAATGACGAGCTGACTTCAGGTGTGGAACACCAGTCACTCATGTTGGTAATAACTAGGTCTAGAATATTCTTTCCCCTGGTGGGGGTGTGGATAGGTTGATCCAGGGCATTGGAATTTATGAATTCCAGAAGGCATTGAGCAAAGGAGTTGGTACATGAGTAGTTTTCCCAGTGAATGGTGGGGTAGTTGAAATCACCCATTACTAGGGTGTTTGGTTGGGATCTATATTTTAACATCAAAGTCTTACAACTTCAAATGTTATAATATCTAACCCAATAGAGCGAAACACCAGAAAACCGAACAGTCAGAATAGCGATTTTTTCCCAGGGAAAGAAATTTGCTGTTCCGACAAACATCCACACAACACAAGCACACCAAAATAAATAATCCATATACACACACTTCACAAAACCTTACACTAAACCATACATGCACCACTAGCTATCCACTTACCTTAACCCAACCCTAACCCTAATGTCCATCAGTATCGCACACTCACCTTACCTGCTCCCTAACCCTAACTCACCTGCCCCACCCTATCCCTCACGTCCACACAATCACACACTTACCTGACCCACGCCGTAATCCTAAATCACCTAACCCATGCCCAGTCGCACACTCACCTTCGTTCGCACACTTACCTTAACCCGGTCCATAATCTTCGCTCCACAGTCAATGAAATAGCGAAGTTGCAGAAACGGCCCACCAAATACTTTTCCTAGGAAAGTATTCAGTGCTCTGCAGCTTTGCTATTTCCAGCGTTCGCTCTACTGGGAAGATATTATAACATTCAAAGTTGTAAGACTTCGATGTTATAATATAGACCTGTTTGGTTGAACCCTAATATTTTCCAGTATATCAAGAAAAGAGGAGTGGGAATCCTGGGGCATGGTAGGGGATCTGTAGCAAGCTACAATTTGGATTGCAGTTTTGCCCAGAGTTAGTTGCACTTGGATAACCTCAGATGCATTAGGCTGCACAACTAGCCTGGAGGTGTGGATATCCTTAATGAATATGGACACACCACATTACTAACTTGCAAACTGACAAGGGATATGTCCTTAATGGTCATATATCTTTAAAGCCAGAGCTGAGAATGAAAGGCTGTTTCATTAATACATCCAGTTATTTTCCTCATCACCCTATTCTTATTGATCATTGTTTTAATTGAATGTTTTGATTTGGTTTATTTGCTTAACTGAAGAAATTTGCTCATAATTTTTTGTATTATATATACTGATTGTGAAGTTTTGATTTTTATGATCTGATGAAGCACAACTTTGTGTGAAGGAGCTTACCTTTGTAATAAATTAAGGTGCTTTCATCTGTGATGGCCTGTCTTTTATTTATTTCTTGGTTTGTCATTTTTGTGAGATAGACCTTTAACTACATTAATTGCTTATTTGCTGTTTGAGTCATTTTGTGGCTATCTGGGGGATACATGGCTGAAGGCTTTAATGTGGAGACTGAGCTAGTTTATAATCCTACTATATTAAATCCACATGAAGATCATGATCAGCTTAACAAGATTTTGAGTACTGAAGATAATCTGTTATTGGCTTGGAGTTTTTCAGAGACTGCTAATAAGGAAGATGACAAGATATCTGACATGAATTCATTTTTGTCAGTATTGAGAGATGCAGAGAACAAAATGTATAGGTTGAAATTACTTTAATGACAGTGATTACATCTAGATGCTTGCCTTCATCACAGGGTGATACCCAGGGGTTTACATATCCTGAGAATGCCCACTTATGGTGAGCAATATTCAGATCTGCTAAGACGATGGCAAGCACTTAATCCTGAATTAAGTTTCAACTACATGCAGCTGCTAATATATTTTTTTTAAGCCTATTGAAACTGAACTGGCTGTTAGAATTGAGAGTTTGTTAAAAAAAATTAACAGTAAGTTAAGTCAACAATTAACAGTAAGTTAAGTTTGCCAAAGCCTATTTTTTATGAAGTGACGATGTCTTAAACAATGCTTATATTTATGTCAATAAATTGCAACAACAGAAAAAGAAAAAGAACATGATTTTGTTGATTTTCAGAATGGTCATATTTTTGTATGGCCAAAGAGAATTGATAGACATTCAACCAAGGTATATAAAGGCAATGATCTTTCATCTAATTTGAGAAGTGATGAAACTGCCAGCAATATTTCCAATAATATTACAGCTACTGATATGACTGTTGAAGCTAGTGTTCACCGTAAGGAGATAAATGTTACTCCCCTTTATGTGTTGTTACTTCTCCATCACACCCAGTCTCGGTGAGAGAAGTCAGTGCACAGAGATCGGAGGTACATTCTTTAAGCCAAGGAAGAAAGAAGCAGAGAATGTCAATAAATCAAAAATAGGAAGTTTGTCAAATGTGACCAATGGAGAGAATTTAGATACTGCGGTGTACAGCATCTCTCCTTCTATATTGAGTGATGAACAGAGACAGTTGTTAGATAAAGGTCTCTCTTGTATTCTGGCTGAGAGCTCTGTTTATAGGGATGCTGTCCTTAATTTAAGGCTATTTACCAGAAATGTAATGTAAAGAACTATTTTTTCTGAACAATCAGTTATTGAGTGTGTGAGAAAATCTAGTACCTTTGTATCAACTCTTCACCCATTGTTAAAGGCATTTTGAAAGTTTGTGAATCCAATATTTATATAAAACTTTGCATGCACCACATTCTAAGTAATTTGCAATCTAACTAATGTGCCCTGTTTGAATTGCAAATGAATGAAGAGATCCAGATCCACCCCGATGACAAGGGAGGAGTTATTGTTATTATGGACAAATCAGATTATTTGGATAGGATGCATTTGCTTTTATCTGATGCTAATACCTATGAAAAGATCACTAAACAAAAGATTGATAAACTTGTGAATCATGTCCATGTTACATTGTATGATTATTTGATGACTGGTTTGTTAAGTTATGATATTTATCAGTTTTTAAATGTTTCTGAGCCACTTATTCCTGTTATACGTGGTCTTCCAAAAATTCACAAGTATTTGCTTAACCCACCAATGTGCCTGATAGTTTTGGGATTTGGTTAGTTAACTGAATCACTTTCAGTTTATGTAGAAAAACAACTAAAGCATGTATTGAATGCAGCACTTGCCAGTTCATGAGATAATGAGCATTTTTACACACTCTTTTTGATTGTGTAAACTCCTTTGAACAGTGGTTTGAATGTTACTTGGTGACTATGGATGTTTGTAGTTTGTTTACGGTTATACCAAAAGATTATGGAATCCAGTCTGTGAGACACTTTTATTGAACCATAGTGGTTACACCAATAAACAAGTCAATCTTGTGTTATTTACTGGACCTCATTCTTGCTCATAATGTATTTGTTTTTGCTAGTAGTTATTTGCAAACGTTAGGTGTAGCTATGGGAACAGCATGTGCCAATAGCTACGCCAACTTAGTACTGGCATAGTGGGAAGATGAATATGTGTGAAATGAACCTTCTTCCTCTAGATTTATTAAATATTGTATGTGTTTTGTGGATGATGTGTTTATGCTGTGGGGTGGTTCACTGAATGTGTTAGATAAATGTTTAGATTATTTAGGTAATAGTACTGATGTTCTGAAGTTTTCTATGTCCATTTCGCAAACACAAATAGAATTTTTAGATGTTCCTTTAGTTAGAAATTCTGATGAGACATTTGATACCAGTCTTTATAGAACATCTTGTTGGAGAAAGGGTCTTTTGCATCGCATTGGTATGCATCCCGGTTACATCTTTAAGAATGTTGTTAAGGGCCAGTGTTTGCAGACTTCTAGGCTGCATACTAATGCTGAGAGCCTAAGTAAGGCTTTTGATACTTTGAAGTGTGACTTTATTAACAGAGGTTATTCTTTGAAACATGTCTCTGGTCTATTGAACAAGTTCACAGTATGAGGAGAGGGAAAGCTAGACCTCATTTGTTTAGTATGAGAGATACCTTGAATGAATGTCCTCAAAGGAATGACGGGGACTTAAATGCCACCAAAATTTTGTTGACATACTCCAAGAATGTTAGCTTGGTATGTGAAGCAATAAGAAGAATTTCTAAACCTATTAGTAATTATGAAACTCATAGTTTTCGCTTTCTTGTTTTGCAGCTTGTACCCAAAGACTTAAAAGGAGGTATTATATCTAATAGTACTGAAATCTGGAAAGTTAAATGGATTACTAACTTGCAAGCTGAAAAGGGCTATGTCCTTAATGGTCATATACCTTTAAAGCCAGAGCTGAGAATGCGAAGACTGTTTCATTAATACAATTGGTTATTTTCCTCATCACCCTGTTCTTATTGGTCATTGTTTTAACTGATTGTTTTGGATTGGTTTATTTGCTTAATTGAAGAAATTTTTTCTTAACTTTTTGTATTATACATAGTGATTGTGAAGTTTTGATTTGTATGGTCTAATGAAGTGCAACTTGGTGTGAAAGTGCTTACCTTTGCTTACCTTTGTAATAAATTATTGTGCTTTTAGCTGTGGTGGTCTGTCTTTCATCTATTTCTTGACACTGTTTGCCATCATTCCCATCATCTTCTTTTGGCTGTTCCCGTTAGGGGTCGCCACAGCGGATCATCTGTTTCCATTTCTTTCTGTCCTCTGCATCTTGCTCTGTCACACCAACCACCTGCATGTCCTCTCTCACCACATCCATAAACCTTATCTTAGGCCTTCCTCTTTTCCTTTTTCCCGATATACTCAGCATCCCTCCTCAGCACATGTCCAAACCAACGTAATCTTGACTCTCTGGCTTTGTCTCCAAACCTTCCAACCTGGGCTGAACCTCTAATATACATATTCCTAATCCTGTCCACCCTCGTCATACCCAGTGCAAATCTTATCATCTTTAACTCTGCCACATCAAGCTCAAACTCCTGCCTTTTTGTCAATGCCACTGTGTCCAACCCATATAACATAGCTGGTCTCACTACCCTCTTGTAGACCATCACTTTCACTCTTACTGGTACTCGTCTGTCACAAATCACTCTTGACACTCTTCTCCACCCACTCCATTCTGCCTGTACTCTCTTCTTCACCTCTCCTCCACACTCACTGTTACTCATATTTAAACTCATCCACCTTCGCCACCTCTACTCCTTGCATCCTCACCATTCCTCTATCCTCCCTATCATTCACACACATATATTCTGTCTTAGTCCTGTTGACCTTCATTCCTCTTCTCTCTAGAGCATATCTCCATCTCTCCAGGGTCTCCTCCACCTGTTCCCTACTCTCACTACAGATCACAATGTCATCTGCAAACATCATAGTCCATGGGGACTCCTGTCTGATCTCGTCTGTCAACCTGTCCCTCACCATTGCAAATAAGAAAGGGCTCAGAACTGATCCTTGATGTAACCCCACCTCCACCTTAAATGCATCCGCCAGTCCCACCGCAGACCTTACCACTGTCACACTACCCTCGTACATATCCTGTATCACTCTTATATACTTCTCTGACACTCCCGACTAATTCCCAATAGTATTGAATTATGTGGCAGAGCTTCTCAGTGTTCACCTTGGCTATAAGTTTAGTAATAATTGATGAACCTTTGAACATTCTAGCAAATGAACTAAGCTGAATTTAATATTTATAGATATGCACATATTACATTCTTTCAGTCAGTCTTTTCAAACACCCATAATGCAAGGCTTAAATGGCACATATGTTTATAAGTAGGATTAAATGTCAGATCTCTATACATATGTTATGTCTTTGAATTATTGAAAACTGTGAAAATAGTGTCAACAGAACCTTCAACTGTGCTTTATAAAATAATTTAAAATACAGTTCAGATGAGAAAATGGTTTAACAATGTTTGTGAAACTTTTGTTGTTGTTGTTGTTGAATGTATGCAATCAACAAACAATGTATTGTTAGGTGCCTGGTTTTACTAAGTACCACTATTAATACCACACATAGGCAGGACTTATATTGCTCGATGTCATTATTGGCTACATATCTTTAAACAGCATTGCTACAGTTTAGCATTCTGCATTGACAAATGAATGCTTGTTTAAGTACATCTGTTGAATAGTTCACTGTGATTTTTGACATCTTTATCAAGAATAAGATTATATTGCTTTTATTTTTCTCTTCATCAAAAGAGAGAGAATACTTTTTTATAATTCATACAAACAAGAGTTTATATCTCTAATAAATCCATGTTAGAACTCTCACCCCTCACGCATTTGTTGTTTCTGTTTGCACGCCTTTGTTACCTACACTGATGCCTACCTTTCCTCTCCATAAGTTTATTTTCTCTCTTCTATTCTTTTTTATCATCATAAGTCACATAAATCACATGACTATTTTCAATAAATGATTTTTGCTATGCCTTTTCTTGGCATGTTACAAACAGCATTAATAATGTATATTTTTGCTGTATTTGAATTGTACCCCTATTAGTTAGCGTCCCATGACAAATGTGTGCTAAGGAAAAACAAAACTAATTTGTCTACAGTCATCTTATGTTTATATATTCAAATAGTATATGTAGCAGTAAACTATATGGGTATCTTCTGGGCTTCTGCTATCTTCCTCTTACTTTTTGATTAAAAAGTTAGTGCGCACTAGTAATCCTGTCAGAAGATTATGAAATAACTTCTTCTTTCGGCTTTTCCCAGTTAGGGGTCACCACAGCGGATCATCTGTCTGCTCATGATTGGCAGTGGAGTTTTATGGTGTCGAGCTGCCAGCCTGGCACCCAACCTTCCACAGAAGGCACACACAGGCACACACTCACACCTAGGGCCAATTTAGAGTGTCCAATCCACCTACTGCATATCTTTGGGATGTGGGAGGAAACCGGAGCACCCGGAGGAAACCCATGTGACCACAGGGAGGACATGCAGACTCTGCACAGAAGGCACCCCAGCTGAGAATTGAACTGGAGAACTTCTTGCTGTGAGGCAGCAACGTTAACCACTGCACCACAGTGGCCACCCCAGAAGATTATGAAATAACTACTAGACAAAATAGGGCCAATAAATGACCAACTTACATAAAGTACTAAAGCTTTATGTGCTCTCATCTTCACATCATCTTATCCATGTATGCCCCTACCTGTTTGCAAGGAGCACATGAGGAATAGGTAGAAAGATAAGGCAAAAGGAACTGTTAAAAGTCTCAGAACACCTTCTAACCATAGCACAGTTTAAACAAAAGTGTACTGACAGAGCAGAAAAGCATGAATATGAGACTCCTATTTCACAATAGCTGTTTTATTTATTCATTTCATTCTGACAACTGAGTAGATATGTGGGTCTGAGGACTTTTTTCAGCCATGACCTGAGCACAAAGCAAACACTTTACAATGCAGAATGCACAGCCATTTGGTAAATTGGGCAGAGAATACATAGACATTACAAAGGCAGGGCAGGTACACATAAAATGTGCACAGTAGATTAACAGCATCTTTTAAGATATTCACATAATAAACATTCAAAGAAACAGAATAAGTCAAGAAATGTTTATTCAAGCTGCGTACTGTAATGACAAGTATGAAGAAATGAGCAGTGAAAAGCTACAACAAGCAGAGAAGGACATAAAGGGTCTGGGTTTTATCTGTTGTCATGGAAGCATTTGTGTATAGCATCCGTTTGTAGATGGTCCTTAAGTTCTTTTTTAAAAAATTGCAGTGTTTTATTGCCTAATTTTAGGTGGGATGTGATTCCAAACAGAAGGGCTGAACTTACAGAAGGCTCTTGTACCTACTGTTGTTTTGAATCTCAATCTCCCTAGTTATGGGGTGCTATCTTGCATGTGCCTGAATGAGTAAATTTGGTCTTTAAATGTTAAGTTTGATTTAAAGTTGGAGCAATGTACTACATTAATGATTTTAAAAAGGAAAGAGATGAAAATCAAGTTGGTCTGTGGCTTGTTAGCAGTTAGTTTATGCTTTGGAGTAGGTTGCAGCAGTGAATATTTGGTAAGCAAGCAGTGCAAATCTGCCTGTCTACTTAAAAGCAGCTTGAGCAGTGTGTGCGCCTTTGAACTGGTCTGGTGTGAAAGATAAGTGGTGGGAGTATGTATTCTGTTTTGGGTATTAGAATATTAAGTGCAATGGGTGCTGATAGGTGCTGTGTTACTTTATAGCAGAGCTCATGTTGTGACATGGCTTTGCTAACAGTTTTGTTTGTGTGACTGACAAGTTTAAGGAAGGGTCAAGGGACAGGCTCAGGTAAGAATGTTACATGGTATTCGCAAAGAAGGTTTCCAAGTTTGCCTTTTATTTCAGTAGGAGGACGATTATGCAATCTTTGCTTAGTTGCATTGGTTGTAATTAACTAAAAGGCAGTTGAAAAGCAACCATTTGCACAGAGAGGTAAATGTAATTTGCAATTTATTTTTTTTTGCTTGGCTGTTTGATTCTGTTAATGGAATGTCATTTGTATATATCACTAGGTTATGAAAACAATGGAAATAAAAGAAGGAAAAAGAGACAACTAAATAAATAAAGATACTAAAGGATTGATTTTTTCTAACATTTATATATATATATATATATATATATATATATATAAAGGTAGAGGCTACAGTGCAGCCTTTCAATTAACAGCACAGAAGAAAATAACATTTACTTTGTGTTTTGTTTCTATAAAGTCATTATCCAGCTGTTTAGTCCCCATGAGCCCCAGTGTAATGTTATTTCAGTTAATAAAAGTAATTATTAGCAATTTTTCATTTTATTTCATTGTTTTAAATGAAGATTGTAACTATGGTACAAAAAAAAGAAATTAGAAAAGTATAACCCATTATCCCCAAATCCCTGAGGCAATATATTCAAGTATTTCCATTGCGTATAGTATCTTGCCTGACAAGGATGTGGTGCATATAACTACAAGGCCATCACTGTCTACAGATCATTCATGGCAGATATTACAGAATCAAACTGGGAATTTCATGTTGTATTAGTAATGTTGCAAACTATGGCTGGTGCTCTGAAATGTGAACTCAGGCAATAGTGTTTGCTTTTCCCACCTGCTGTCATACATGTCAACTGTACAGATTGTCACAGAAGGTTACATTTTTGCCGCATATTTATGATCCATTTTAATGAAATTGTGGTTTTCTGGAAAATCATTGGCAAATTATTGTGTTCCCATGAACACAATAAAAAAAAGCTTCTCCTCCAACTGAAACCATACTCCAACACACCTGATAATTTACCTGCATCCTTCCTCAAATTATCTGCTGACAGCATAGCCTTCCCTGTCTCTATTATAATAAACATGTCCATCCAAGAATCTTATGTTCCCTGACTTTGGAGACAAGCATTCATTATTTCACTCCACAAAGGTGGTAAAATCACCGACACCACCAGTTTGCGACCTATTGTCATTCTTTCTCCACTCTCAAAAATCCTGGAAAAATGTATTCATTCACAGCTGATGCCGTATCTAACTCATAATAAGCTCCTAACCCCCACACAGCATGGATTCTATCCTGGCCACAGTACAATCACTGCCTTCCTCTCCTTCCTTGAGACCATTAACCATGCTCATGACTGTGGAAAAATCATATCTACCCTGTCCCTAGACCTCTCCAAAGTCTTTGACATGGACTCCCACCCTATGCTCCTATCTCAACTCTCCTCCCTAAATATCTCTGCTTCCAACATAGCCAGGTTCACTAGCTACAGCTCTGAAAGACAACAAGCTGTTAAATGGAAATATTCCACCTCATCTTTCTTACACATACCTACTGGTGTACTTCAAGGTTCTGTCCTTGGCCCCTTACTTTTCAGTATATTCAGCAATAACCTTCACCACTGTATCTCAGATACCACACTAATCCACTATGTTGATGATTCAGCAATCATCTGTTCACCTGATTCCCCCTCCAACCTTCTGCAGTAAACTCAGTCAGCTTTCTCAAATACAGAAACCTGGATGAAAAACAACCAACTCACCCTAAACACTAACAAAACTAAATTAATGATCTTTTCTCTATCCAAAAACTCCACCATTGATAAAAACTCCTTCAAAATAATAAGCCAGGATAACATCCCCTTTGAAATTGTACCGCGCACTAAACTGCTTGGTGTCATCATTGATGAACATTTATAATTCAATATCCATATCCAAATAAACATCAAGAAAACCCACCAAAAATTAGGACTCATAAACAGGCATAACCACTACCATACTCCCTCCACCAGAAGGACCTTAGCCTCCTCATACCTTCTCCCCTCTCTCATGTACGGTGCTCCTCTGTTCACTAATCTTCAGCTAGGCTAACAAACCAAACTGGAAGCCTGCTACAATAAAATCTGCAAATTCACAACCAACTCTAGAAATTTGTCCCATCATTGCATCTCCCTCCACTTTCTGGAATGTCTCAAGCTTCCTAACTAATTGAACTTTCTTAAACTTACCACTGCCTATAAGCTCATATTCAAGCCATCCAGCTGTCCCTCTGTCTCCACCACCTTAACCTCCTATATTCCTAACCATTCACTTAGATCAGAAAATCAGAACCTCCTTAAAATCTGCAAAACTTTACAGCTCCCAGGGCACCTTCTGCTGTCCTGCTCTTTAGCTAAACTATGAAACTCACTTCCTCCCTGCCTTCGAAATACTCAAACCACTCCAACTTCAGATTCCTCCTCTACTCCTACCTATACTTAAAGTGGGAATGCTCATGCTTTCTCCAGCATAAGTCCCTCTGATATCTACTTCTAAACTTCTAACGTTTCAGATTATACTATACAGTGCTAACCTACTCCTACATCTCTTCTGCGCTCACAGCCTTTCCCCTGCAACTCTTCTTTCAACTTACTTCATACTTTGTTAATATTTAATTTCTAGCAATTTAATTTATTTGTTTAAATTTTACATTCTGTAAATGCCTCTAACACTGTATAGTTGCAAGATTTTATATTATGTAAATTACTTTTTAATATTGTATAGTCTGCATGAAGCTAATGACTTCTTTGTTTTGTATGTTTGTCATTGTCACTGGAGCTTTTCTCCCTGGGTCTCCAATGAAAACGGGTTCTTCTAGGCCCAGTGGACTTCTCCGGTCATCAAACTGAAATAAAAATTAAAATAAAACAAATAAAAATAAAATAAATCATTAAAGACTGAAGTCAGAAAATGATAGATATTTAAGTTTCAGACTTCTTACCCTTCAGAAAATTCACAGTAATGCAAAACCTGTTAGTATATCAACGTTCTAAGTTTGTAAGAGTAATATTTAAAAAGTGTCCCAATTTTTGGGCATTTACCCCCCCCCCCCATTATTAATGGTTTTGCCCAGATTTCTTGTTCTAAGACATTGAGAGGTATGGCTGCAACTGATTTCTTTTTGTCTTTGAAATTCTTTTCTGTGTTGTATTTTGAGCTCGCCAAATAAACCAAATAAACTTGAATCATTTTATATATTATGATGTGGTATTTCTCCTTTGATATTCCAGTCAAATATGTAACTGAAGTAAGTCATTATAGTTGTTGTTGTCTTTTGGCTTTTCCCAGTTAGAGGTCGCCACAGTGGAACTCCGGTCCGCTAATGATTGGCAGTAGATTTTCACGAACGCCGAGGTGCCAGCTTGATGTTCAACCTTCAGTGAAGGCACGCCCATTTAAGCATGTCTTTCGAACGCCCACCCAACTGCAGGGAGGACATGCAGACTCCACACAGAAGGCACTCCGCGCACTCCAGCTGAGAATCGAACGGGAGAACCTCTTGCTTTGAGGCAACAATGCTACTGCTGCACCACCGCATTATAGTTTTAAAGGATAATTATTATTAATTAAGTGAAAACAATCATTAGGCTAACTGTAAAATGGCAAAAGCTTGTAGGTCATGAAAACCTTACCATAAGACTTATATTTTGAGTCGCTATACAGTACATCTATATTTGTAAACTGTTTAGGTTTCAAAGTAACCTGTACTTGATGTGGCAGTGAATGAATAAATGAACCACTTTTACTGTAAACCATTTACCTCTTAATGTTTGCTACTAAGATTCCATTCCTAATATTTATACATATAGTGTTATGGTTCTCCTTCCATTTTTCCAGTCATATGTACAATGTCTTCTAGCATATCACTTTGTTGGGTTTGTATGCTTTATAAAGTGCAAACTGCTATCAACAGAATGTTCAGACAGTACCACCACTCTACCCCAATGAGGGGACATCCACCCTATCTACCATCCAATGTGGGGAGATCCCTGGACCTATTCCACCTGCCTCTCACCCCCCCTAAACTTCACATATCCCTAAAACTCACCACCATTAACCTAAAAAGTATTAGAAACAAGATCCCAGAATTCCATGCCTGGATATCCCACTCTAAACCTGATATAATTGCTATGACCAAGAAATGGCTAAAGCCATACATAAAAGACTCTGAATTCCTCCCTCCAGGTTTCTCCTGTTTAAGATTAGACAGAGCCCACAAGAAAGGGGGTGTAGTTGCACTTCTCTAACCTAACTCTGATACCATTGTCCTCAACTCAAACTCTATTCCCCAATTCTCTGCAGCTGAACTCATCATAGCACACCTAAAAATGAACAAATTCAAAAGTCTTTGCTTGGTAGTTATATACATCCCAGCAGGAAATCAGATTCCTATATTAGAATTAATCTTAGCCTAGACCTCAAACAACATCTACAATGAAACAATAATTCTAGGTGATGTTAACATAAACTGGCTAGATCATATTACCCTCTCTCCAAATTTATCCATCAATCTCTATAACTTCCCCCAGCTTATTACTAGTGTAACCCGGCCCAGGTAAAACAACAACAATGGCTCCATTCCTGACTGGGTTTTAGTATCTGATCCCAACAAAATTTCCTCTGCAGGAATTCTACCCTGCAATATCAGTGTCCATTATCTTGCCTACATAATCTGCAATGCTTCTGAAACTCTACACCAGCAACAATACAGTCCCACCAGACATCTAGCTAACTTTGACCCAATAATCTTCAATGAAACTCTGAGTAAAATT
The DNA here is from genome assembly GCF_019279795.1 of Protopterus annectens. Taxonomy (NCBI): domain Eukaryota; kingdom Metazoa; phylum Chordata; order Ceratodontiformes; family Protopteridae; genus Protopterus; species Protopterus annectens. Next base: position 1,177,088,894 of record NC_056728.1, on the reverse strand, counting down.
AATGGAGGCATTCTAAAATATTTACCCCTTGATGATGCTGTTGAGTTTTTCAATTCAACATTTGTAAGCATACTCAATAGAATGGCTCCTCTCCGAAACAACAGAATAATAACAAATCATGCAATCTGTCTATCTATACTACCAGAGACAAAACATCGAAAAAATGGCAGAAAAGTAAAACCCCATTGAACTCCAGTTATTCAAACAACTCAGCAATCGGGTAATATGGCTAGTCATTAAAGATAAAAAAACAATGCTGCCTCTGTCTCCAAAACGATTGTAACCACAAACCCCCAAAATTTTGGAACTCGGTCTCTATGCTACTGAATCCCGGCACCAAGAGTAATCCTTGCCCAAGTCCTGACAAAACTCCATTGGAAATACCTTCACTTTTCAATGCTTATTTCATAGAGACTATATCCAAACTCGCTGCCACTTTCCTCAAAGTAGCCACAAATACAACCCAAATGCCAGCTCATTACTCCTCAATAAACTCTCCTCCTCAGCCTTTCTCTTTCTCTCCTATTTCTACTTCCACTATAACCAAGCTCCTGCTAAACCTCAAACCTGGTAGTACTGCCCCAGACATTGACCCCCCCCCCCATACTTACACATTTCAGCCAGATCCATTGGCTACCCCATTGGTATTCTCATAAATAGATCTATCCAAGAATCCTATGCACCCTCAATCTGGAAAAAAGCCTACACCATTCCCTTACACAAAGGTAGCAACAATAAAGACATTTCTAATTTCTACCCTATAGCCATACTACCCCCATCTGTAAAATAATGAATAATGTATTCAAATCCAACTAATGAACTATCTACTGCAAAATCAATTCCTTTCCACCACTTAACATGGCTTTTGACCTGGACACAGCACCATAACTCCTCTTCTATCCTTGTTGAACACTGTTAACCACAATCGCAATGATGGTAAACTTGTCTCTACTCTTTTCCTCAATCTCTCTAAGGCCTTCGACACCATCTCCCATTCTCTTCTCTTCTCTAAGCTCTCATATCTAGGCATGTCCACTTCTGTCCTTGGCTGGTTTACCAACTACCTTACAAACAGATAGTCTACTAAATGGCTACACTACCTCTCACCTTTTCTAACTACTATGATCGGAGTTCCCCAAGGGTCCATCTTAAAACCCCTTCTTTTCAGTATTTTCAATAACAACTTTCACTCTGCTTTCACACATGAATCTGTAATACAATATTCAGATGATTCTACAATTATCTTCTCTGGCACCTCAAAAACAGAACTTCTGACCATGACCCAAAATGCTTTCTCTACTACCGAAATCTGGATGACCCATAATCACCTTGCATTTAATCACAATAAAACCAAACTCCTGCTCTTTACACCCCCCCAAAAAAAACACTCTTAATAAATCAGAATTTGTCATTTATTCTTCTAACAAAACTGCCATAGAGGTAGTCCCCCATACCAAGCTACTCGGCGTTACTATAGATGATAACTTAACATCTGACCTACACATTCACAATAACATTAAAAAAAATAATCAAAAACTCAGCACACATTATAGACCCAAACAATTTTTAATTGATCCACTAGAAAAACACTTGCCATAACATTTCTCCTACCCTCACTCCTCTATGGTGCCCCCATTCTAACAAATATCCAGTCCTGCTTAAAAACTAAGATGGATACCTGCTACAACAAAATTGCTAAGTTTGTGACCAATGCAAAATATACTTTCCCATCACTGCTGTTCTTTATGATCCCTGAACTGGGTAGAACTTCCACAACATCTCACATTCATACATCTTTCTACTGCACACAAAATTATCTTTAAACCTCTTGAATGCCCAGTCCTTACCTCCCTTCTGACTCTTTATCAACCAGACAGGTATCTCAGATCTGAAAAATCAATCTCTTATCCAAATAAATAGACCTAAACTTCCTGCAGGTCAGTATCTCTACTCTTTTACTATAGCTAAAACCCTGGAATGCTCTTCCACCTCTTCTATGGACCATCAATAGTGCCCCCTTATTCAAAAAGTCTCTACACCAATATCTCTTTTGTCAGTGGCTCTGCCCATGCACCATCTCCAAATCCTCCCTAACCTGATTTCCTGATCACCCCTTCTACCCCCACACTCATTATTATTCTCCCATCTTAAGTGCCCCCCTTGAAAAGCACCTTCTGTATAATTCTGCTCTACATGCTATAACAATAATTGTGCAGTTTTTCCCCACTTGGTCTAAGAATGCTGTATAAGTTAATTACATAGTCTGTCTAATGTGCACTAATAATTGTATAAGTGTACAATTACCTATCTTTTCAGTTCAATTCTTTTTACACTGGATACCTTGCCACGAGTTAAGGTTTCTTTTCATAACTTCTAGCCATATAATTGCACATTTCCCCAAGTCAAGTCACTTATTTGTTATTCTTTGTAAATTTGCTATTCTTTGTAAATGCTAGTTTAACAAATTTCTGTTATCTTGTATTTTGTTTATGGAGCTTTTCTCCCCAGGCCTCCACTGAAAATGGGCTCATTTCAGCCCAGTGGACTTTCCTGGTCAACAAAACGAAATAAATAAATAAATAAATCATTATTATGTTTTCCTTCTGTAATTTAAGGAAATACATAGCCCTTTAATTTTAACAGCATTACATTTATTTTGCTTTCCTTTAATAACTTCAAACAGTTCTAAATATTAAGTTTATCTAGCAAATTTGAAATTAGGTGCTGACTGAAAAAACTGAGGTGCTTTTGAGTAATAGGCATAAAAGATAACATTTGCACACTTCTCTCTTGAACAAGTAAACTGCAGTAGGCATTCTATTCCTTTGTTAGCCTTTGCAGTCACTGTCAAGGTTTTAGTTGTCATAAATTCTTTGTACTTGGCTTCCACTAGATGCAAGACCCCTCATGAAGAATCTTGAACTAAAAATCTAACTACCCTCTTTTCTGAAGAGCAGCGGCACTGTTAAACTAACTGCATGCAGCCTATCTTAATGCATAGGCAGTAGCTTTGGTTTGTGCATCTAAACGCCTGCGGCTGTCTTCCATAAATCCCTACATGTTCCAAATTATGCTATATAGGCACTATTTCAGTGACAACAAATTATCCCTTCCCTTGTTTGATGGTAAATAGAATACCATCAACCCCCCCCACACACACACACACACACACACACTTATTATGTAAGCACTCGCTACTACCCTCCATCCCAGAAGTGTCTGAAGTCTCATCCAAGTACCGCATCCAACAGGTCTACAGTTAGTGCCATGCCTACAAATTCCTCATCAGAGCAGAATTTGGAGCTTTCAGCGTACATGGACTCAAACATTTTATGGCTGGCACCTTCTTACTACAACAGCACACCTGCATGCAAACAGGTTTCTGTGCACTTAGCATTCTAGCAACCAGTCTATCAAGGATTACAGACTGCTTTTGACTGGCATATATCCTGGTGGCTAGAATCATTGGTCTTCCTACCTCCTGTAAGTTTTTGGAGTGCCACTCCCTCTACTATTTATGACTGTGGGACAGAATCGATTCCTGCTCTTCTAACGGTAGGAGAACAGTCAGTCACATCAGTGAATCAACATGTCAGAAGGTTCAGTCTGAGAGTAAACAACCTGAGCATTGAGTAAAAAAAAAACATGCGTAACTAAGACTTTTTTTTTACCAGAAATAAGCTGTTGTCTCTCACTTTTTCCCCCCATGTTCTTCAAAGTGTTATATCACAACTGTATGATGGCAAGTGTTGCCACCTTAATGTTATAATTAGTTTTCATATATGCAACAGTTTACATTTTTGGGTTACTAAGCATCTGAAATTAAAATCATATACATAAAATGCTGTTTGAAATTAAAAAAAAAAAGATTTAATTCACAAAAGAGAAAGTAAATGCATAAACATGTACATTTTCATCAGTATGTAAGCATCCATTATGTTTCTGGGATTAAACTGAAAAGGAGAGCTTTAATAAAAGAATATAAAAAAAATCTGAATGCATGAAGGGAATATTAAATAAAAACTTTATCTTGTAAAATTCTGATATTTTGGAAATGCTGTTGGCTTTGTTTATTTATTTGTTTTTTTTTTTATCTATTTCTTTATTATTTTTACACATATTTTTACCACTTCCTGCTTTCCCTCTTTCTCTTTTGCTTTCTCTCCATTATCTCTCTTATCTTTGCTTTGCTTCATTTTTTTGCAACACAGAGGGAAGTAAGATGTCAACAAGAGACTAGTGGTAGAGGGCAGACTAGTATCATCATCTGCTGTGGTATTTCTCAAGCCTGCCTTAAATGAGGATGCATCACATGAATCTTTGTATACTTATTAGCAAAACAAAAAGGAAACAAGAGTTCTAAAACACATGTTGTATTCTTCATCAAACAATAGGATATGGGCAGGCTGTCCACACGAAGGTTTAATAAACCACTGCTACCATCTGTGAGCTTTCAGGTACCATAGCAACCTGCCTCCTCTAGGGCATGGTGTTCTTGTTGACTCAGGTGCAGTGTGTGAAAGATAATAAGAAAATAAAGATGTTAAGGAATGGATGGATGTAACTCAACAGACTGTGCCTTTTATAATCTAAAAGTAATGACTTTTTTCCCTCAGAAACAGATTGCAGTTTGTAAAGTGCAGAATTGTGAACCTTACTTCTGCAGTTGCTTAAATGACTAATTAAATGAACTTTATATTTCATACTTCACAGCCACGAGTGGCCCTAAGCCATTGTGCTATATAAGTAAAAATGATTATCTAAAAAGTGTCATCACTGCATTTGAAGATTTTCTCAAACCTTCTTTCACCTAGCTCTTAAGTCAACAAGACTAGACTATTGTTTTTATTGGTTTTGTTTCATTAATCACGTATACAAGTTCCTTCCATTTTAGATTGACTCAGATCTTGTCTCTACTTTTCTGCTGAGATAGTCACTGCTTGCCTCACTTTTGAGAAAGATTTATTGAAGGCTGCAGTTTGCCATCTGAACTCCAACTTGCGTTTTTGTGGCATTTCATATTTCCTTTCAAAGCTGTCTTTTTTTCCCAGCTGTATTCACTGGCCTTGTCACTCAGTGCTGGATTCATCATTCAGTACTAGAATAACCACATACTTCAAATGTGAAGCTTTTTAGGTAATATGGCTGTACTGTAGAAGGACAACAGTGTAGTATTTTAGGCTGTAAACTCTTGACACTTATTTCCCTACACCCTCCTTGCTATGCTTATATGAGCTTAAACAACCCCTTAGCTCTTTCTGACCCCCCACATCATACCCATCTATGACCTTCAGTTTGGAATACTTTCTTCATAAATAGTTTTCTCCTCGCATTAATGTTTGGACAACAGAATAAAACCCACTGGGACATAACACTTTTCTTCAGCCTTTTGGAGTGAATACATTTTCCCAGGCGGTCTATCTCCAGTGTGTGTTAGGGAAAAAGAAAGAGAGAGAGAGAGAGATTGTGTATACCAATGCTATAGGGCTCGCAGCAGTTACTCACAGTGTGGTGCTTAGGAATCCCTAGGAGCCAGGTCAAATTGGGAGATATCCTTCAATGTACACAGCTGACACACTGCGAAGAATGACACTTCAGCACAGTATGGCTTTTTGTCTGAATGCAGTGACTGATTCAGACCAGCATGTCACAAAGTACTTAGCTGTATGCTTTGTTGGACCTTACTCACAGCAGTTTCACTGACTGTACTCACGGTGAGATCCCAAATCAAGTTAAGGTAACAGAAGTCAGAGAAAAAGTAAATCGGTTTCACTGTAACAAAACAAAAGAGCAAATGTTATAGAAAGTAAAATATTTATTAATGTCGGATATGTTGCTGTAGTACAGTGATATGCACCGCAAGGAGCATGTAGTGATGTTTTCATTCTTCGTCATGCATACACTTCTAGTATGATGTTCTGCTCTTCACATTTTATACAACAAAATGTTCATTGGCAACCTGTTTTTGAGGGAAACCTAGGGTGGCATTTTTCCTGAATGTGGGTAGCTTGCCCTAAACACTAGAAACTTTTCCAGACTATTTATGATGACTGGCATGTGATGTTTGGCATCATTTTAAGCTGTCACTGACTGAGATGGCTTAGACTTTGATTTGCCATGTTATTTGAAGGAAGGCATCTTAGGATAGAAGAACACATATACACTCCACTTAATGTCAGTATTACAGCATTGTCCCAAGCACTTGGTGTAGCAAAGAACCCACATGCTTTGTCTGTCTGCCTGTCTGTCTGGCTATCATATTTTTAACCAGGTAAAAGAACTGCCCACTGACTTGATCATATAGCTGTAGCCAAATTTTGAGGAGAGGTCCCTCACCCAACCTCCTATCCTCGTTAAGTAATGACTGGAGAAGCAGAGGCTGCGACTTAGTCCAGTGATGTTTGATCCCTTCCTTTTGCTACTCTGGACGGCTTAGTGACCACATCTGACATTCAGTAATTCATTTTACCAGTTAACTCTTGGACTGTCTGATGTACAAGATGTTTATTTTTTTATTTATTTATCTTTTGTTGACCATATTAGTTGCACTAGGCCAGCAGCCTCTTTTCAGGGCAGACCCAAGGTGGTATTTATATCTTTAGGAGAAATTTGAAGAGGGCATCAGGAACTACTGCTACTCTTTTCAATAGTTTCTGTGGGACCTTTGACATCGATCTGAACTGCCACCAACTCAAGCAGATGGGACCTCAGTTTAAATCTTGTCTAAGGGATGACACACTCAGGAATAAAGCACCTCCTTTTACTGCACTACAGTGTCAGCAATCAATTTACCTGGTGTGAGAATAGAACCCACATTGTTCTGCACCAAAACTGACTGCGCTATCTGTTGCACCACTAACACTACTGCAAAATGATACATTTTAAAAAGGAATAAATTGATAAACTCTAATCAAATCTAATGCATTAATTTCCTAAGGCTTGAATTCACAGTAAAAGCTGAAATGTTGTCACTAAATGCAAACTGCTGTATCTTGTCTTTATCTGCCTTCCCACAAGGTTTTATTTTATCTAGAAGTGACTCCATTTCTTTTTTTTTTTTTTTTTTTTTTTTTTGTAACACCTGCCTCTTTCCATGTATTTTCCATTTATTCTGTATATTACACAAAGGAAGCCATGCCTTTTTTAACAAATAAGCACCCTCTTTAGATTTTTTTATATCTAGATTCTTCTAAGTGTGTGAAAATTCAATGGGTGGCACTAAGGGCTTTACAAACTTTGTTTTTATTTCATTTAACTATGTAAATACATTCTATTTTGGAAGACATGACATAAAGTACTATTACCAGGTCTCCAGCCAAACCGGGTTGTAATATGTTTGTGAAATGGATGTTAAAAAATTCACTTTGAGAGAAACGTGAATATCCTATTCTATTGTATGACACGGTACTTTGTATTTGATATGATGTCACTGGCATGTTCCTTCTGTCATCAAATATCTTCTGAAATCTTTCACAAAGGGTCATATGTGCAAAAAATGAATTCTAAGCATTATATGCCAGTGCTTTCTAAAAATTCGCTAGATATAAGCAAAAAATTAACTGCAGAATATTTACAATGCATATAAGAACAAATTCTATTTAAAAGGTTACCAATGTTATTCTTAAAACACAAACCATTCATTTATTCAATTAACCTGTCAGAAATATTTTCTAGTATTTGATATCTGGTTCTTGCTACTTGTTAGCATATTAAGAATATTATATATTTAGCTCTTAGTACAATGCTCATACACCCTACAACATCCCTTAAGATCAAATGATAGATAGACACCTCCTTTTCATACACAAACCAAAAAAAAATCTCTGTGAATTTCTTTCTACTTTCTTGAAGTTGCAAAAACCTGGAATTCACTCTCCCAACCTTGACACGTTCAAAATTTTGTTAAAAAAATTTCTGTCTCTCTGCTAATGCTCTACACCAAGCTAGCTTAGGTTCATAGGTTCATAGGTAGGTACTAGGCTATTGTCCCTAGGGCCTATATAAGCCTAGCCAAAAAGGTACCCTGGCTTTTGACACCCAAGAAAATTATTTTCCTGTGCCCCTGTAGAGCAGAGCCACAGAAGTGATCCTTGGGGTTAATTTCCTATCTCCCATCCAATCTTCAAGATTTTTCTTGAAGAGTGCTAATGATGAGCTTTGTTTGATAGGTAGTTTGTTCCAGTGTATGGGAAGTCTCTTGGACAAGAATCTATCCCTCCAGCATGCTCTGTTTATTGTGGTGACAAGGTTTAGGTCCCTAGACCGTGCAGCTCGGAGGGATTTGGATTTCTTTAAGTGGAGCATGTCCAACAGCTCTGGGTTTGACATAGCTTTGTATGTTAGGCAGAGATCGTCTCTGAGTACACAATATGTGACGGAGTAAAGCTGGAGTTTTTTGAGACGGTCTGCGTAGGGTATCTGATTGAGGCCAGTAATCCTCTTTGTAAGATATTTCTGTACCCTTTCGAGTTGTTGTAGCTATCTTGTGAGGTACATTCCAAAAGGGGCATTGTACTCTATAATGGGTCTAATGAGTGACGAGTAGAGGGGAACAATGACCTCTTTTTTCCTGGATGACAAACCTTTTGTGATGAGGTGTGCCATGTTGAAGGATTTCCTGTCTACTGTGGTGATGTGATTATCAAAGGAGAGACTACTGTCCACCTGTTTCCCAAGGTCTCTTATAACACTTTCGGTGTTAAGTAGACTACCACCTATGTGGTAGTTCATGGGTACAGAGTTTGTACCAAAAGGGATGACAATGCACTTTTTGGCATTGAGCTTGAGGCCATGGCTTTGACACCAGGCATGTCTCAGTGAGGCCCTTTTGTAGGATGTCGACATCATTAGGAGTTTTGATTATGGTTCCTTGTTTGCAGTCATCTGCGAACTTCGTTAGCCAAAGACCTTCTGTGTTAGCCTGTACTTCTGAAAAGTAGACACCAAAAAGGAGAGGACCCAGGAATGAACCCTGTGGTACTCCACTTGTCACTGGTCGAATTTGGAGTCTGCTACTTTCACAGTGTGGGTTCTGTCGGTGAGCCAGTTGGCAACCCATCTTGTGACATAGGGATTTATACCTAGTTTAGTGAGTTTATCTATAATTCCAGAGTGGGGGTGGTGTCAAAAGCCTTGGCGATATCTAGATAGGCTGTGGGAACCACCTTACCCTCATCTACGGCTTTGGTGACCACTTCAAAGAAGTCTATCAGGTTTAGGAGACATGACATGCCTTTTACAAACCTGAACTGGGTGGGGTCCAGAGTTTGGAGATTACCAATGTCATTGTTTATAAGTTACATGATGATACATTCCATAGCCTTGCAGACCAGGCTCATCAGGCTAATGGGGTTGTAGTTCCTGGGGTCCAAGGTGGCTCCCCCTTTGTGGAGTGGGATAACCGTCGCTGTGCGCCATTCAGTGGGCACAAAGCCTGAGGTGAGGCTATGACTGAACATGGTAATTAGGTGGGGTGCTAGTTCATTTTGTAGTTCGTGTGGAACGCTGCCTGGGATGTTGTCAGGTCCCATGGATGCCGTGTTCTTTGGCTTTGGAGAGTTTGTTTTTTATCTGTGCAGCCGTAATTACAGGAACTTTGTACTCTTCTGGTATAGAGATGGGCCCTTTAGAGGGTGAGAGGGGGTAAAGTTAGTATTGAACCTATCTGCCAGGATGTTGGCAATATCAGTTGGTTCTGTTTATTTAGTGCCATTGTGCTGTAACTCAGAGCAGATCTGAGTGTTGCCATTGAGATTCTTGACATAGCTATAGAATGAACTAAAACCACGAACAGATAAACAAACTAAAAATGAAACTGAGCAGCACAATAGCAGTCCAACGGTAACAACGTGGTAACCAACAATCCAAAATTTAATGGTAAGCACTTTCGGTTGTAACTCCAGCCTTCATTGGACAATGAATACAAAAACAAGAGAAATACGGGCTTTTATAAACCCCTATCGGCAGATTTTAATATAATTGCATCATATGTACAGGCTGGGGAAGTTGGCAAAAATGAGGTACCAAAAAATAATTCATATTTTAATAATAATAATAATTACAATAATAAAAACAGTTATGGTAATGTAGCTTTTATAACAACATATACACAAGATTCTGTGGAGATAAAGAATTTAATAAATAAAAACTGGACATTTATAAAGGGAGATACTGAATTGGCTAAAATTTTAGGTACGCAGCCCTCAATTATTTACAAAGGGGATCGTAACTTGAAGGATTGGTGTAATGCATGTTCTAATGTAGTGCAAAAAGTAAAGGGCACAATGAGAAAATGTCATATGTGTGCCTATTGTGCTTATATATTAGAAGTGGTACAATTGTCAATTATGGGAATACAGATCAACTTGAAAGGAAGATATAACTGCAACACATCTGGTGTAGTTTATGCAGCAATATGCTCATGCTGTGAAGCCTATTATATAGGCAAAACAGAACGAAAGTTAAAAAACCGTATATATGAGCATGTTTATGAAATCAATAAACAATCACATACAAATGCATTATACAGGCAATTGGCACATAATCCTACACATAAATTTAAATTCATAATATTAGAACAAGTACGGTTATCCCCAAGAAAAGGTCCATGGAAAATAATATTAGAATCTAGAGAATATTGGTGGCAAGTCTTTTTAAATGCCACGCAATTTCCGGGTCTTAATGACTCAACATCCATTACAAGTATTTTAAAGCTTAAGGTTTATAATAGATAGATTATATATATATATTTCTCAATTTTTCAACATATTTTATATTCATTATATTATGTTTTATATAATGTTAGATAGATTTTAAATATTAGGAATATTTAAATGTAATATGATATGTATTAATTGTAATGATTTGATTAGTTAATTGAATGTAATTAGAGTAATAGCACAGTTATATAAGGATTCTTTGTTTTTGTATTCATTGTCTGATGAAGGCTGGAGTTACAGCCGAAAGCACTTGCCATTAAATTTTGGATTGTTGGTTACCACGTTGTTACCATTGGACTGCTATTGTGCTGCTCGGTTTCATAGCTATAGAATGCTTTGTGATTCCGTAACTAACTTTGGAGGATTTTGTGAGGGATATCAGCTTTTTACTGAGGCTGACCAGGGAATTCCTCCAATGATGGGATTTTACTCTTTTTTGCAACAGTTTCTTTCTTCTTTTGTAAAGTTTGTTTATGGCAGGGGACCACCAGATTGGCTTCCTTTTTTTGGAGGATAGCATCTTGGATCTGTTAGGAAGTGCACAATCCATGCACTCGTGTAAGTGCTTATAAAATGCATTTGTGTAGGATTCAGCAGTTGTACCTCTATTGCCCGTGTGCATGGGTGTCCCGAAGTTTGTCACTTCTGTCTTAAGAAGTATGACGTTGGCTTTGGAGAAATTCTTTACGATGGTTTCCCTAATGGGGGGTGGGGGCGGGATGTGTATGTCTAGGGTGATTAGCTTGTGGTTGGATTTGACCAATGAGGGTGTGGGACACCGGTTGCTCATGTTGGTAATGACCAGGTCTAGGATATTGCTACCCCTGGTGGGGGTGTGGATAAGTTGATACAAGGCATTGGAATTTATGAATTCCAGAAAACGTTGAGCAAAAGAGTTGGTAAATGAGTAGTTCTCCCAGTTAATGGTGGGGTAGTTGAAATCACCCATTATTTTGCTGTTAGATTGCACCCTAATATTTTCCAGTGTATCAAGAAATGAGGATTGGGATTCCTGGGGCATGGTTGGGGATCTGTAGCAAGCTACAATTTGGATTGCAGCCTTGCCCAGAGTCAGTTGCACTTGGATAATCTCAGATGCATTATGCTGAGCAACTAGCCTTGAGGTGTGGATATCCTTAATGAATATGGACACACCTCCGCCTTTAGTGTTTCAGTCCAGGTTAGGTAGCCGAAAGGTGTGGCATGAATTATAGCCTGGTAATGCAGGGGTGCTCTCTGGAGCCTTGAACCAAGTCTCTGTCACTGCACAGATGTCGATGTTCTCCATTTTTAGGAGTGCCTCGAGTGGGTGCATTTTGAGGTTTAGACTTCTAGCTTCATCTTATAATCAATTTATCCTATAATCTATTTTTCTCTTTCATTACACCTTCTTTTTCTAACTGTAGTTGTATCTCTCTCTCTCTCTCCTCATTTCCTTGCAGCAATCCTCTTCACTTCCCCGAGCTATAATCATTTACAGTTCATCTTCTTTACCTTATTACCATCTCCTGTTCCTCTGCTGGAAATCTTACCTTTCAAATTCTCATTTGTAATTTGTAAGCATGCCTTTCTCTTCTCTTGTATACATATAAAACTTTCTTTATTAACCACTCTTTGCTCTGTTCTGTCTCTGACACATTGTCAATGTATTAATAATCTTTTTTTCTCAACTCATCACTGTCTCTCTTCATTTATTTTGAATTCATATATTTTCCCTTACTTATCTTACATTTACTTCCAGATCTCTCTCTCTCTCTCTCTCTCTCTCTCTTTTTCTCTTTCTCTCTCTCTCTCTCTCTCTCTTTGCTTCCTCTAATTAACACAAATTAAGCTCAGTCCTCTCACATGACAATCTTCTATTTCTTTTGTTACTCTGTATTATACTGTATTGTAATATACTTGTAATAATGTCAGTCTTTACATCTCTGTTAGTAGATTGTACTTGTAAAGACGACAATCCATATCAAATGTTTATATTTTTATATTCCATTGTTTTGCTTTCATGTAATATGCTAGAGCTGTTCTCCCTGGGCCTCCACTGAAAATGGGTCTGAAATGTTCAAGTCAGATTTTCTCATTAAATACAGTGGATATAAAAAGTGTACACACCCCTGTTAAAATACCAGGTTTTTCTGATATAAAACATGAGACCACAATAAATCATTTCAAAACTTTTCCCACCTTTAATGTGAACTATAACCTGTACAATTCAATTGAAAAACAAGCAAATCTATTAGGGGAAAAATATATATATTAAAAAAAACCTACAATAAGCTGGTTGCATAAGTGTGCGCACCCTTAAACTAATACTTTGTTGAAATACCTTTGGATTTAATTACAACATTCAGGCTTCTTGGGTACACACCTGCCATCAACTAAAGAGACACTGATTAACCCCAAATAAAGTTCAGCTGTCCTAGTAAGATTTTCCTGACATTTACTCAGTTGCCTGCTACAGCACATGCCATGGTTCACAGAGAGCTTACAAATCATCAAAGGGATCTTATTGTTGAAAGGGATAAGTCAGGAGAAGGTACAAAATAATTTCCACACCATTGGATATACCATGGAACACAGTGAAGACAGTCATCAAAAAGTGGGGAAAATATGGGACAACAGTGTCATTGCAAAGAACTGGACATCCCTCCAAAATTGATGAAAAGACAAGATGAAAACTGGTCAGGGAGTCTGCCAAGAGACCTACAGCAACACTAAAGGAGCTGCAGGAATTTCTGGCAAGCACTGGTTGTGCACTATATGTGACAACAATCTCCCATATTCTCTATATGTCTAGGCTATGGAGTAGGGTTGCAAGATGGAGCCTTTAGCCTTTTCTTACACAGAAAAACATCCAAGCCCAGCCAAAATTTGCAGAACAATACATCTACTCTCCCAAAAACATGTGGGAAAATCTGTTGTGGTCTGTTGAGACAAAAGCTGAACTTTTTGGCCACAATTCCAAAAGGTACGTTTGCTGCAAAAGCAACACTTCGCATCACCAAAAGAACACCACCCCCACAGTGAAGCATGGTGGTGGCAGTATCATGCTTTGGGGTTGCTTTTCTTCAGCTGGAGTGGGGGCTTTAGTCAATGTGGATAGAATTATGAACAGTTCCAAAAACCAATGACTTTTGAAGAGGAATTTCACCTTTCAGCACAACAATGACCACAAGAATACATCCAAATCAACAAAAGAATGGCTTCACCAGAAGTTTTGGAATGGCTCAGCCAGAGCCCAGACCTAAATCCAATAGAAAATCTGTGGGGTGACCTGGAGAGGGCTGTGCACAAGAGATGGCCTCACAATCTGACAGATTTGGAGTGATTTTGCAAGGAAGAGTGGGCAAATATTGCCAAGTCAAGATGTGACATGCTGACAGACTCCTACCAAGAAGACTGAATGCTGTAATTAAATCAAAAGGTGCTTCAACAAAGTATTAGCACACTTATGCGACCAGCTTATTGTGCATTTTTTATTTTTTATATTGTTTCCCCTAACTGATTTGTTTGTTTTTCAATTGAATTCTACAGGTTATAGGACACATTAAAGGTGGGAAAAGTTTTGAAATGATTTATTGTGGTCTCATTTTGTTATATCACAACAACCTGGCATTTTAACAGGGGTGTGCACACTTTTTATATCCAATGTAAATGTCAATAAATAATATACAAACAGAAGAAATAAGAAAACAGATGTAGATTAATGGTCTGTTCTATATCTGAAAGACTAAAGAGTTAAGATATATCATCCATATAGTTCAAAAAATCAGTATATAATCTAGACTTCACTGCAGCTGTACAGTTGTACTTATTTTTGTATTTAGACTGTATTTAGTGTACTTTCACTGTCACAAACAGCACAGCTTTCAGATGTCCCAAATTTTGCAGATTCCCTGATTTTGCCTGATTTTATCCTGTACCTTGTAAGTGATTTTCTTATAACTTACTAAGGATTATAGTCAGTAATTAATGCCAGAAAATCGCCTTTCATAATTCTTGTTCCTTAGAAAATGCATGGTGATGCAAAACGTATTGTTCTGTTAGTGATCCAAGTTCAAGTAATAACAAAAAATTATCCCTTGTTTTGGTTCTTTGCTCTCCCATTGCTTTTGACTTTTCCCTGATAATTGAGCATACAAGTTAAGAGGTATGTTTATATTTATATATCTATATATAACTATCTATATAGATATATATATATAGATAGTTTATATATACATATATATATATATATATATATATATATATATATATAGTTATGGATTCATTTTAGAAGCTCGAAATACTGAAATATCAAAATTCAGAATTTTGTGCCCATAAAGTGGAATCCTGAAAAGAACGAAAACTCAGAAGCACGAAACTCAAAACCTCGCATACTGGAGATTTTGAATTAACGCTTCTGGTGTTTCACTGTGGTTATGGATTCAGGTAAGTGTTTACGTGTTAAGGGTTTTGGGTAGGGGCTGTGGTGTGTGTTAGTATGTTTTGTTGCTGTGATGTGTGTGTGTGTGCGAGGAGAATGTAGCTTGTGTGGTGGTGTTTTGTGTGTTTTTGTATGTAGTGTGACCTCAGAGTTAGAATATTTAAGTAGGGGGGGTGGGGGGGCTTGCCCCCCACATTGGGGGTGCATGGGGGCTTGTCCCCTGCTTTTATGTAGGACAGAGCTTGTGTTTGTGTACGGGGAGGAAAGTGTGTGTTTTTGTACAGCAGAAGCGCTAATTCAAAATCTCCAGTATGTGAGATTTATAATTTTGCGTTTCTGAGTTTTTGTTCTTTTCAGAATTCCATTTTATGGGCTCGAAATACTGAATTTCGATATTTCAGTATTTCAAGTTTCTAAAGTGAATCCATATATATTTCTTCTAATTTATTTTGACTTCGTCATTTTGATAACGTTTTAGTCTCCATTCTTTTCTAAGTGTTGCTTGGTTTTCTTTTAACGTTTTTTGTGATTTATTTTATTTTTATTTTTTTTCACCTATCCCTTCTCTATCGGTATCCCATCTCTGACAGTTTTGAGAAGCACAATGGCTTCTGATTTTCTGTTTTGCCCATCTGTCTAACAGAAATGTGAGAGGCTGTATTTTTTGATATGATAATGCCATGACAGCACATTTTCCCAGCTTGGTGACATCTCCCAAGTCATCATTGAACATGCACCGTGTTTCCAGCTCTAGTCTTCCTAAAGTATCTGATCCTGAGCTACAAAGGTAAACTTTCTTCTTCTTTTTCTCATATAAACCCATAATATAATATAATATTTACTTAAAATTAATCCATATTTCTAAATGCATCACCAGTTGTGACATCAGCACTGTGCCCTCACCAGCTAATTGTTTTATCCAACTAAGAGACTTAATACCTGTTCAGTTTAGGGTATAAAATATTTCTTGTCATTCTGGCCACAGACTGTATATTGTAAATGATTTCTGGAAGATAGAAATAACCTAATAACAACAACAACATCATCTCATTGTATATACTACAACAGCAGACTGTAGAGTTCAGCCCCTTACGCTAGATCTCTGCATACCACATCCGCAGTAGCAGCAACTTTCTCCTTCTTCATGTCTCTTAGGCAACTTCCTTTGTTTTCCCGTATGTTCCATATAGTGTATATCAGTGTTTCCTAGGGTAGAAATCCTTCTCCCCTTTCTTTTCCTTTGTTTCTTTTTTGTTTTGTTTTGTTTTTTTTCTACTCTGGAGATCATGATGGGAGATTATGTACGTTATAACCTTCTGTAACGCTGTACAGAATCATTGCCCCAATCACAGTATGAAAGCATAGCCTTTGAGTAGTCATGATGCAGCCTTATTTGACGCTTTAATATATTTTGTGATTATGGTTATTTTTTTTTTTATTCATGTGTGTATCTATTTTGCATTTATTTACAAGGAAAGTTTGACTGGGTCATAAAAAACCCTTTTCAGCAGAGGCCTGGGGAGAAAGTCAGCTTTACAAACAGTGACAATCAGACTTGTTGATTTACATAATATCGTATGCTACATTTTAAAGTAAACAATACAGACTGAAACTAAAAACTTTGCAGCAGTAGAAATAAAGAAGAAAGCATAGGATATATGCAATTTCTACTTATGTATTGGAAAAGAATAATGAAAAAAAAAGTGAACATATTTACATTTGTAAAGTGGGTTTAGGTATGGGGTAAAGGAGGGTAGCATGATTTCAGTAATATAAGTACTTTGAGAGATAATAAGTATTGGAGTGAGAGTAAAGGACAGATATTCTAGCAGAAAAAGAAGATGCATTGCTAAAGGATCGCATTGGAAGTGGGGCAATGACAGATGAAGGAGTCGATGTAGACGAGCAGGGGCAGCATGGAAGAGCTGGTTTAATATAAAGTTATTCCTGAGGTCATAAGATCCTCTGGTTTTAGGTGAGTACTTACTCTTAAATGATGCTAACAGCATGGAGGAGGGACTGCTGATGAGAATAGTGAGTAAGTATCCCTTTGAAAGTTAACCAGTGGTTGAGGGAATGACAACTAGATGATGATTGCTTGGAGAATGGGTATCAGAGTAGATATTGGCAGGTATCCTAGTATTTGAGGAGATCACAACTGGGAGGGAAGAGCAGTAATATATCCCAGCTGGAATAGAGGTATGATTTTAATTGAGATTTGTATAGTCTAGGGTTGGAGATTTCATAAGTTGGCAATGGGACAGAATTCCAGAGTTTAGTATAGAGCCTTGCCATATGAGGTGCCAATGGATACATTACACAATGATTTTTCTGAGGATCTAAGGAACTTGGTTGGAAGTTACCACAATAAAAGAGTGTTGACAGCTGGACACATTGGGGCAATAAAGAATTTTATGGGCATGTCTCAAATGGATAGACTTGCAGTAGCTAGAAAACTCAAGCTGGATACGTTTCTTAAGTGGGTCACATTGAGTTTGAGCAGAAGAGTTGTTTGAAATTTGACAATGTTGTTGTACGTTTGGTTAACTTTAGATATTTGGGTTGAATGTAGGTTGGTTGGAAAAGATGCTGCATATAACAGAGCTGGAAGAAAAGAGTCTGAGGGTATATATTTTCTGGTATAGTCAGTGAAGTATTGTTTGGCTCTATGTAGCATGTCAAGTTTTTGATGAGCTTTCTTGGTGACTTCTTGAGTATGAATATCAAATTTCAATTTGTAATCAATTATTCATCAAAATAATTTGGTATGGGAGAGTACAGTAATGCTGGTTCCATTTGATGATATGAAAGAGACATTGATTTTTGTATTATAAGTAAATTTGAGGATAAAAACCTCAAGTTTTGTTTTCTTGACATTGAATAAGGATTAGAACCTCTGAGACAAGTTTCTACAGATATGAAAGCAGTCTGTGTGAAGATTTGGAGTTTAGATATTGATAGACTTTGCAGATGATTGTAGAGTCATCTGCATATTGGACAATGGGGCCATTTACAGGGGTTCCTATTATTTAAGTGAACGCTTAAATTTGCGAATGCTGTTTTGTCAAGCATGATTACGTGAAGTGGCAAAATGCCCAAAGCACGGAACAGTGATTTTTTTTCCTAGGGAAAAAAATCACTGGGCCATTTTTGGGACTTTACCATTTCCTTCACTGTGGTCCGATCTCGGAATTGGTATATTTAAGTAGGGGGAATGTAAAAAAAAATCACTGATCCGTGTGTTCGACATTTTGGATTTTCAGGTATTGTGGGTCGATTATATAGCGTTCGTAATTTAGTGCATTCACTAATTTAATATAGACCTGTTTACAGAATGTAAGGGCAGGTCGTTATTGAATATGTTAAATAATAAGGCACCCTAGATGGACTACCACAGATATAGGGAGACAGGGAAATGTGGCATTTTTCTGTTTGACACTTTAAGTCCTATTACTGAGAAGGAAGACAAACCATGACAGAGAGTTTATTGAATAGTTTGTGTTCTGAGGCAGTGTCAAATGTTTTAATAAACCATGGAATATTGTTTATACTAGTTTATTTTTATTCCTGTGGTAATGTATTATATTAATAAAAGACAGGAGAGTCAAATTAATGCTATGTGATGATTGAAAACCACGTTGTGATAGGGAGAGTAGATTATTTGTTAGAAGATATTGTAGCACATTGGAAAGGCTGCACTTTTCTATGGGCTTAGACAGTGGAGATAAGACAGCTATAGGCCTGAAAGTATTGAGATCATTAGATGGGCACTTTTATGAAGTGTAATTATATAAGGGCATCCCCAGTTATTTGTGACAGATGAGTCTTATATGCATTTGTGGAAGAAGATGGATATTGGGTATGCTGTACCTTTAGCTGCTAATTTAATTTATTCTGTGAGTAGATAATATCATGCTAGTGCTGTGGCATGCTGGTAAAAATATATAACTCAATTTGTGAAGTATGACTAGCTAGAACAAAGACAGGGTTAGGATTTGTGGTCATTAGTGGAATATGTAGAGCATTGTGGGTAGGGTTGCCACTGGTATGTGATGTAACAAACTTAATGAAATTAGATTTGAAAACAAAGGCAGTGGTATAGTCAGATTCACTGGGGTTTGGACAGGGTTGGGAAGGTTTACTTGGTCTGAAGAATTATGACTAACCTGAAAATAATTTTTATGGAGAGTTGGCATGATGATTTTGATGGTTTGTGAAGTATTTTTCATGTCTTGAATAACATTCAGTGAGACTTCTTGGAGTGTAATAGGTTTGTTGTGAGGTAAGGTTTTTGTTAGCATTCCAGGTATGCCAGCCTTTATCTTTTTTTTTTCATGAGTGGTTTAGTGGGCAGTGTGTAGTGATAACCAAGGAGTGGATTTGGATTTGCCCCTTTTTTTTAATGGAAGCTTGTGAATTTATAATTGCTAAAATATTTCATTAAATTGCTTAACTGGTTCACTTTAACTTGTGTTTTAATTCATTTTTAATTGAATCAATTAAAAAACACTTTAAGTCTCTAGTTAATCTTATTTATTAAAACGTAGGAAGAAAACATTTTACCTTATTTATTTTACTTATTTCTACAAAGCCACATGCCGTGAAAACAGTATAAAAAGTCAAAGAATTAAAAAGTGAATTCATACAGCTATGGCTGTCAGTAGCACATAAAAACTGTATTAATTTTAATATTGTAAACCATAAGTAAATTCCAGAAGAACTATGTTGTAAACTATTTCAAGTAGTCAAATTAACCTTATTTTATTCCATCTGATTCAGGCAGGCTGTTACTATTTATATCAAAAACTGAAAATGTGTCACTTTTCACAGTTGATTCATTTGTTACCATCTGCTAAAAGCATTCACATTGCTCATTCTTCAGTTTCTAAAAGTAAATAAGCGGAATTAGAGGTTAATGACCCTGATTAACACATTTACAGATTTGTACTTTCAGTAACAAGACCGTTCCCTAATGGTCTTCTAGAAGTTTTACAACTGTAGTCCCATGCTGAAGCAAGTATGCACCTATGCATTTATGAAAGATACTTTAAAAAAACTGAAGAGGGTGGCATCATTTTAAGGTCAGTGGAAATATTTCTCTAGGCAAGGGAAACTATTATGAGTAAAAATATTCTATGCTTGCTTCTGCTTTGTGTATTGACTATCCCATCAGCATGGTCCAGAATGGTAGTCTTTAAAATTGTGGCTTCTTCATGGCCCAGAAACAAGACATAACTCCACCCCCAGGAAGTGACATGTAGCAGGAAGGGGGGGGGGGAGGCAGAGCAGTTTCTGAAGACTAAGTAAGCTAGGAAGCCAAGAATATCTAATTTCTTACTGAATATCATCTGAACCCTCTTCAGTTGAACCAAATTCTGGGTGAGAGGCAGCACGAGGGTACTGTCACTGAGAAGGCTAAAAAGGTAAATCTGATCTTTAATGTGCAATACAGAAATCTCTTTTATAGGAGATAAACAGTTAATGTATGCTTTTATGTAATGTAAACCAGTTTAGGATGCTATTATTTATTTTTTTAACAATGCACTATTAAAGATGACATGAATGTTTAATTTACATGTGTTACTATAGCAATAACCCACATCTGGGTGTGGGCAATGATGGATTTACCCACGGATGGTGTGGTTTGGTCACAAGAGTGAAGCCCGAGTGACCAAACAAAGACAGCCGTGGGTAAATCCAGCATTGCCCACACCCAGACGTGGGTTATTGCTATTATACAATGACATTATTTAAGAAAAAAAAACTTACTTTTCATAAATAATGTCCTTGTATAAAGGTTTTGTGTTGTCCTTCCTTGGCTCATAGAGATCCTGTTGCTTTTTTTGATGTACTGCGCATGCATATGGGTCTTGCGTCCCCACGCATACCCAGTACATCAGTGCTTCGGAAAGTAAGCAATGGAGGAAAGAAGTTCTCTGTTGTTCTATTTTCTTTCTTTCTTTCATTTTTTTTTTTTTTAATTAAAAAAAATAGTCTGGGGCAATTTAGGGGTAGGAGAGCTGCAGTCCCGACTCTGCACTTACAAGAAAGGCAGCTTGAAAAAAATAAAAGGGAAATCAGGTACGTGTATTTAATTTCATATAACGTACCTGAGTTTCCTTGTATTTTCTTTAGACTGTCTTTCTCGTATGTGCGGAGTCAGGACTACAGATTTATTTTTTTTTTTTTATAGAAAAATATTAAAACTTGGACAATATACCAATGGGAAAAAAGTCTGAGTGACTGGTCCTTTTCTGTTGGTATATTGTCGGATTTACAACGGGCACGCTGGTTAAGCTGGCCAATCACCGTGTACGTTTTGGAATACTAATGGACAGTCATTGTATAATTTACATTATCTTATGTATTATATTGCTCCCACTAACTTCTTCTCCACTGGCATCCAAATAAGTTAATAAATCAGTTTGAGACAAGTCCAAGGATCATATGCAAGTTGTGAATTTGACATTATGAACTCACTGGATAAGATTCATTAGGCATAACTGTATCTTCTCAGGTGATACACATCTTTCATATAGTTATGTGATTTGCTTAGTATCAAGCAATAAATGACTGAAAAGTGATAGAGCGAAGAAGGCAATTACTACACAGCATGTAGCAAAGACGGCATTATGCTGAAGTGCTTGTTTTGGTTAGTTTTTTTTTTTCAGTTAAAGTGGTTGTATAATTTTAGACCTAAAGCTCCAACAGTGATTCAAGATGAGTTTCATTCTACTACTTAGAGTATAAAGGTAAAAAAAAAGTTTATTCAAAAGTAAAGACCTTAGCAGCAGATACAGAGTTATGACTCCCCATTGCCTCTTTTATGTAGAGAAATATATAGATTTAGAGTCGTTAGAGAGAGAGAGAGAGATAGATATATACATGCACACACACAAACACACACACACACACACACACACAAACACACACACACACACACACACACACACACACACACACATACACACTCATTACATATATATATATATATATATATATATATATAGATATATATATATATATAGATATATATATATATATATATATATATACATGTGTATGGGTCTACTTATATTGACCACAAAAGTAAAAAAAATTAATGTTGACAATCAACCACATGTAGCTGACAAAAAACTCATCCCATACAACTGTACTTACAAAAAAAAAAGAAAAAAAAGAAAACAACATCACTTTTTACTGGGGAGGTAAGCTCACCTGCACTCCCACAGCCCCTGCTAATTATATACATACATAGTAACTCTGAGATTGCACAGTCCCAGGGGAAAATGAGCATTCTCCTAGGATTGTCGATCTCACACACCTGTTGACCAGTTGCATATGTCAGCCAAATGTTGTTGATTAAACAGATGTCAATCAATGTGCATTTTGACCAACTGCTGGAGACGCAAACAGATTTATTTATTTGTTATTTATTTGCATTTTGTTTACCAGGAACGTCCACTGGACCACAAAGAACCTATTTTAACTGGAGGTCCAGGTATAAAAGCTCCACAGAACATGAATTTAACAGTTTGAATTATAAAATGTGAGTTGCAAAGAATAAATATGTATAAAATACAGATTAAAAACATAAGAGAAGTGTACAATAGTATAATCTGAAAATCAGAAAGTTTCAAGCAAATATTTACACTGTGTAATTTCTCTATAATCTCTTTCTACAGTAGCATTTTCCCACCACATAAAATAAGGTTGACAAGAAGCAGCATAGCATATATAATATAAGGGGTGCTTGGTGCAGGTACATTTCAAGATTGAGGATAGGTAGTTCTGAAGAAAAGTTTTGAAAGTGGTAGGATTTTGAGTTGTTCTAATTGACAGAGGCAGAGTATTCCAGTTTTTGGCTATTAAGCATGAATAATGAAGTTGGCCATCTGGGAGGTTAGGTTTTTAAACCTGCAAGAGTTTCTGATCCCCTGATCTAAGGGGCCTGTTTGGGAGGTAGCAGCTAAATATAGAACTCAGGGCAGGACAATCTAGGGGTTTAAAGAGCATTTTGTGAGCTGTGGTTAGTTACAAGTAAGAGAGATAGTTGGTAGTTCTAGCCATTTCAGTGACTTAAGAGCAGTGCATTGATGGGTGGAGTATTTAGAATTAGATGTGAGTTTGGCAGTTTTATTGTAGCATGTCTCCATTTTGGATTTTGAAGAGCTTTGAACGTCGGTAAGCAGAGGTGCACTGTAGATGAGTGAGAGTAAGAGGTAAGTTGTGGTTAGGGTTAGTTTTGTGTACGAGCTTAGAAAGTGATTATTCCTATAGAAGATTCCAAGTTTAAGATCTGTTTTGCCAATGTGGTGTTGTATATGTAGGTCAAATGTCATGTGTTCTTCGATAGTGACTCCAAGGAGCTTTGTGTGGTTAATGACTTCGATTACAGCCTTACTATGAGTGTATATGGTGAACTCAGTTTTATTTAAGTAGGTTCTTTTCTTATGGGTGAATAGTATGATTTTGTTTTTATTTGGGTTCAGGGCTAGGTGGTAATTGTAAATTCAGGATTCAGCGAAGAAGGCCTTTTGATTTAGTTGTAGTAGATCACAGATGTAGTTGGCAGAGCAGACAGTAGAAGTAGTAGTAGAGTTGTCTGTGTATTATATAACAGATCCTTGAGGCAGAGATAAGGGAAAATTGTTTATGAATATGCTCAATAGGAGGGTCCAAAGTATAGAGCCTTGGGGAACTCCAGTAGTGGTGTTGAGAAAAGGAGAGATGGAGTTTTGCCATCTGACAGCCTGTTGCCTCTTAGTTAAGTAACTAGAGAACCAGTTTAGTGAGGGGCGGGAAAGACCAATCTTAGAAAGCTGAGTGATAAGTACAGGGTGAGAAGCAGTGTTGCATGCTTTTGATAGGTCAAGGAAGAGACAATTTTGCCAGGGTCACAGGCTCTGTTGACTGTATCCATGAAGGAGAGAAGGGCAGTCATAGTACTATGGCCAGGTCTGAAACCATGTTGCATGCGTGAAAGTAGTGGGTTGTCAAGAAGATAGCAAAGAAGTTAAATATTGATGCATTTTTCTAACATTTTGGAGATAGAGGAAAGAATTGCAATGGGTCAGAAGTTAGTGATGTCAGTATTATTGCCACCTTTACGAAGGGGGACAAGGAAAACCTTTTTTCAGGTTTTGAGAACTAAGGACTCAAGGATGAATCTGCTGAGAAGTATATTTACGGGGTAAGTGATACTGGCAACAGTAATTTTTAGGTATTCTGAGGGTATGTCATCAGGGGCATTAGGGCAAGGTTTTAGCTTTAGTAGAAGTCTTTATAGTTAACACTGAGAAGGACTTTAGACTAAAAGTGGAAGTGGAGTGGGTCTTGGGTATATGCGAATGTTGGGTGTTAGTAGTAGAGGGGGAGTAAGTGGGTGTTTTAGGTGGGGAAGTGTGGGAAGTAGAGTCATTTGTTTGAGAAAATTTTGTTGTGATGTTGGCTATGAAGTTGATAAAGAATGTATTAAAAAGAAAGACTATTTTTTCTGAAGATTTGTAAGGGTGATTTTCTTTTTCTGCCTTAGTTAAGTACTTATGTAATGGAATTCCAGAATTTCTCTGGGTTCTACTTGTGGTTAGATTGTAGTTTCAGGTAGTGTTCTTTTTTATCTTTGTTGACTAGCTTTTTTACATGGTTGCAAGGTTGTTTGAATTTTAGTAGGACTGACGTATGTCTATGTACTTGCCATAACTTCCATATTTTGTCTTTGCATGCACGAGTAGTCTAGTAGGCTTTGATAGCCAATGGACATGGTTAGTTTTGATTCGCCATCCATGTAAAGGTGCGAGGTTATTTAGTGTATTCATGAAGGTGGTGTTGAAGCAATCAACACCTTCATCAAGAGGGAGAGTTTTTAGTGTGTGCCAATCTGTTGTTTTTAGAATATTGTAGAAGGTTATGGGTTGAATGATGTCAAATTCCTTGTTTGTTTATATCGATCTTAGCTTTGACTAGAGGGGGAAGCACAGTTTATAAAGGCAAGGAGATGGTCGCTAAGGGTGTTTGGGAGTATCCCAGCAGGGATATTTTCTTGGGGTTAGTGACCAGAATCCAATCAAAAATGTATCTGTTGTCATTGCTTCTGTAAGGTCTGGTGGGGGAGTCAATGAGATGGGTGAAGTTGAAAAGATGAATATTTGAGAATGGGTGGTTGGAGTTGAGTTCTAGCAGGTTGATATTTGCATTGCCTAGTATGACAGCTTCTTTTTCAATATTGGAATAAATCCAGGCTAGGATATCTTCCAATATGGAGATGTTGTTGCCACAGGGTATGTAGAGAGCAATGATACAAACATATTTGCTGTTATTCATATTTAAGTAATTTATGAGTATTTCTGCATTAGAGAACAATATGGCAGTATATATAGGATTCCTATTACATACTCAATGAGGCATTTCTTCGAACACCTCTTCATCAACCATTAAATACCGAAAACACAAAACAGCGAACAGTCATATAAGTAATTTCTTTCCTTGGGAAAGAAATCACTTGACCACCTCTGTACTTTGCTGTTTTTCCACTGTAGTGCAATCTTGGAGTTGGTATATTTAGTTAGGGGGTGTGTGGGGGGCACAGTCCCTCATGTTCACGGGTGTGGGGGCTGAAGCCCCACACTTTGTATAGTTTGTAGTAATGTGTTTTTTTTGTTTAGGGTAAGCGATTGATTTCCCTGGGAAAGAAATATCTTATATGCACATTCGCTGTTTTGTGTTTTTGTGGTTTACGGGTTGATGAAGAGGCGTTCGATGAAACCCCTCTTCGAGTATTTAATATAGACTCTATACAGGGTTCCTATTATGAGTGCGAAGATTCTTTTAGGTGAATATGAAGACATCGACCCCTATTGCGTGAAGTATGTAAACCACGAAAGTTCAAAACTGCAAAGTTCAAAATGTCAATTTGTTTTGGTTGGCCCGTCTGCGGTATAGCTCCATAAGGTAAGTGTGCGATAGATAGGAATTTAGTGTTAGGATTTGGATTAAGGTAAGTGCATAGATAGGTAATGTATGTAAGAGTTAGGGTAGTGTTAGAAGTAGGTGTTTTTTAAATGTATGTATGTGTTTTATTTATTGGAGTTGCCAATGTTTTGGAAGTCTAGGAGTTGAATAAAATTTGTGTCAATTAAACACGACATAATCATTCATAATGGACCATCAAAATCTTACTTTCTTGCTTTCTCTGGGTACAGCATAATAACTTACTTTGCCTGGTATTAAACCAAAGGGAATTAAGGTAGATTAAGTAGTTAACATGCTTGGACATGAAGTTTGGGGTTAATTTCCTTTATTTCAAAAATGCAGACTGTGTCACTCTAAACATGTAACCAAGGCAGAAAATGGTTCCAGGTTATCCATTTGTATAGCAGTTGTGGCTAGTGGGCTTAACTTGTTACCAAATTAATAAAAATAAGCACCGTGACTCCACTATTATTGCTTTTCTAGCTGAATCATTCAACCAAGGTCGTACTTATCAAAGTATTACAGTATTCTAGTCTGTCTGTGCCACGTGTAATAAGATCCTTCTTCTAAGTGCAGTACTTTTCTTCTGTTATCTTTTTGTTTTTACTTTTATTTCAGATAATTACATCTGTCCTTTTTCTCATTTGTAAGAAAACTAAACTGTGTGATATATTTATGATAATAAGAGTGTGCATGAGGCTATGTGGCTAAGACTTTTAGGTGATACTTGTTTCTAAAAAAAAAAAGAATGTAGTTAATTAGTTAAAGGCCTGTTAGCAGTATTTTTTACTAAAATAAAATATAGAAACAATGGAAAGAGGAAGATGGCAGTCTAAACAAAAAGCATTCTTATTTTCTTTATTTCATTTATTTCCCTTCTTCACTTTTCTTAACTACCAACAAGTTAGTAATCTTCCTGAATTCTTAAAATGTAGGATTTAAGCCATACTCTTTTCAAAGTGTCAAGATTTTTTTTTTTTACAATGAAGATATATTATTAGTAAGTTAGCTTTTTCTAGTGTAGTTAGAATTGCTTCTTGCCTACAGTTGACATGGCAGGTTCAAACTCTATGAATAAAGACCAAAAAATTGTGCATGGCTGAAAAATAGGTACTTCAAAACTGAAAGGTGTCTTACTGCTACTGTAACTGAAATGAAACTGAAAACAAGATGCTGTTTAAATCCTATGACCCAACCATCATATTAACATTTTACTACTATTCATTTCATTGACAAAATAGTTTCCTCTGCAGTGTCAGTGTCAGAGACTGTAACAGGTGTTTGTTGATGGCGCATTGGATTAACAAAGGCAGATAGCCATATGCAGGGCCTGCAGGAAGGACATTAGATGTCAAGTATTTGTAATGCATGATTTCTTCTTGGTATTTCTCCTACTGCTGTAATCATCTGCATATCTGACTAAACTGAAACTTGACAATGTGCGATAGCTACACAGATGAGAGTTAATTCTCTGTACTGTCTCCCATCCTTAGACTTGGAGGCACAATTTACATAATCAGAGTTGAACTGCTTATTACACTAACTATGCACAGCTCTCCAAGGTGCCAAATTACAGATGATTTCTAAGCAGCAGGACAAGCTCCAGTCCAAATCAAAATTTGTCACTTCCCTTCTCTCAGTCCTACTTAGACAGCCATAATGATACGGCAAAGATACTAAAATAGGTATGCACCACCTATGTAACTCCGTTCTACAGCCAGACATTTTGGGAAGCGCAAGAGCATTTGCAGACATTTAACATCTGTATCAAACTTAATTCTTGATTTCTGGGCACATTTACTTTAAAGCAAGCATTATTGCTAAGCAACTTCTTCACAGCTCTCTTTCATAAAATTGCAGAGATCACACTATAACCCAACATTTAAGAGAAGGCACATGAAAAAAATCATTTCAAACCTATTTCCATTTCTATTCACTGATCACCCTAAAACCTGGGATACAGGGAAAACAATACAAGTTTTTGCAGATTTATTTTTTTATTTATGCCTGCATAAATTTCAGTCTCTTGTGAGGAATACTCTGAATGACATAAAAGCCCATTTCAGGAGAATGCCATTTTGAAAAGTGCCACATGCAATGTATACATTAAAGTATTATATAATATGCAGACACAAGTACACGATGTGAAAAAAATAAACAAGTAATAAACATACCAGGACTAATGGTAAAGTGAAACAGACATAGAAATGAAGCAAGTTTTAAGGCTTAACATACATGTTGTAGATGAAATATTATTTAAACATTGCATACAACTTGCATTATGCAGGTGATAGTACATTTTAGCAGATCACCAATCATAAAAACAGCGTATGACTTTATCAATAATCTATAATTAGCAATAATCTGCCCCCCTGTAGCTCCTAAATGCTTTATCCCATGCATGGGTGCCATCAAATTATCAATGGTATGATCCCAGTTAGTCTCTGTGACGCCCGCTCCCTGGCCCAGCAATCAAGGAGCCTCAATCATCACCACTAACACCAGAGAGGGCATCTCTTATGAAATGAATGGATAACAAATACACACAGTAAAGTACAATTTCCCTTATGTGCACACAGAGATCACAGTCAGTCGGGCCGGTTGCTCCCTTGCTCTCAAGGTCCCCAATAAGACTCCCCACTGGCACAGCTATAGGGTCAAGATCTCAGCCTAGCTGGCAAGCTAACCTCCAGTACTCTCTCTGTCCAACCAGTGCTTCATGCCCCTGCCCAAGTAGCTGACACATACTTTGAGATAAGTATTTATACAACTTCACAGACACTCCTGAGAAAGGCTGACACAGATTCTCCAGCTGTGCCCATTTACCCAGATGATACAGTAGTAATTACTACCACCACCACCTAAAAATTATCAGCTACCCAAAGGCCCTTAAAAGGGTGTCCAATTATTACTGTGTAATATTATTATCCAATTGGTAAGTGTGACTATTCAGTCAAGGCTTATTAGAGTGGCCTTGTACAATAAACTTTATAAATATGCAATGTACTCTAGAGCTTAACTTATCTCTACACAAACCAGCCACAGGTAAAAGGTTTTTAAAATATTTAATAATAACTACTAAAAACACAAGACAATACCACTACACCACAGTGCTACTCAAGAGTTCAGAGATCACACAGAAACTTAAAATAAATCAGTAGTACAGTTCTGACATAACAGAAAAACATACTCTAACTTTCTTCTAATTTCCTAGCTATTACTACAAGAAAACATACTTCTGAAATAACTTACTTAAGACACAGGCAGAGTGCTGATGAGATGGATATCAAGACAAAAAAATGCTTAATAATCTCTGGTTCTCACTGTTTAAATTGAAACTGCAGTTCTGATAAAACATTGCATCATTTGTTTACACTTTTCTGGTTCCCAGGCCACATAGAACTGCATTTACATTATTTTACACTTAGAGCAATAAAAGACATTCCACATGTAAATTCTGGTCATTAATTTTAGCCTTAAAACAATAGGCAGGATGCTTACTCCAGACTCATCGACTCTAAATTCTAACTTCAAAGGCAGTCATGAATTAATTTTAATTTCAAAGGACCAGCAACAAATGCTTGACTTAGCTTTCCTTACAACAGATGGCAATGTTGCTACAATCTTGAAGTTCAACATTTTACAGTGTTTTCTTTCATTTAAGAAACAAGCCTGTATTTTACATTTATATTTACAAATGCCAGAATTATGTATCAAATTCTATTTGTGTAGGCTGGCAGCCTTCACCCATCACTACCCAATTTTCACATCTCTCTCCCCTGGAGAACTCAAGCTAGTTTATCAAGCAACCCTTAAGAGGGTTAGGTCTATCTGGGTGTACCTCTTCCCATTCCCTGTCTTCAGAGACTATCTACATTGGCATTGCTAATACCACTGCTGAGCTGCACTAACATATCATATGCTTGCAACCCCAGGCTCCATCTTAGCAACTTGACATTTTGCTGGCTGACTCTGTTTAACCATGTTAGAGGGTTGTGATCTGTCATTACAGTGAATTTTCTTCCATACAGATAAGGCTGAAGTTTCTGCAGTGCCCACACTATGGCTAGACGTTCCTTTTCTACAGCTGCATAGCATTCCTCCCTGGGTTGAAGTCTATGACTGAGATAAACCACTGGGTACATTTCCCCTTCTGAAGAAATCTGGCTAAGTACAACCCCCACCCCATGGTTCGAAGCATCCACTTGCACAACAAATTCTTTGCTGTAATCTGGACTGGCTAACACAGGGGGTCCTCCCAAAGCTTCTTTAAGCTTCTGAAAAGCCTGCTCACATGCTGGGGTTCACACTACCTTATCTGGCCTGTTCTTCCTTGTCAGGTCTGTGAGGGGAGCAGCTATGGTATCATAACTGGGGACAAACTTTCTGTAGTACCTTGCTGTCCCTAAGAATGCCCTCACCTGCTTTTTGGTAACAGGTGCAGGCCATGCCTGAATAGCTTCCATTTTGGCAGGTTTTGGCCTTATCTTACCACTCCCCACTCTATGTCCTAGGTAGGAGACCTCTGCCATGCCCACCTGACATTTGCTCGTCTTAATGGTCAACCCTGCCCTCTGTAGTCTGCCCAGCACCTCCCTGACATGCTGAAGGTGCTCTTTCTAGGAATGGCTGTAGATGGCAATATCATCTAGGTAAGCAAGGGCAAACCCTCCTGCCCATGCTAGGATATTATCCACCAGCCTCTGGAAAGTTGCTAGGGCATTCTTCATCCCAAAGGGCATCTTTGTGAACTCATACAAGCCAAAAAGAGTTACAAAGGCTGACTTCCCTCTAGCACTGGGAGTCAAGGGCACCTGCCAGTAGCCCTTGGTAAGATCAATGGTTGTAAGATACTTAGCCCCACCCAGCTGCTCTAGGGCCTCATCTGTCCTAGGCATAGGGTAAGCATCTGACTCTGTGTGACTATTTAATTTCCTGTAACCCACACAGAACCTGGTGGTACTGCAATCCTTTGTTGGCACTAGCACCACTGGGGAGGCCCAGGGACTGTTGGACTCTTGAATCACCCCTATTTCCAACATCTCCTGAACCTCCTCCCTCAGAGTCTGTCTAACACTCTCAGGCACCCTATAAGGGGCCTGCCTAATAGGCCTTTAGGGTCTTGTATCCAGCTGGTGCTGCACCAGATGGGTGCACCCTGGTTTCCCAGTGAACATGTCCCCAAATTCCTGCAACACTGCTCGGATTTCTCAAACCTGGGTAGAAGATAGCTGCTGGGACATTGCTACCCCTTCCACCGAGGTGTCAGCCCGAGCCTCACTAAGGAGATCAGTCACCAGATCTCCCTCAGACTCCTCCTGCAATCCACTGCAAATGCTCAGCACAAGGGCCTCCCTATCATGGTAAGGTTTCATCATGTTAACATGGTACAATTTGTGACCTGGCCATCTGCCTTGCACTTCCACCATGTAGTTAACATCACTTACCTTTCTTACCACCTTGTAGGGACCCTCCCAAGCTGCTTGCAGCTTATTGTGTCTGACAGGAATGAGAACCATTACCTGCTGCCCCACAGCATACTCTCTAGATCGAGCATTCCTGTCATACCACACCTTTTTCTGTTGTTGGGCTTCTGCCAGATTCTCCTGGGCCAAGCCCTTGAGTTTCCTGAGCCTTGTCCTGAGGTTTAGGCTGTATGTCACAACAGACTACATGTGAGACTCACATTCACCTTCCACTCATCTCAAATTAAATCTAGAGATCCACTCACCCTATGCCCATACAGCAACTCAAAAGGTGAAAAACCTGTGGATTTCTGGGGAACCTCCCTGTAAGCAACAACAGATGGGGCAAATATTTGTCCCACTCCCTCTTAAACTGATCTGCAAATGCCCATAGCATGGACTTGATTGTAGAGTTTAACCTCTCAACAAGGCTATTAGTCTGGGGTTTGTAGGGGGTGGTCTTCATGTGCTTCACCCCACAGGGCTTCCACAGACAAGCCAACAGGTCTGACATGAAATTGGCACCTCAGTCAGTCAGTTTTTCTTTTGGGAAGCCCACCCTGCTGAAAATCTCTAACAAAGCATTTGCCACCTTCTCTGCCTCAATGGAGGACAAAGCCACCGCCTCAGGGTACCGTGTAGCATAATCCACTACCACTTGGATATACTTTTTCCCTGTGGAACTTAGGGTACTCAGAGGACCCACAATATCCATAGCTACTCTCTGAAATGGCTCCTCAATCACAGGCAAAGGCATCAAAGGAGCTCTCACCTTGTCGCCTACCTTGCCTACCTTTTGAAACTGCACAGGTCCTGCAGTACCTTGTTACATCTCTGGAAATTCTAGGCCAATAGAAATTCTGCATAATACGCCTCTTTGTATGTTTTATGCCCATATGACCTGCAAAGGGAATATCATGGGCTATGGCTAGAAGCGCCAGATGGTAGGCTCTAGGCACTACCACTTGCAGTACTCTCTCACCTTCTAGCTCTCCCTTAGGGGTCCACTCTCTGTATAGTAACCCTTTGTCCCAGTGTACAGAATCCTCCTTCCCTTGAGAATCAGGAGCCTCCGTAGCTACCTGCCTCAGGCCTTGCAATGTAGGGTCTGAGAGCTGAGCCTGTCTCAACTCACTCCTTGTAACCCTTCCCAGCTCCCCTTCCATAGGAAGTCTGACATCCTCTGACAGAGGTGTCTCACTGTCAGCCTGGGTACTACTACTCACCTCTACCTTTACAGACTACTGTGTCTATGTCACTTCCATTAACAGCTATTTTTAGAGCATAGAAGACAAGTCTGTAGGTATTATAGGTATTGTCTGTGCTCGCATCGCATCAGATGATCGTATCATATGCATCGTAATGAGGTATTGTCAGGCAACCATGTATGTATTACAGTTATAATCTACCAGCCAAAAACAATCACAAAAATATTCTAGTAATTCCCCATAACTCAAAACATATTATCCAGTCCTTCCTAAATCTGCTCTGCAGCACAACTAATATGCTCTTTTGCAAAATTAATACATATAATCATAACATGGAAAAACAGCAGATTTATCTTGGAGTCAAAAACTTTTATGCTGTCCAAATTTATAATCCATCCAAACCTTGTTTCCCTATTGAATAGGAATGAAGGATTAAATATCAGTCAAGAGAACACTAACGTTGTTCCTTCCAGGGATACATGCTGATTACTTCTTAGTGATAGTCATACATAAACCCTACCCTGTTCTTCACAATAGAATTTCATTCAGAACTCTAACATTAGTTCTCATTAACATCACTGGGCACTAGTTGTTAGCATGGTCTCTAGTCTGTTGTTTCTAAATAAAGTGCACTATTGGATAAGCCATCATTGGCAACACCTCCCCAGGATATTAAAATAGCAGTGTTTTCCAAATAGTACTTTTCAAACATTAAGACATCATCCAGTATATTTGAAATGGGATATCATCTAATCTTATGAATATCATCTGATTCTAGATTAGATGAAATAAGGATACATCCTATCCATATCATTAACAAACTAAATTTGCTATGTTATAAAGCAATGTATATTTCCTGTGCAGTAATCCCTAATACACTGTTTTATACATTGAAATGCAGTGCACTTTTTTTGCCTGTAAGGCAAACATAACTGATATAACCTCTGGGCATGTCAAGTGTGATTTCAACACAAAAATGTAAGTTAATTTGGAAGTTATGTCGGGAAGACAAATTACTCATTGAAAGAGGGCATTCAAGAACATATTTATGATATTAGAACTTTAAATAATAGGAAAGCCCTGGCTAAGCATGTGATGCAATATGACAGCTCTCATCAATTTATGTTATTGGTGCTGCAAGTTGTAAGTTTAAGAATGAGTGATTTAGTAAACAGAACAGAGGAAATTGAGTATAAATGGATCATTCTGCTACAGGCAGACAAAGGCTATGGTTTAAACAATACCATACAGTTGAAACCATATCTTAAGTCATGCTCTCTCTTTAGATAGTTGGCTACTCTGTGTTCATTGTTTTTTTTTTTCATGACTTAATCAATTCTCAGCTAGAGCGTCTTCTGTGTGGTGGCATGCGTGAATGGGCATACCTTCATTGAAGGTTGTGCATCAGAGCTGGCAACTCGGTACGTAAAAAATCTACTGCCAATCATTAGCGGACCGGAGTTCCGGTGTGGCAACCCCTAACCGGGAAAAGCCGAAAGACACAAACAAACAAACAATCAAGTGATTTCTAGTCAATTGTTTTAGGTTGATTGTAATGAGTTGTCATGATGTATGTTAGTGGAGATTGTTAGTAATAGAACTATGAGTGTGATATATATATATATATATATATATATATATGTGTGTATGGGTCTACTATAGATAATCAAAATACCACTTACCTGACTTTTAAATCGCCGAGACGAAAGCACCGAAATTGCACTTAAATAAATACTTACATCACTGACAGAAAACTACAGGTGAGTAATCATTTGGCTGCACCACAACAAAACACGAAAACTGATCCACATGAAACCCACCTATGTGGGAGGCTTCAACCTAGACCCCCCCTGTGTGGGGGGCTTCACCCCCACACCCCCTATGTGGGTGGCTGCTCCCTCCACACCCCATGAACTAAATATGCCAACTCCAAGATCGCACTACAGTAGAGAAAGGGTCAAAGTTCACCATGGTGGACATGGACAAGTGGTTACTTATCTGTAGTTTTTTTGTTGGTGATGTAAGTGTTCATTTAAGTGGATTTTCAGTGCTTTCATCTCAGCATTTTAAATGTTGGGTAAGTGGTATTTTGATTATCTAAAGTAGACCCATATATATATATATATATATATATATATATATATATATATATATATATCATATAAGTAAAAAACTAAGAGTTCTCATAAAATCATCCAAAGCAAATTTCGAGAGAAAAATAGCTAAAGACTCAAAAAACAATCATAAGGCCTTCTTTAGCTATGTTAGAAACCTAGGAGGAAACTCCCAGATATGCTCAGAACTAGTTCAAAATGATGTGAAGATTACTGATCCTACAGACATTGCCAACATACTGGCTGACAGGTTCAGTGCAAACTTCCCCCCTCCCCCAAAGCAGAGACATCTATACCAAACGATTGCAGCCCCCCAAACATCTCCAGCGCCCAAGTGAGAACTGCTCTCTCCAAAGCAAAAAACACAGCATCCGTGGGACCTGATGGTGTCCCCGGCTGTGTGCTCCACGAACTCAATGAGGAATTAAACCCACAGCTAGGTCAGCTGTTTAATCAAAGTCTTACCTCTGGATACGTACCCAGGGAGTGGCGCACTGCAACTGTGGTCCCACTTCACAAAGGCGGTGCCTCCACCGACCCTGGAAATTACCGGCCCATTAGCTTGACAAGCCTTATCTGCAAAGCCATGGAGAGGATCATAATGGACCTCATAAATAAAGACATAGGGAATTTGCAGACTTTGGATCCAACCCAGTTTGGCTTTGTCAAAGGCAGATCATGCCTTTTAAACTTGGTTGACTTTTTGAAACAGTCACCAAAGCCATTGATGAGGAAAGGCAGTCCATACAGCCTACCTCAATCTGGCTAAGGCCTTCGATACAATACCCCACTCGGGTATCATTGAAAAACTCATCAGCTTAAATGTTAACCCATACATCACAAGATGGGTTGCAAACTGGCTGAGTGACAGAACCCACAGGGTCAGAGTTGCTGGCGCCATGTCAGACTCAAAGCCTGTCACAAGTGGTGTCCCACAGGGCTCAGTCCTGGGCCCACTCTTGTTTGGCATCTACTTTTCCAGTACAAGCAAACACAGGAGGGTTATGGCTGACAAAGTTTGCAGATGACTGCAAACTGGGCCATAGTAGAAAACACATCTGACACAGATATCCTTCAGAAGGGTCTCACAGAAACGGATAACTGGTGCCAGAGCCATGGCCTAAAGTTAAATGCCAAAAAATGCATAGTCATACCCTTCGGGAAAAACAAGGTTACCCCTAGCTACCGAATAGGTGGCAATCCACTGAGCACAGAAGAAGTTATCAGGGACCTGGGGACCCAGGTTGATAGTAGTCTGTCATTCGACACCCATGTAGCTAAAGTAGTTAGGAAGACCTTCTACATTGCCCACCTTATCATGAAGGGATTCTCATCTAGATCAAGGGAGGTTATAGTCTCCCTTTACTCATCACTCATCAGACCAATGATTGAGTACAATGCCCCATTCGGAATGTATCTGACCCGACACTTGCAGCAGCTGGAGAGGCCACAAAAATTCCTCATCAAAAGGATAAAGGGTCTCAAAAATCTATCCTATGCTGCCCGACTGAAAGAACTCCAGCTCTATTCAGTCGCCACCGCTTGCTCAGAGGTGACCTTTGCCTAACATACAAGGCCATGTCAAACCCAGATTTGATGAATATGCTTCACCTCAAAAAATCCAGATCCATCAGAGCCACAAGGGCGGGAGACTTAAACCTCGACACGGCTATTAATAGGACGTGCTGGAGGGATAGATTCATCACCCAAAGACTCCCTATGCTGTGGAACAAAATCCCGGTACATGTGAGGCAGAGCACCTGCTGGCCTTGTTCAAGAGAAATCTTGACCAATGGATGGGAGATCGCAGATATACCCCAGGGATTACCTCAGTGTCACTGCTCGACAGAGGCACAGCAAAATAATGGGTATAGTTCCCCATACTAAAGGGGTGGCGTAAGCCACAAAACGATGGGCTAGGCTTGTAAATGCCCTCGGGCAGATAGCCTAGTATGAACCTATGAACCTATGAACCTATATATATATATATATACACACACACACACACACACACACACACACACACACACATATATATATATATATATATATATATATATATACACACACACACACACACACACACACACACATACGGCAACTCATTGCAATCAACCTAAAACAGACATCAAAATCAAGCAATCACATATGTAAGCAAACTGGTTTACATTTGCGATTACAAACACAATACAGCACTGTATAAACTACCCCAGATATAAATAACACACTACAACTATGTCACGCACCTAAGCCTACTACAAACAGAACACTTTAAAACTGTTATGACTCACTCCTCCCAGAATAAAAGCTCTGCTCCCCACTCCCTTGTAACTTAATATTTACTAGCTCCACAATCTTACAAATTTTATCAAAGCACAAACACCTGAAAATATGCTCTCTACAACAATACAGATATTGGCTGTATCATAATTCAATATAGGAGGGTTAGCATAACAATTTAGGTGTTTAAATCACAGACAGAAAGAACAGGGCTTTATTCTCAAATTTGGGAAATTGACTAGGATTAAAATGACCCTGA
This sequence comes from Protopterus annectens, assembly GCF_019279795.1. Classification (NCBI taxonomy): domain Eukaryota; kingdom Metazoa; phylum Chordata; order Ceratodontiformes; family Protopteridae; genus Protopterus; species Protopterus annectens. The sequence goes on along the minus strand of NC_056728.1, from coordinate 1,177,051,456 downwards.
AGTACATAGCTAAGAACTTTATGTTTAGGCTTTACTGGAAAAGCTCACTCAGACTTTGACATAAACTGCTGTGAGGGAGAGGTTAAAAACACAGCAGTACTGCTTCATTGCCTTCTTTTATTTAGTATATTATGTTGTGTTTTCTTTACACTGTATTTTATTTGTATTCTGCTTTCAGTTACATATTTAAATTAGGAAGGAGCAGAGTTGCCACTTCACTGTTTTTTTGTTTTTTTTTTTTTTGGATTATCCAGAAATCAAATCGATTGTCTGGTAGTCTGGGAAACACTGATCATACTCAGGTAGTGTCAGATTACTATGCATTTTTACAGTAAAAAAAGCACTGGAAATGAGGAAAACAGGATGTTCCTACGCCTCTCACATGACTATGATATCATGAAATGGGCAGAAAGTGGGCAGGAGAGGGGCGGAGTTGGGGGGTGTGAGGGGTTTGGCCTTGATCATATTTCAGCCACAATGAATGGTGGCAACCTTAGGAAAGAGGATACAGCTGTGCCTCTTGTGAGTCAGACAGAAATTAAAGTTTCCCCTACCGTCCCACACTGGGGCTGTTGTGTTTTTAAACTCAACTGTCTCTCTAGTTGCCCACCTCTTATGTTAATTTGACCACATATTTCTTTCCTTCTCCTCTTTCATTGGCTATTGTCAGTAAGCACAATATTATCATCTTGTGAAATCACTACCCTTCAGCAATTTAGATTTATTGGCTATCACAGTGTATCCGATACAGCCAGAATACTATGTGCCCACCCCCTCCCAATCTACCTTGCTCTTTTAAAATTAGTGTCTCTATTCTTAGATTGCTAAAGATTGAATTGCCCTTCTTTCATATCTAATTGTTTAGTTCACACTACAACTCTTATGGTATTCACCAATTTTTCCACCTTACTTTTAAAATCTGTAATATCTATTCCAAGACCATGAGTTATTGGAGAACCCACTTTCTGCCTCTCAGTAGTTATCCATAGATTAGTTCTACTGTTTTGCTTCTGTTGCGAGAAGAAGCAAAAGGACATTAATTTCTGGAGACTGATGACTACCAGAAGGCCTAATAATGGTATCATAGGTGCCAGTTTGTAATCTGTGCTTATATTTTTCTCCTGGTGAGAGAAGGAGCAGAGGGCATTGATTCCTGAGTGTCCCTGATTGGGCTGTGACTGTCTGTGTGGGACCTTCCTAACTGGTCTGGTTGCTGTTCAGGCCATCAGCAGAAAAATGCTACAAGTCTACAGAACTCTGCATCATCTGGGACAATACTGTTGATCACCAAAGACCATATGGCCTGCTTATCATCTTGAGATTGGTGCTACAGTTTTGCATCTGGTGAGAGAAGAAGCAAAGGGTCATTGTATCCCAGCAGTGTAAAGCTGTGGTGAGACCAGCACTAGTAGTAGCCATGCAGCAGCCAATCAGGAGAATCCCCTCTTTTCAGTAAGTACTGCTTGATTAGCTGCTGTCTAACCTAACTTCAGAATATCTCCCTAAATACTTCATCCATAAATCATCAAGGTCTGCTTTAGTAGATTCCCTTTAAATGTTTGTCAGTGCACTATATATAGACTCAGGCACTTTGAATTGATATTTTTCATGTAAAAGCTCCCTTGAAATTCCCAAGACCTAGTTGCACAGGGGAACTGATTTGTAGTGACAAGAACTGCCCCCAGAGTTGAAAACTAGATACTCCTGACACTACTTTATACCACAACAATCTAATCAATAAAAAGGGCCTGTTGCCATTGATATGAATTTCCCACTGTCTTCATTACCAGCCTAGTGAATATGGGCATCCTAGATCAATGTGAAAGGTGACTCATGTTCACTGACAACCAGCTAATTCTCAAGCAAACTCATATGTATGTGAGGGATGTTTTCAAACAATGTCACTGGAGGCAAAGCTCTCAAATAAAAGCACTGCTAATGTCAGTCAGGTTGTCAGTAGTATACACACTGCAGCTATCACACATGGTTTAAAGCAGATACATAGACCCATAGGCTCACATTGCTATCCTTAATATTTTAACATTCTGGGCAAGATGATTGTGTCAAATGAAAAAAAAAAGAAAAGAAACAAATGTATGTTGAGTGGCTATCACCTGATAAAATGTAATACAACTTTATTGTATACCTCCATACAATGTATGCAGCAACATTCATACTGCGTAGTGGCCTTGAAATGCTACACTGCTAACAAAGTACACATATAATCCAACATAACAGAAATCAGACTGTGATGTCTTTTTACCTGTAAACACTGATGTTTCTGGCATATTACAGTGCTATGTAAATAGATTATGATCTTCAAATGATTTCAGTACTTCAGTCATTTACAGCTATAGTCTGTTAGTTGTTTGATGAAAAGCTTATAAATTAATTAAACCCGTAGAGTACAGCTATTTTTTTAGGAAAAAAAGTAGAATGTAACACTTTAAAAAGAGGAAATACAGAAGCTAATATTAATGACTGTTTAATGACAGTTTACTATAAAAGAAAATGAAATGGTGCAGTGATGTAGCAGTTTGCATTATCACCTCACAGCAAGAGGTTTTGCAGTTTGATTCTCAGCTGGTGTGCCTTTTGTGTGGAGTATGCACATCCTCCTTACATTCGAGTGGATTTCCTCCAAGTGCTCTGGTTTCTCCCTACATTACAAAGGCATGCATCTGGAGAGTTTTTCTCTGGGCCTCCTCTGAAAACTGGTTTGTTCCAGGTCAGGCTTTCCTGATAAACAAATGTTAAATAAATAAATGAAATGTAACCTGCATAGAAACGCAGAAATTTATTTAAAGAATATAGTTTCAAAACTAGCATACCAAAGCAGTGAATAGTTATCTTCAACCAAAAATCTGTTTGTTAAACTAGCTAAGAACATGCATTTTCTTCTGAAAGCAAACAAATACGACTTTGCAGTATTAAATAAATATTCTAATTGTCTTACTAGCATGTGTATGGCAATAATAGCTTGCTGTCTGTAACATCTCAGCTCTACTCCTCAATTTAATTTGACTTCACTTCAAGAGAGACAAAAGACAATTAACAATCAACTGTTTCACATATCCTCTTAATTGAGCAGTTCCCAGATTCCCTGCCAACCACAACAGCATTGCTGCTCAGCAGAACTGACATACTGACATAGACAGACAGTAGTACAATATTTTTAGTTGTTCTGTGGCATATCTAGTACAAGGAAACATATTCACGTGGGCAGTCAGTTGGAATATTTATGTATAATGACAACAAATATAAATTATTAGCTAGCATAATTTTAAAAATTTAAATCTGTTTGAAGTTGTACTGTGACCAACACAGTCCTGAAGGCAGTCTCTGATGAGATTATAAAACAGGAGAAACCATATTTAATGAAAAAACTAAAGTAAATGAATGCTAATGGCATATCAGTGCACAACAGGAAAATAAGTTACCCAATACATTAAACGTGAGTAACCTGCAAATAAGACTTCAACTTTGAAATAGTGCAGAAAGCACCAAACAACTTGACAGTTCTGACTGAAAATAAATGTCTTTGAGAATGTTCTTATGTGTGAAACAGTGATGTGCCTGGAGACATCAACTTCTGTTTCTTTCCACAGCATAGTATACATGTAGCTCCAGTATGGTACATTTCATGGCATTTTTGGACTTTTGTGGCTGCTAATGCAAAAATGAGAGAACAGTAATTGTGAGAGCTCACATATCTGTTTTATGTTCTTCATAGTTGTCAGACACAACTATTAAGAAAGCTATACATTGGTTTAGAGAGTAGACTGAAATCAATTTCTGTGAAGTCAGGTGCAGACTGTTTTGTTTTGCAAATAAAAAATAAAGGACTAGTTTAGAAGAGCAGTTATTTATTTATCTGCAAATGAGGTAGATTCCAATGAACTTATGATCAATTCTACAGGGGATTGTGATGATGTGAGGTGTTTTGCTGTCTGTGACAGGGAGAGTGGGGCAGTGCATATGTGACATATGCCAGCATGGTTAGCTGGAGTTTTGTGAATAGTTTTGTGTCATTCGGCAATCACACTGACTTGTAGAGATGCTTGTGTTAAAAATGTATTAATAGAGTTATTATAACTGATTAAATGTTTATGTTTAAACAAAGAATTCTGGAAGAGAAGAATAGATGTTTCTGAAATAGTTCTATAGCTTTCAGATACTGCAACAGATATTTGCAAAGCTCTGAGTGTGTATTGCACCAGAGTCAGGTGATCAAATGTGAGGCCATTCCACAGCCAGTACTGAGAGGATGTAACTCTCACAGCAGTTTGCTTTGTTTTCTTTGGAATGTGATATAAAGATCTATGACAGTTATCATAGTTCAGTTAGCTGAGCTCAGTTCAGTGTAAGTTAGAAGCTCAACACCTGGCCTTGTGAAAGTAAGCATCTCAGCATCTAATCTTGCCTTGCTGTATTAATTAAGTCAGCTAAGGAACAGTTTTCCTTTAGACAGTCAGGAAATACAGTGATATTAGTTAAGTATTGTTTTTCTGCATCTGTTTGAATCTGTACAACTATTTTTATTTCTCCTGTGGTTAAAACTCTGCTGTTTATTGTACTTAGATATTTAGTATTTTCATGTTTTTTTATTTTATTATTTATTATTAAATATTTTTATACCTTGTGGCTGGTCTTTTAGAGATTACTTTTAATGTCTTGAGAGTTGTCGTTGTTGTTGCTTGTCTTTCGGCTTTTTCCCGGTAAGGGGTCGCCACAGCGGAACTCTGGTCCGCTAATGATTGGCAGTAGATTTTTATGAAACGCCGAGGTGCCAGCTTGATGCCCAACCTTCAACGAAGGAAGGCCCATTTACGCACGCATGTCTTTCAAACACTACCCAACCGTGGGGAGGACATGCAGATTGTGTTTATTTTAGTGATGCCTTGGCCACTCCAAAAAGACTTGCTGCTTTGGTTACAGGCTACCATATATATTAATATCAATTTTACACAGTATAATTGGATATCCTTGTAAGAGCTTGAGAGTGGTTAACTGGTGGCAGTGGTTACCTTGCAGTCTGTGTAGAAGGGGTACAGTTAGTAAATCTGTCCTAGCCTTTCCCAGGATTGGTTGTATGTGAAAATCAAATACCTAAATGTGGGTGTGTCAGCTACTTGAAACTAGGACACAATGCTCAAAAGTAAGTTTTGTTTGGGATCTGGAGAGACACTGAGTCCAGTCCCAGGTCTGAAAAGTGTTCCGTCTGTGCTCTTGGGGGAAATTGTGCTTGATGCAGAGAGCTGCTTCTGAAAATACTGTGTAAATTCATTCCTGTTCTTAGTAGCTGTTTCTCACTGGTGTCAGTGATGAGGATTGAGGCTCCTTGATTACTGGCCTGGAGTAAAGTGAGGCTGTCACAGGGATAGTTGAGGTGTATTTAAAATGGCTGTGGGAATTTAGTGAGAATACTGATGACCCCCTCCTCCCAGCTTTTCATTATAAGACCTATGAGGATTTTCTAGTATCTGCCTAAACTACCATTACCTCAGCCAGAAAATAAAACTGATGTCCCATCACAAGTAACTAGTAAGAAATAGTTGTATGTATGATAATGTTTGCATCTTAAAGTTGTGAACTCCGCAATTTAGTTTAAAAGTTGCTTTCTTAATTTGTTATATTTTTTGTTGCCATTTGTAAAAAATGCAGAATAAGTATTTATTATAAAGGGTGTGTGCTGTTCCTAAGGGGATAGTTCTGTAATAGTCCACAATTTTATTGTGAATATTAATTTTACTAGTGTGTTCTACAGCCACCCACACCCAGCTACTTGAATCCCATTGCCTCACAGCCATAGACTCAGACATCTGATAGCTCACATGGCTGTCCACTTGAATACTGTGTTCAATGTGGTGCAGCAGCCATGGATAGAGAGTGTGGACCTTCTGCACTTCATCTGAACACAGTATTTGTGTTTGGGAAAGACTAGTGCAAAAGCCTTGAGGATAGAAATGCAGGTTAGGGATTAGACAGCAGTCAGAAGGAGGGTTTTATGTTTAGAGGGAAGGAAAGAGGGGTGGGTGGGTTTAGGGAGTGGGAAGAGGGCTGAGAGTTAGGGAGCAACTGAGGAGGTTTAGGTTTAGAGAGCAATCAGGGCCTTTAGGTTTATGGAGCAGGAAGGGGTTTTAGGTTTATGGAGCTGGAGGTCAACTGTATGGGTTAGTGAGCAAACAAGAACTTTAGGTTTAGGTTGGGGAGAGTAGAGATTTAGGTTTCAGCAGCAAATGACTGGGTACAAGCTTTTAAAAGTAGAGTTATGGTTCTGGTAGGCAGGGTTGAATGGTAGCAGAGATAGGTAATTTACTAGGATCATGCTGTCAAGAGTTAGGGCACTTGCTAATTAGGCCAAGCAGCAGTGAACTAAGCAAGTGTGTCTCAAGCTAGTAGTATGTGAGCACTAGTAGTAGACCTATTTTAATGAAATAATATTTACTATGTACCATTCATGATATAATATGGAGCATCTAATTAAAAATCAAAAAAACAAAAAAATGTAAATATAAAGCATTGGGTAATGTGTTGCACATGTCAACATACAATCCTTAGCTTCTTAATTATCTTACTAAACATAATTTCGTTAAGATTCACAGTTTTAGAATAGGTTACCAACTTTCTCTGAAACAATCTATCACTATATCAAAACATGCTGAACTATATAGCTTTGACAGTTAGAGCTAAACAATGAGGAAAAATTAAACTGATCCCAGATGAATAGCTACCACTGCAGCATCCCTCTAATGTACTGGAATAAGTAAACATGCCTTAATTATTTGGTGGTAACAGCGAGTGTTTGGATTTGTGTCAGCTTGAGTTTAATGCATGGCCAGTGGTTTGTGTATTCCACTGAAGTCATATAAGAAAAAAACTTTAATTTCGGAGTTATTAAACTTGAGTTCTTTGATATGTATAGATGAGAGAGATATGAGACAAAAAGAATGTTAAATGTAATATTTGTATTTTATTCTCATGTCTTTTTTTCTTTAACACCAAACTCATAACTGATTACGTTTGTATTGTTTCACAATATCAGTCAGTTATGATTTTTGTAAATATGACATAAATTAGCCATGTTTTGACATTTATCTTGATTATAAATCACTAGAACCTTTTTAATGTTGTCTTATTGTTGATAATGTTTTGGTAAAGGGCATTATTTTTCTTACTTTTCTCCCATGCAGCTGTTCATCGGTGGACCACAGTGCCTCTTTTCATTCAACTCTACCTACTTCTTCTAACCTCCATGGACTTAATGCCATTAGATTTAGGGCAGTGAGGAGAATAAGGCATCTTTGTACTATGTCATATTACTACCATGGGGGGTTATATTTATACCCCCCTCCCCCTAGTTCCACCATCATCGGCCAATTACATCCTATAGGCAGCATTCCAGTGGGAATGTGCTTGTGTGCTGTCCTGTCTTCACAGTAATTCATCCAGTCTCCTCTGCCATTACCCCAGTAAGGGCAATGTGTCCTATGTTTCCAGTTTCCTCTAGGGATCAAATGTGAGGAACATCCTGATGAACAGCCTCCCAAAGATGAACATGCTCATCCTTCCCTGCCAGCACCTCAGCTACCCAAGCTGGTAATAGAACCCAGGTCACCTAAATTTAGTCAGGGCTTTATCCATTTATTTATTTATTTATTTATTTCAGTTTGATTACCGGGGAAGTCCACTGGGCCAAGAAGAACCCATTTTCAGTGGAGGCCCGGGGAGAAAAGCTCCAAAGGCAGTACAACCAATACAATGTTTAAGAAGAATACAAAAGATAATACAAACAGCAAGAAAACAAAGTAAGACACTGCAAATTCAAATTTACAATAGAATGTACACACAGTAAGAACATTTTAAAATGCATATTTACAATAGAAAGTAGACACAGTAAGAACATTGAAAATGCAAATTTACAATACACTGCAAGAATTCATAGGACACAGCAAAAGTTAAAAATTAGTAGATTTTTTTTTTTTTTTTTTTGCTAACTATTCAATATTGTCATCCATACAGTGAAGTTAGAGCCTGCTAAAAACATAGCTAGAGTTTGAGTGTATAAAGGTGCAGGAGTACAGGGGCTTAGTCTAGGGGAACCTTGGGATTAAGTAGGGTGAAAGCAAGAACATTTACATTTTGAAGATAGGTGTAAGAAAAGTTGGGTTTTGAAGTAGTCTGAGTTAGGTATGGTTCTAAGAGAAGGAGGGAGAGAGTTCCATTTCCTACCTAGAGAGAAGGATAGAAGATGTTGACCAGCGGGATGTTTTGGTCTGGGGATGGAGATTAGATTTTGGTGTTCAGATCTTAGAGATCGGTTGGGAATGTAAGGGGGGAGGATGTTGGATAGAGCAGGGCATTTTTCTGGGTAGAATATTAATTTATGAGTGGTTGTTAGTTGGAGATAGTCAAGGTGGTTTGGGAGTTCTAACCAGTTTAAAGATTGAAGGGAGAGACAGTGGTGGGTTGAGTTATTGGATTTGGTGGCGAATTTAGAGATTTTATTATAGCAAGCTTCAAGTTTAGAGGTGAGGGAGGCAGACAGATTAGTTAGGAGAGGGGCTCCATAAAGTAGAGAGGGTAGGAGGAAGCAGGTAGCTAAGGTTTGCCTGGAGGATTTGGAAAGAAATAGATTATTCCTGTAGAGCATGCCTAGTTTTTGGTGTTTTTTTTTTATATTTTGTTGAATGTGGAGGTCAAATTTAAGATGTCTGTCTATGGTTATGCCAAGGAGTTTAGCGTAGGGGACCACTTCAATAGGAGTGTTAGCTCGGCTGAGGATGTTGAAAGAGTTTTTGTCCAAGGAAGAAGTCTTGGAAGGGAGGAAAGTTAGTATTTTGGATTTATTGGAGTTGAGGGAGAGGTGGTTTTGGTGCATCCAGTTTTCTGTAGTGGAAAAAGCTGTTTGAGTTTTAGAGAGAAGTTCAGCAAAGCTGGGGGTGGCACAGACTAAGGTAGAGTCATCAGCGTACTGGATAACTGTATTGTCAGGGAGAGCAGTGTGAAGGTTGTTTATGAAGATGTTGAAAAGTAAGGGACCAAGAATGGATCCCTGAGGAACGCCAGTAGGAGTAGGTAAGAAGGAGGAGGTAGAGTTCTTCCATCTGACAGCCTGGGATCTGTCAGAGAGGTAGCTGGAGAACCAAGCAAGATTATTAGTGGAAAGATTAAGGTTGGAGAGGTAGCAGAGTAGGTGTGAATGGGAGATGGTATTAAAGGCTTTAGAAAGGTCCAGCAGAACAGTGGATACTAGAAGTCCGGAATCTCTGGCTTGTTTAACTGTTTCTAAGAAGGAAAGTAGGGCAGTTATGGTGCTGTGGCCTGGACGGAAACCGTGTTGGGTGGGTGTAAGTAGCTGATTCTCTGTTAAGTAGGGTAAGAGTTGGCGGTGGACACATTTCTCAAGAATTTTGGATATAGGAGAGAGTAGGGCTATAGGGCGGAAGTTAGAAATGGAGTTGTTTTTACCTCCTTTATGAAGTGGTAGAATGTAGGCAGAACGCCAGAGTTTGGGAACGTATGACTCTTTTAAGGATCTGTTAATCAGGATGCTAATTGGAAGAGCTATTCCTTCGGCTGCGTGTTTGAGGAAGGAGGGGGGAATGTTGTTGGGGGCGTTGGCACAAGGTTTTAGTTTGGTTAAGAGCTTTTTTATGAAAGTTGTGGAAACTGGTTTGAGTTGAAACATAGGGTGACAGTCCTTCGGAGAGTTTAGGAAGTTGGAAGGGTTGTTGTCAGGGAATGTTTTGGTTAGTTTGGCTATAGAGTCAGTAAAGAAAGTGTTGAAGAGTGAGCTTAGTTCATTGTCAGTTAAACTAGGGTCAGGGCAGGGGTTATTTTGTGACCCAGGATGGAGAAGAGAGTTAACAGATTTCCAGAAATGTTTGGGGTTGTTAAGATTAGTAGACTGAAGTTTGTTGTAGTAGTTTTTTTGTCTCTGATGATTAGTTTTTTTACTTGGTTGCGGAGTTGGGTATATTGGAGCAAGGCAGAAGGCTGTTTGCTTTTCTGATAAAGCTTCCAAGATTTGTCTCTGAGTTGCATGGTTTGTTTAGTCTCTTTGGTTAGCCAAGGAGCAGAATTGGCTTTGATTCGTTTATTTCTAAGGGGGGCTAGAGAGTTGAGAGTATTTAGGAAGATGGAGTTAAAATGTTCTACGGCATTGTCGAGGGACAGAGTTTGAAGAATTTGCCAGTTGGTTTCTTTGAATATGTTGGAGAAGATTGTGGGGTTGAAGTTGCTAAGGTTACGAGTTTGGATATAATGATGTAGGAATTAAGAGGGGTTAGCTGAGCAATGAATGAAGGCAGGTAGATGATCACTAAAGGAGTCAGGGATAGTTCCTGATAGAGAGATTTTGTTAGGATGGGAGACTAAAATCCAATCTATGATGGAGCCAGGGAGGTGTTTTTTGTTGGGCCTGGTTGTAGAATGGATTAATTGAGAGAAGTTGAAAAGGTTGATAGCTAGGGTGGGGGAAGGTGTGTTGATTTTGTTCCAATCAATGTTGACGTCACCTAGAATAAATGTTTCATATTTTATTTCAGATGAGGCCCAATGGAGAATATTCTCTAGGGTAGAGATGTTGTCGCCAGGGGAGATGTATAAAGAAATGATACAGATATTTTTATGTTTATTGAGTTGGAGCAGACAAGCAGTTATTTCAGTATTTCTGAATAGAGGGGTTGAGATTTGCAGGGGGATTATGGAGAGAAGGTTAGAGTAGATAATGGCAGAGCCTCCACCTTTTTTGTTTAGTCGGTCACTCCTGAGGATGTTGAAACCAGGAGGAAGGATTTTTGAGTCAGAGATATGGGGTTTTAGCCAGGTCTCAGAGATGGCTAAGTTGTCTGGTTGGTTGTGGTTAATCCAGGCGTGAACATGGTGAAGTTTGTTGTTTAGGCTTTGGGCATTAATAGTGAAGACCTTAAGGGTGGTAGGAGAGGTCTTAGGAGTAGAAGGAGTGAGAGGGAGAGGTGTATTTGAAGTGTGGGAGGAGGGAGAAGGAGGGAAGGAGTTGTTTGTACTGAGGCAGAGGCCAGGATTAGGGTGGATGTCTCCAGATAAGGCAAGGAAATTATACGAGAAAACTTTAAGTCTTTTAAGTTTAGAGAGTAAGAAGTTGTTTGGGGTTGGTGGAAATGTAGGAGAGAGGATTTTTGTAGAGGAGGAGAGTATTTTGGGATGGAAGAGGTGTAGTAGGTTTATTGGGATAAGGCAGGGGGAAATGGAGTGGAAGTGAGTGAGTGAAGGAGGATGTGGGTGGAAGAAAGTGAGGGTGTGAAAAGTAGCCAGGTAAGGGTGAGTTATTGAGCAGTAAGAGGTAGCGTGATAGAGAGGAAGAAGACAAATGAGAAGAGAGAAGGGAAGTCTGAGGGAAATGAGAGTTTGGGAGTACATGTTAGAATGGGTGGGGTAAGGGATGATGAAAAGATGTAGTTGGAATAGTGTGAGTTAGGAGAGAATGAGAAAGGAGTGGAAGGAAGATATCAAGTAGGAGAGGAGAGTGTAGGGTTAAGTGTAGTGAGAAGTGGGAGGGGTAAGAGAGGTTGGAGAAATGAAAGGAGAGTGGATAGAGAGAGTAGATACAAGCCGGGAATTGAGCGGGAGGAGCCAGAGGAGGTGAGAAATGCAGAAGACAATCAGTTACAAGAGAGTATTTAGAAGGTAAATTTATCAAGTTTATCAGAGTTGTGAAGGTAAGAAATGTAGGTGAAGGAGAGGAGGGAGGGTACTGAGATGAGCAGAGAATTTGGGTTAGAGGGTAAAATGCTAAGGAGAAGGACAGAGGGAGAGGATGAGACTTCAGACAGGGAGTAGAGGAGGGCTGAGTAAAGGAAAGGAAGGCTGAGAGTTCTGGGCAGCAGAGAGGGGGAGAGCAGAGGAAAGGTGGTAGAGGTCTGTGGAAGGGGAGATACGGAAGGAAAGGGGAACAAATAGTGAGTGCAGTAGGAGGTAGAGGCTGCTGGCTAGTCTGGCAGGGAAGCATACTGCGACCTAGTAGTACCAACTAATCAATAGTGCAGAGTTACAACAGTACACATACTTTCTTGGGCAGGGTGGGCAGGGGCCCAAGTTTCTTGGAATCTTGTGGAGGAAGGACTCAGGGAACAGAAGGCCTTACAATTTCAGGTTAAGTTCGTTGGAGTAGGCTCTCGGTTAGACAGTACAGGAGGTTATATTCAGCAGATTAGGGCAGGGTGGGCAGGGGCCCAAGAATTTCAGGTTAAGTTCGTTGGAGTAGGCTCTCGGTTAGACAGTACAGGAGGTTATATTCAGCAGATTAGGGCAGGGTGGGCAGGGGCCCAAGAATTTCAGGTTAAGTTTTGGAGTAGGCTCTCGGTTAGACAGTACAGGAGGTTATATTCAGCAGATTAGGGCAGGGTGGGCAGGGGCCCAAGAATTTCAGGTTAAGTTCGTTGGAGTAAGCTCTCGGTTAGACAGTACAAGAGGTTATATTCAGCAGATTAGGGCAGGGTGGGCAGGGGCCCAAGTTTCTTGGAATCTTGTGGAGGGAGGACTCAGGGAACAGAAGGCCTTACAATTTCAGGTTAAGTTCGTTGGAGTAGGCTCTTGGTTAGACAGTACAGGAGGTTATATTCAGCAGATTAGGGCAGGGTGGGCAGGGGCCCAAGTTTCTTGGAATCTTGTGGAGGGAGGACTCAGGGAACAGAAGGCCTTACAATTTCAGGTTAAGTTCGTTGGAGTAGGCTCTCGGTTAGACAGTACAGGAGGTTATATTCAGAAGATTAGGGCAGGGTGGGCAGGGGCCCAAGTACTTAGGAGCTGACGCTGGAACCAGGGAAGCACAGCAGCTGAGGGGAAGAGAAGGGTAATAAAGACTGATGCCACAGTGCTGAAAATTAGTGTTACTGGAAAAAAATGTATCCAAGAAGGACATATTGTTGCTGATTTCACTATTGCTATCTGTGTTTGTTGTGCATATAGACAAATGACTTTACCAGCAACTCCAGTTCCACCTCTTTTTCTCAGGTGAAGGCCCTACTCAAAGAATGTGAGATTATCTGCATAAAGGACTGGGTACTTTCATTTCCATTCTGTTTTGGACCACTAAATTTGTAAAATGCAACAAAAACAATTTACTAGAAAAATAAAATAAAAAAGACAAAATATAAATCTTTTTATTATTTAATTCAACAACAAAAATACATTTCAGTTTAAAGATCATAACTAAACAAGTATTATAAGAGAAATTGCAATCCTATCTAGTAAAAGTCTATACATACTTTAAATGATCAAGACTTATATCAATATTTAATTCTTAATATGACAAATGAACTTGTTTCTTGCTTATTAACTTATCTAATCAAGGTTGAATTAATGATTCAACATGTTATTTTAATAACACTTGTAGCAAAAAAAAACAGTCTTACACAGGTATGTTGAGAATGAAAAAGAGATGTTTAAGCAATTTTAGCAATATTCACTTTTAACTTTAACCAATAATAATCCTATTTATTAACCAGGTAGGACCAATAAACCCACAGTCCTTTTTCAGGGGTGACTTGGGAAGTGATTTGCTCATGGTCCTACGGGAGACAAATGAGGGCTCAGAGAATCAAACCATACCATAGGAACTACAGCTCACAACTTTAACTGCTGCATCAACTACCAGATCAAATGAGTGAAGCGATGCTATATTTTCTAATTTCATCTTCAGACTATCATCAGTAGCCAGCTGCATCAATTTATCCTGTAATCATATAGTTAAATATAAATTATATTTCGATAAAAGAAATGGATTCTGGATCCATGAATCTCCAATGTGTGGATGTTCTTTTAATGGAAATTCAAAACTTTCTATCAAATTGTATGATGTTCGTTAGCACTATTTCACAGATATGCAATATCAAGATCATCACCCACTTAGCTGACAACTGTTGTTAAATTATGGAACATATCATAACATTCTATAGAAACTCTTTTCTTTCAAGCTTCAGACTTACAATTTGGCTCTTTTATCTTATCCGCTATTGAAAAACATGATGCGTTTCTTCCTTACATGAAACTATTAAGATCATTCAAAACATCGAAGATATCAGACAAATAAGTAAGTCTGGTGTCCAGTTCCCTTCTTTTTAAATTTATTACCAAACTGGTTTCTTATCTTGCAGAAACACGAAGAGCTTGTTCCACAGTTCACAAACTCCCAACAGAACTTTTTCACTTGATAACCTGTAACAGTTGTTTATGATCAGAGTCAATAACATTACAAAATAAAGAGAATAATCTCAACGTTAATGTATTACAGTTTATGTAATTCTCAAATTTGACAGCTTTATTAAGCTCACTGTTTAGTTAGCTAACATTTTTTTCAAAGCAAGACTTTTTCGATTAAGGAAGCAGTGTGTTGATTTACATTGAGGTGCAAGCTCTTTAATCTGGGTAGCTACTCTAGAATGCTATCATTGCAACTGCACCGTCAATACACACTCCTACACAAAACTTAAACACCAAGCCACATTTACTGGTAATATAATCCTTCAAAGTTGTATACTGTTCAGAGATAGTTGTATTCATCTGTAATAGAGAAAAAAATTAATTCTTCCTTGATACCACCATCACATTCAAACTGCACATATACTAAAAGAATTGCCATGTTAGAAATATTTGCACATTCATCAAGTTGCAATGCGTAACACATTGCCAGATTTATTTGTTCTATGAGTTTTTCTTCTATATCATTAGCCTGTTCTTGAACACGATGAGCTACGGCATCACTGGAAAGTGACACTTGAGTTCCCTTCATTGCCACAGACTCATCCAACATTTCCAAGCGAATGATCATTATGTGTTCTTTGACTAATGTTTCAGCAACTGCATATCTTTTTTTTTAGCCCTAGCCACCCAAAATTGTACTTTATATGAATGATGTTTAAATGTTAAATGCTAAATATGTGATTCTGTTTTTTTTTCTAATTCAATACTATTTTCTTACAAAGAAATGTTTTGGTTTTGAACTTATTTATGTTTTGCGTGTTAATGTTTCTCATGTTTTTATGGTTTTTATTGTTTAATTAGCCAGTACTTTACCGCATACAGCAAACTGTGTATTTAGCACTTCACCATCAATTATGGCTACAAAACACAACTCAATATATGAGGGATCATACTTCCAAAAAAAAAAAACTAGTTATGAAATCTTTTGATATTCATCTTCAGAATCACTTACCATTGTCATCATTCTGTTTATCGCTACTGCCACGTTAAGAAAAGGTGTGTCATTTCTTGACAAATAAGTCCTGTGAAGCTTGTTTTGCCATGTTTAAATTATGTTAAATGTAAATACATGTTTTGTAGTGATAAAATACAAACTTATTCAGATGTCTGCCATTTCTTAACTGCAATCCTCAACGATTTGCTAAATCCACAAATTTTAAGAGCAACATACTAGACATATTTACCAAAATCTGGAACATTCTGTGAAGTAAGGGTCAGCTGAAAGGTATGCACATAGCTCCTCCCCTCCCCACCCCCCACCTATTAGTCAGTCATCTTCATCTATAGACAGCCCCTGAACCTAGCAATTATAGGTCAACAATCAGGAATAAAGACAAAAACAATGAGATGACAAAACCAGAATTCAGCAAAAGATGTTAAATATTGCTTCTGTGTACTTAGAAAATTGTTAAAATAGCAGATATGGAACTAGCATGCATTTTCTAAAGGATACAAAGTTTGAAACCAAAATGTCTGTCATTTACTGCCAGACCCCAGTTTGTTAACAAACATTGATTTTAGAAGGGACAGACTAGAAATTAGCCAAAATCAGGAACATTCAGCAACATAGGGGTCAGCTGACAGGTTCACACAAAGCCCCTCATCCCCAGAAAAGTATTATCACAGCTTTCAACCTCTTAAGTCAGTCATTTTCTTCTGAAGACAGCCACCCAGCACCCAACGAAATATAGCTGCATATACCATATCATTCATTAGACTGTAATAGCATAAGACAATGAAACATAACACATGCACAATGCATTTCAAGCAGATTTATAAAAGCACACAACCATAGTTCTCAAACTTTTAGCACAAGAATCAGGGACAAATGAAAAAATAATGGGAGGACAAAAGAGAACAATCACAGACAGATTTTAAAAGCTGCTTAAAAACATTTTTTTTTATTAGCCATGGATACGAAATTTGAATTTCAAATACCTAGCCTTTATTAACAAAACACAAGAAGTACCAAAGGATGACCAAAAAAAATCCATTGGAACAAAAATCCTTTCGAAGCATGGCTGTATTAAAGAAAATCCCCTGTTTTTTAGGAGAATTATGATGATTTTCTGATTGGACTGATGAAGTGTGATATAATTTCCTATTTTAGATGTAAACTGTTAGCTCTATTTTGTCTTATTTTCTGATGAAGTTCTAAACATTAAAAGAGCATTAAAGTTTGCACCTGTTGTCCTTTTGGTTTGTTGAAATATTTATCAACAGACACAGCCGTGTTTCCAAAGTTTTTTTTTTTGTTTCAGTGGACCTGTCCTTTATGGAATGTAATCCTCCACAATATGCTAAAACGAGAAACAGACCAAAATCAGAAACATTCTTATTGTCCATATTTCACAAGAGAGCTAAAGCCCTTACTAAACCTTAGAGAATTATTGTTCAGTTTGCACATGGGCACTAGAGAGGCTACAGGGAGAAGATGGGAGTGAGCAGCCAAAGCTGGAGGGAGAGACAGCCTAGGCTTGCTCCAATAAAACAGCATTACGAACATGGCAAGCTCCATGCTGCATAAACAGTGAGCTATGTAGTCAGGAGGTTGTGCAAGAGCTGAAGCACATACACTTCCTAAAGGTAATGATTACAGACCCTACAAGGCTGCCATGAGGTGGCAGGTGTTAGGGCATACTCCTTGGCAGCACAGGGCTCCTCACCAGCCCTGGTTGTGGGTCAGGTTGGTCCTGGTAAAGGCTAAGGTGATGATGGTTGGCTGCTGGGAGGGAAAAGACAACAAATAAAGCAATTTCATAGCTCTCAGCCATTCAGCACAAGAACCAGAGACACATCTAAAAATAATTGGAAGACAAAGGCCCCAAATCACAGACAAATTTTATTTAACACTGTTTTGTAGGCACATAGCAGATTTTGCAGTAGCATGTTTTTCTGAAGGAAGCAAAGCCTGAAACTCAAATGCCTGTCATAAATGACAACAATACTTATATTTTACCAGAAAACCACAGCTTTTACAAGCAGCAGACCAAATGTGAGCCAAAGTCAGGGACAGGCTGCCATAATAACATTTTGCTGATATTTTCTAAAGGCTATAAATTATAATTTATTTAGCTCAAAAATCATTGAGAAAGCCAAGAAATACATGTGGAACAAAGGACCAAAATCAAAGACAGTTGTTAAATGTTGCTGTTATATACTTAGAAAATCAGTAGAATAACATTTTCTGAAGGAACGTTTGGAACCTAAAGGTCTACAGTTGCTCAACTAACAGTTGTTGCACTAGCATGTATTTCCTGTAGGATATGAAGTCTGAAAATCAAATATATTCTATTATTTATTTATTCCAGTCCTCACATTTGCCAGAAAAAAATGATGGAACAATGGCAGGGGCATTGTGTAGGAACATATACAGTTGAGAGGCCTTGATCACTTAGGTCTCAGACTCTTAGAAAAAAAATCGGGGACAATGCTAAAAACTAATGAGTGACAAAGACCCAAAATCAGGGGCATATTTTAAATATTGCCTCTGCTTTTGTGCACTAGAAGTCAGATAGAATAAAATGCTTTGCAGTAGCATGCAATTTCCTAAGGATATGAAGTCTAAAAGTCAAATATTAGTTATTATTTAATGCAGTCAGTACTCAACATTTTACCAAAAAAATGTTAGCTTTTATGAGGACCAGACCAAAAATGTGAGGCAAAATCATGGATAGCCTGTGAAAATCGGGAACAGCTGAGCAGTATTGCTTACAGGTCCGGACTCCAGAAATTTAAAGCTGATGGTCATTCACCTGTTGCTACTCCTACAACTCTTTTCTCATTTCCGATGGTCAGCAAATAAAAAAGCAGAGGTAAAGGATGCAGCCTGAATTGTATGCCTGGCAGCATGGCAACACTGATGGAGGGTTTGAAAATAACAGTAGAGGGTCCCTTGAAGAGAAGAACAGATGTGATGTTGTAGTGGAGTAAACATATGGATTGTCAATTATCTGTCCTTCGAAAATCTGTTGTCTTTCTGTTCAAAGAAGCTGCAGGAAGGGTGGGAAGAGGAGGAGGATAACTTAAAGATTTGAATTTTGTTAAGGTGGTGCTGTAGTTGCCGATTGAAGTTTAGTGCTGTAGGCATTAGTGAATGCCAGCTAAAGAGCTCCACTGGCCACTTTTTCCCCATCTAGTTAAGGAAAGAAATGCACTGTTACTTAAAAACAGCAGGTGGTGCTCCTGTACCTGCAAACAGTTCAAAGACCAGCAGCGCTCTACGAACCACACTTTGACTACCACTGGATTTGACTATATGCTGCTTTTTAAAGAAGTTTACCTAAAGATAGCAGATGTGAGACTGGAATTTATTTAGAGGTGTTTGCTGGTTTGCAACACCCATGGATGGGCATTATGACTGAGTACTTTGTGAGGGTAAGGATAAAAAACAATGTTCATAGGTTCATAGGTTCATAGATAGGTACTAGGCTATCGACCCAAGGGCCTACGTAAGCCTAGCCAACAAGGTTCCCTGCCTTACGCCACCCAAGAAAGTTAGGCCTAGTTCAGGCCTAGCTTAACAGAGATGTTCATAGGGGAGACTATGCTTGATCTAGATGAGAATCCCTTCATGATAAGGTGGGCAATGTAGAAGGTCTTCTAAACTACTTTAGCTACATGGGTGTCAAATGACAGACTACTATCAACAACCTGGGTTAGTCCCCCCTGATTCTTTTTTGCTGCAGTGGATTGCCACCTATTTGGTAGCTAGGGGTAACCTTTGTTTTTTCCGAAAGGGTATGATGCATTTTGGCATTTGCATTTTACTTTTAGGGCGTGGCTCTGGCTGTGAGATGAACATGTTTTCACTGTAAGGACAGTTAACTATTGGAAACAATTCTCTCCAAAGTGCTTATAGAGCAAAAATAGTAGCAGAATTATGCAGGGTATGAGAAATAAACTGGCACTTAAATGTGTCTTCAAATTATTCAGTAGTTAAAAAATAAGCAGGTGAAGCGAGTCAAGTGGACCTGGCATCAAAATTTGTGTTGGGGAGGGTAATTCTACACTTGTTGATAGTCCCTTTTTCTTAGTGAAAAAGAATGGGTTACTTATTGTACTGCTAATAGACTCCACTGACCAAGGTGTCTAGTGCAGTTACACAGAGTGATGAGACAATAGCAGTAATGTCACTGTATGTCATGTAGGAATGGTAAGGTTAGGGGCAGGCATAAAGAAAAACCTGAATTCTTTTAATGGCACTGCATCAGAATGCACTGTATCTTTTCCCCTCATAGTATAGGAAACTGTGGAGAAGAACCAAGACCATGTGGATGATGGATGGTAATTCAATTATGATTCAATCAAGCGCAAAAAATATGTGATTGTATGCTATGGTGTGGCATAAGTGCCAGGAGGAGAAACTACATCTCTTAAATTTCAAGTCCACTATGAATTCCTAAAGAAGGTCCCCATAAAAGTTTAACTATAAATAAACATACTTAATCCAGTGGCATAACAGGTATTAAAGAATTGAGAAACTGTACAACAACACCCTGATTGTAGAGTGAACGTTCTCCAGCAGGGTATTAATGTACAAGTAATGCCCACTGAGAAAATGAGTCCATTACTTCACAGCAACATATCAAACTGCTGTGGAGCTCGGACTGAAAAAACCTAATGGCCACCATTATTTTACATTCACTAAGCAGTGTTTCTGCTGTTTAGCAAGTAAAATATAATATATAAAATATATTAAAAACTAAAAGAAAACTATGTTTATGTCTGTGTGTGTGAGTGTATGCATACATGTGAGTGAAAGCAAGATCGATTATGCTGCTATTTTACACTTGCTAAGAAGCACTTTTGCTGTTTAACAAGTGTATGAACTAAGTATAACAGAAAAAAGTGTGCGTATGTTTATGTTTCTTTGTGGCTATGTTTCTGTCGGTGTGTTTTTTTCTGTCTGTCTGTGTGAAAACATGCTTGTGTGCATGAAAGCGAAGTATGTGTGAGTGACAGAGATTGAAGAGTGAGAGAAATCGAGCAACAGCAACAATGAGGAGGTTTACGTACATCTCTCCTCTTAGATCAAGTTAACTGGATAAAACCTAACATAAAGGGGGAACAAAGGCTCAAAACAAGAACATATTCCTCTTAAAAAAATCACAAAGCTCCTAGGACTTGTGTTAGCATGCATCTTTCTGAAGGACAAGTGTGTGTGTGTGTGTGTGTGTGTGTGTGTGTGTGTGTGTGTGTGTGTGTGTGTGTGTGTGTGTGTGTGTGTGTGTGTATGTGTGTGTGAGAGAGAGAGGAGGGAGAGACAGTGAGATGATGGGCTACTGGGAGCAGCAGATAAGAGGTTTGCATACCTCTCGACCTTTTAGTTCAAGAAATCTGGATAAAGCCTGAAGTAAAGGGGGAGCAAAGGCTCAAAAATAGGAATAGATTTTAGATGTCATACTTATAAAAAGTACAAAGTAAGTTAAATAACAGGATGTGTGTTAACATGAATTTTCTGAAGGAAATAAAGTCTGAAAGTCAAATGTATGTCATTATTTAGTGACTTATTCCCCGGTGATTGGTAAGAAACACACATTTTAGCAGTAATGGACAAAAAAATAAATCTAATATCTAGATATTTTTAAAACAATATATTTTGGATGTAAAATCATTCCACTAACACCATTTACATGCACTACAGCAACTTTGAAACATTAGGCAGAGGTACTAATTTACATCAAAAATATATAAAAAATAATATAATAATAAAAAATATATAAATAAGTAAAACACAACAATTTTACAGAGACCCAGTTCTCTAAGTGCAATAATGCCTTCCAGGGTGTGTGTTAATGTGTAATTTATGCCCTCCCAGGTGTGTAGAGACCCTCCATCTGCAGTGTCGGGCCTCAGGACCCCTGGTCCAGCATTAATTACACAGTAACACACACCCTGTCAGGCATCATTACTTGTGTACTGCTGCCTCACAGCAAGAAGTTTTCCACTTCAACTCTCAGTTGTGGTGCCTCCTGTGCAGAGTCTGTATGTTTTCCCTGTGTTAATGGGTGCTCCTTTTTCACCCTACACTCAAAAAAGATGCAGTAGGTGGATTAAACACTTTAAAATGTTTATAGGTATGTATCTGTGTGTGTGTGTGTGTGTGTGTGTGTGTGTGTGTGTGTGTGTGTGTGTGTGTGTGTGTGTGTGTGTGTGTGTGTGTGTGTGTGTGTGTGTGTGTGTGTGTGTGTGTGTGTGTGCATAAATAATTCCACTCAGTACATCACCATTCACAAAATTGACCAGGAATAGTTGAAATGCATTAAATAAAAAAGTAAAAACAATTTTTATGCATGGGTTTCAAGCCCCCTGCACTCACATGTAGAGGGGTTGTACCCCCCTCTCCTTGCTACTTATATATACCAACTTTGGGACAGCACAGCAGTACAGAAATGGCAAAATCCCACTCCACACTGGCAAGACAAAATATAGGCTTTTTTGATGAAGGTGCATTTTGACAAAAAAAGCACTTAACAAAATGTTTGACTTAAAAACATCAGCACCCCTCCTACAAATACACGCTCACACTGTATAAGAGGAAGAGTTAGTTTGGTGTTAAGATCATCACATTTAGCAAATGAGAACTGTTGTCTTGATGTGTGGCTCACAGCAGACATAGCCAAACAAGGTTCATATTTAGTAGCTACTTAGCAGGGATATGAACTCTGACTGGGTGCCTTCTTGGACTAGCCTATCCAAAATAGTTGTATCTTAACCAATCTATTATACATACACATAAACACATGAGTCAGAATAATTTGCGAGAATTGCTGGTAATACCTTTTAGTAGTACAGCCCCCTTTTCTGCTTCCCTAGTAGTTTACCACCACAAGACATTCAGGCCTAGCACTACCATTCTTAAAATGAACCAGGTGTAATTTGAAGTCTTACAGCATGTAAGCTTAGTAGCCTCTATCCCTCACTTTCGAAGACAAAAGAGTCATTATCAGATGAGTGTTGCCCTTATACACATTAATAAGAAATCAACCACAAGCTTTTGAAATTGAGTAAATAACATACTTTACTAAAATGAATGAATCAGTACAGTCTGAAAATTAAATGTGCAGAAAGATAGGAAATTGCACAGAGACAATAAAAAATAACATGTTTTAAATGTTTAGCTAGCATGAGAAAGTATAACTAATAAGCTTGATAATTACTAAGGTCTGACAGGCAGTAACTAAAAGAATGCAAAACTGAAATGAGCCCACTGATGCAGAGTAGTAAACAATCTTTATGCAGCCAGTGCAAAAAAGTAACTGACAGAAAATGTCTGCTGCTTCAGAATTTCCAGGAGGGAGCTATTTATCCTGAAGAACCTTGGGGTGGCTTGAAGTGAAATGCTATTAGGCAGAATTTATTTAATGCAATTCTTTCAGACAATTCTGCCTTTCAAGAAGTCTGTTTTACTTGTTTTCCTTGTCAATCAAAATTGAAATCCAAGCAAAAGACCATTTGGAAAGTCTCAACTTGCTAGATCAGTGTACTGTGTGCCTGTGGTGTGTGTGTGTGTGTGTGTGTGTGTGTGTGTGTGTGTGTGTGTGTGTGTGTGTGTGTGTGTGTGTGTGTGTGTGTGTGTGTGTGTGTGTGTGTGTGGACAAGAGCAGGTTTGGTATTCCTTACAGCTACAAAAGTTTTTGTGAAGTCTGTTATTTATTTTATACTATTCATTTTACATTTTAATGCAGCTCTACAATAAATCAATTTCATATTTTGAACAGGTTTCACATCTGATTTCATACTAAACCATTACAATTTCAGTGCACCTTTTATGTTTTACATTTTTGCAGCATTTTTACTGAAATAAACTTTTAGAGATCAGAGATGGATTTCACATTGCTCACTTTACACAAAAAAGTATTATATACAAAAGAAGAAAATCATATTTATTTATTTATTTATTTATTTATTTTTCATTTATTTTACATTTGTTAACCGGGATAGTCCGACTGGACAAGGTCCATTTACAGCGGAGCCCCGGGGAGAAAAGCTCCACAAGTTAATTAACATATACTATAATACAGTTTAACAGACAATACAAGAAACAAAGCAGAATGACATGCAAAGTATCAAGCAAAAAAAAATCTTTTCAAATGTATGCATTAACAAAGAAATCTAGAGTTGACTTTTCATGCTTACTAACTGTGGCTCATCTACAGAAGGTAAGATTAGAAGAAAGTTAGGGAGAGTGGGAAAAAAGTATAGATAATTATAAAATACAAGGACATTTCCAGTTCTTAGTAAGATATGATTTGAGTGAGTTTTTTTAACTGCAAAGTATTTGAAGCAGATGTAATCAAGGTTCGAAGATTGCTCCAGGTTTTAGCTGTGGTGTGAGAGAACAGAGCTTTCCCTGCAGTGTTATTAGCCCTAGAGATAGAGAGAAGAGTTTTGTCAGCAGAGCGAAGAGGGCGACTGGTAGAGTAGTAAGAGAGTAGTTGATTTAATGCAAGAGTTTTGTCAGGGTATCTTAGGATGTTAAAAGCAATAACTAGTTGATGGTAGTTGAGTAATTGTAGAGGTTCTAACCATTGCAAGTCTCTTAGTACCTGACAGTGATGTGTTCTATAAGCAGAGTTGTTAGCAAATCTGGCAATTTTATTGTAGCACGACGCAAGTTTGTCAAGATCAGTTTTTCTAGTATGGGCAGGACTGGTGCTGCATACATAACAGTGGACAGTAGGTGAGTTTGGAAAAGGGTAATCTGTGCCTTATCCGTGAGAAATTTTTTGTGTCTATAGAGAGTTCCCATTTTTTTTGTGTACCTTTTTGATGGTTTGGGCAATATGTATATCAAAGAAAAGATTTGTGTCTGTTTCTACACCAAGGTGTTTAGTATGGGAGGTTGGAGAGATGACAGTGCCATTTTTAGAATTAATGGAGAAGACAAGGTGGGATGGTTTACAATTATTAGAGGTAAACAGTAGCAGTTTAGTCTTTTTGGGGTTTAGAATAAGTTGGATGTTGGTAATCCAACTTTCAACAGAGCTGAAGGATTCTTGGGTGAGCGTTTGTAAGGTGGGAAGAAATGACGCTGAGCAGATAAGCGAGTCATCTGCGTACTGTATAAGTGAGGCCTGTTGGATGGAAGTATGTAGGTTATTTCTAAAAATAGAGAAAAGAAGTTGGCCCAATATTGAGCCCTGTGGTACAGCTATGGTAGTTGGAAGTAGGGGAGAAAGAGTACCTTGCCATTGGACAGATTGCTGTCTATCTGACAGGTAGTTTTTGAACCAGGAGATAGTAGTAGGTGCAAAGGATAGGGAGGCTAGAGAATCTAATAGTATTGGGTGTGAAACCATGTCAAAAGCTTTGGATAGGTCTAAAAAGATAGCAGATACATAATTGTTCTCATTTCTGAGTTGGTCAACCAGATTAGTAAAGGATAGGAGAGCAGTTGTTGTCCTGTGGTGTGGGCGAAAGCCATGTTGTGTGGGAGAGAGGAGGTTGTGTTTGATTAGAAATTGCATAACTTGGGAGTGAATACACTTTCCAAGAAGTTTAGATAAGGGAGACAGAATGGCTATGGGATGATAATTAGAGAAGTCATAGGAATTGCCACTTTTGTGGAGGGGA
The DNA here is from genome assembly GCF_019279795.1 of Protopterus annectens. Taxonomy (NCBI): domain Eukaryota; kingdom Metazoa; phylum Chordata; order Ceratodontiformes; family Protopteridae; genus Protopterus; species Protopterus annectens. Next base: position 1,177,026,634 of record NC_056728.1, on the reverse strand, counting down.
ATGATATAAGAAACTTTCCAGAGTTGAGGGACATACGCTTCCTGAATAGATCAGTTAATCAGAATTGAAACAGGGTAAGGTAAGGATTCTACTGCTATTTTTAAGAAGTTGGTGGGTATGTTATTGGCTACGAGGGTGGTAGGTTTAAGTTTTAGGAGGAGTTTGTTAATTGTGAAGATGGGAACCGGTGAGAGAGTAAAAGAGGGCATGTTATTAGGACTTTTGGTAGAGGTGGTTGAGGGGTTGTTTATGGATAATTGTCCTGATAGTGACTGGATAGAGTCTATAAAGGGATGATTGAATCAGGAAGCAAAGTCAGTACTATTATTAGAGGAGGTGGGAGTGGGAGTAGTCATTTTTCCAGGTTTTAAAAGAGAGTTGATGACTTGCCAACATTTTTGGGGCTCTTTTGAGTGTTTGTTTTGGATACCTAGGAAGTAATTCTGCTTATTGAGATTTGTTTGCTTTTTGGCCTGATTCCTGTATGGAACTACAATGACAAGTAGTGTAACATGCATGCAGTTTCAGGTATTTTAAGACCTAATACAAACAATTTTTATAAATGCACTGAGTTAAACAAATCAATCACGATATAACAATATTTCTAAATTCATCAACAGTAACACTGATTAATTTCACTTCTGATTATGTTTAGGACATTGATTATACCTAAAGCAGTAAATTTTGTAATAATCTAACACTGTCTTTATACTGTTTCACCTTTGGTTGAACTGTTTATATATATATATATATATATATATATATATATATATATATATATATATATATATATATATATATATATATATATATATATATATATATATATATATATATATATATATATATATATATATATATATATATATATATATATATATATATATATATATAGATATATATATAGATAGATAGATATAGATATATAGGACATTGATTATACCTAAAGCAGTAAATTTTGTAATAATCTAACACTGTCTTTATACTGTTTCACCTTTGGTTGAACTGTTTATATATATATATATATATATATATATATATATATATATATATATATATATATATATATATATAGGTTTACTATCAGTTGTGCAAATGACAAGTTGTCAGCATGTATGCTGCCGAAAATCAGATTGTCGTTTCCACAATGTCAAGTGTATGTGGTAGTCAAACACACTTATGTGAATGCAGTAGTGCATTCGAATTAGTGTGTTCGACAAAATGTACAGAGGTTGCGGTACAGTGGGGATTGGAAATTCATCCATATCCCCACTGTAGTGGAGTTGAAATATATTATTAGCAGGGGGTGTGGGGGGCACAGCCTCCCATGGGGGGTTGCAGGTGGGCTTGCCCCCTGTAAGAACCTGATATATCATACAGGAGTTTGATTTACATCAGCTCCTATATGGATATCACATGATGTTTTCGGTGACAATGTCGACTCAAATGTGTCTATCATTTGGGTCGACATTGTGTAGCATTCGTGATTCTGGGTTCAGTGGTTTACTTTGATATTGCAAGCAGAAAATGTTTGCCTTTTGCAATATTGATAGTATATATATATATATATATATATATATATATATATAGATATATATATATATATATATTTTTTTTTTTATTTCTGACATCTGCTGGGAGTTTATTCTAACTAGCTGGTATAAAATTTTTGAAAGGCTGTCTGTTCCTTTAGCAAGGTAAGGGAAGGTTTCATCAAAATTAAAGCTTCTTGGTCTGCAAATATTAGTGGGTAAATGAGATCTGATTTTAGTTTATGAGGCAGACAGTAGTGGAGAGTGATCCATTAGCATATTGAAAGTTAAGTATATTTATAAGCAGGGTAGTAGTGCTTGTAACAGGTAACCCCTCCTAACCATAGAGATTATGGTATTTTTAGGCCTAATAATGAAAAGACGAAGTGAAGAACTGTATTTACAGATGTCTGTAGCATGTGGGAATTATGGCAAACAAATTAACAAATGTAAGTAAAACCAATGTGGCAATTTTGGAGCACAGTTTCAACTACTTCATTACTTTATTTATTACAATGCCAGTATAAGAGTTAAAAGGTAAATTAGGTTTAATCCCAGCATCCACAGAGCTGAAAATAGATACTTGACTGAAATTGCAGAATTCCTGCTGAGCATGTGCCATTATCCCATATTTAGAACAGTGACTTAGGAGATGTCTATAAATTAATTTTTGTATATCTTTAGGGATTACCCCAAGGTTGTATATGTGTCTAAAGCTGCTAGAACCAGAATAAGTATAACATGGTTTAGTATAGAACAGCACTAGGGTAAGGGAAAAATTAAATATGTAGTTGATTGTGTTCTGCAATTACTGTAGCTGCTAATACACAATGGGTGCATTTCACGGTGCAATTTATTTTTTGGCTGTAGTTTTTCAAATAACGTTATGACTGCAGATTAGGTAATAGGCCTGACCAAATTATGTTCTATGTAGCTTTGTGAAATGCATTCAGATATTAAGGCAACAGAGCTGTTTAGTGCTCTTCTGATATTGTGTGCAGAATTTACTAACAAGGTGTGAAACCCGTGTAGCCATTCATTTCAGTGCTTTTTCTGGTGTGGATGGCATACATGCATGCACCTTGTACAAGCTGTTTGATCACCTTCAAAGAATACTTGGGGGGTTTGCTCCAAGAAAACTGTGTTTCCCTTAAATATGCTTCCTAATACATTTAACTAACATGCTTGTCCTCAGATTTAGTAATTCTACATAATGGGCAAGGTTTTCAGCTTTTTTCCGCTTTCCCCATGTGTTATCCATAACGTTAAGTTATGACTTAAATGTGTTAATTACACTTGGGTCCCTTCTTCCTTCTCAATCATACTGTAAAGCCGATCTTACATGGAGTTAAGAAACTGGATTAAGATTTTCAGGAGAAATATTATGTTGCTTTGTGATCTGACTTCATTCCTTATATACCATTTTGTAAGACACAAAAATCTTTTAATAACCAGATGAAACTTTTAGTGATGATTTGTTTATGACTGGTTGTAATATATTTATTATTTGCTAATAATATTTTTTGATGTTTCTTACACATTGGATCATAAGATGAATTTAGCCACAATGTTATAACTTTTGAAATTGTTGAAGTAGCATACTATTGAATATCAGGGAATGCTATTCCACCATTATCCCAACCTCTTCTGTGCCAATCAAAGGAAATTCTTGGTATATTAGGATATCAAAAATTTAAGTAGAATAGTATTGATCTTCATCAATTTATTTGGGAGGGGAAGACAGTACAAAAGATTTCAAGACAAACAATATTTTAGGGAGAATCACCATCTTAATAAGCATTAATCATTTTTCCATGATAAAGGAGAATTTGTTCCAATTTGTGACTAAACTTAAAAAGTTATCAACAACCTGTTGAAAGTTTGTTATAACCATTATTTCTAATAGTAAAGAAATGATGCTATCAAAGTATTTCATGTGATTGCTATTCCAATTGAAGTTAGAATATTTTTGTATGATGTTTTTTATTTTGTTATTAATTAATAATATACTTGTTTTATTATGATTAATTCTTAAGTTGAGATTTCTTCAAACTAATTCAAAGAACTAATTATATGTTCTAATGAATTTTCTATATTTCCTGTTATTGGTAAAATATCATCAGCAAAGAGATGAATCTTTAATTCAAAATCTTGTTTATTTTGATACCATTAATATTCTTATTGGATCTAATATTATTAGTAAAGGGTTAGGGTTGTTAATGCAAACAGTAAAGGTGATGATGGACAGCCTTGTTTTGCACCTTTTTGTAATTTAAAGGAATTAGAAAGAAAAATACCTATTTTAACATAAGCACAAGATGTATTATATAACTTAGAAATTAATGCAATTAGCTCAGGTGAGAAATTATACATTTTAAATGTTTTAAACAGGTACAACCAATTAACTGATTCTTATCTAAATCTAAATTAAGAATAGAAAGTTATTTTTTTTATTTTTATTTGTAGTCTATTAATGGATATTATCCTGTACCTGTCTTTTTAAAACAAACCCAGTTTGATCATTGTTAATTAGTTTAGGTATAAGTAGATTAATTATGTTATTTAAAATGGACTTGAACATCTTATAGTCCATACTTAAAAGTGAAATGGATCTGTATGATGAACACTTTTTAGGATCCTTATCTTGTTTTAAAATAGGTGATATAAGGGAATATTTCCATGATGGTGAAATTTCAGCAGCTGTATTTTATTTTTCTGTAGACCTTATCTAATATTTGAACTGCATTATCCAGTACTATTTTATATAATTCTGTTATAAGACCATCTAAGCCTGGCACCTTTATTATTTTTTAACTTTTTTTATTTGATCTTTTATTTCTGTTAAATTGAATGGACTATCATTTTGTATTTGTTTACTTGTTATTTTTCTATTTATATTTTCCCTTTAAAAAGTTTTAACTATATCATCATTATCTAGATTGTTTGTATTATTATTTATATTTTCATAAAATATTTTAAAGCCTTCAAGAATACCTTTAATATCTGTTCTTTCTTTTTTTATTAATTATATGCATTATAATTTCTTTGATATAATTTAGTTTATTCATTTTCTTTGATCTAAGAGCATGTCTCCGCAAGCTAAAAGAGTTTACTGCATATGCCCGAAGTTTAAGTTTTCCAGGTTTATTGAAGCTTTATGATTTAGAATTTCAGCATATAAGTTCAGACTGACTGATAATATCATTTGTTTTTATCTAACTTTAGAGAGTCTATTTTAACCTGTAGTGTATTCAATTCCTTGTCCATTTCTCTTGATTTACTAACATACTAGCTTGTAAATTTTCCATTTAAGTAAGCTTTTAGTGAATCCCATATGACAATGTCAGACACTTCACCATTCATGCTTATTTCTAAGAAATTTTTGATCACTTTAACATGCCAATCTTTGAATCCTTTTATCTTAATAATATAAACTGCTAATCTCCTTTGATGTGTAAAATGATATTAAAGACTATTCCATTGTGGTCTGATAATGGACATGAAACTATTGAAACTTCTTTGATATGTGATAATAGACTGAGATAAAACTTTTATCAATATTTCTTTGTGTTCTACATTTGTATGAGTAATGGGTAAATTGAAGTGAATTTGTATTCCTTAGCTCATACATACCCTTTAAATTCATTAGATTTACAAAACTCATTAAGTGTTTGGCTGAAGATGTGATTCTCATCATTCTATCCACAGTTAAATATTTGTCTGCTAAAATACAATTAAAATCACCAGCCATTATGACTTCACCTTTCATGCAATAGGCTATAGTGTCTAAATAATTTTTTGAATGTTTAGCTACAACCCCTGGAATCCACTAAGAGTTAACCAATGTATATATTTTTCTGTTCTACTCAATTATAACAATACTTTACATACCATTTTTATTAATGTAGGTATGTTTTACTTTAGGCATTACTGGTTAATTGTTTCATAAAATGGGGGTGTCTCTTCTTTTTGCTCAAAAGCCAGAACCTGCTAAAACCAAGTAATTCTTTAATGAAAGTTCATTTACATCTTTATTAAGTAAAAGTGTTTCATGTAGAAATACTATTTGAGCTTCATGTAATTGCAAGTACAGACTCCACCTCTTTACTGGATTATTCAATATATTAATATCAATAGATATGCATTTAAAATCAGACATTATATAAGAGAGAAAAACACAGGTATAAAGAAATCATGGACAAAATGTTTGAAAAAACAAAAAATCAACTAATGATATAACGCTAAAACATTCTACCATGGAATAAAGTATTCCTAGCTTGTTAAAAAAGATGAACAAACTATCTCTCAAACTTTCAATTAGACTAACAATACTTAGCTCATGCTTGTGATTCATATTAACGAGTGTTATATCTTTAGTATGCATAATCTTAAAAAAAGCCTGTCAGTGAGTTATTATGAATAAGAAAAGTTAAGCAGGTGTTCAGAAATTTTGTTATAAGTTGACCAAACTGAATAGCTCTACAGTCATCTTTCCCTCTTCCCCACATTATCTCCTTGCTCTACTATAGGGAAGAAGTCAGTTGTTATTTTCATATTTATTAATTTATAGGTCAGATGATTTTATATATTTTTTTCTATTTTATTTACTATGTGCAAAGTTGTTCATAGCATCATAATTTCATAAATTAGTATTAGGCTAAATGTTCTTGTCAGCTATTCTAAGCCCAGCCAATTACCCCATGTGAGAATCAAACCCTGTATCTTATGCCTATAAGGAAAACACCATAACCACTATGCCAACCTCTGACTATTGTAAACATATTTATAGTTTTCAACTATATATATATATATATATATATATATATATATATATATATATATATACATACATATTTACTTATTCTGATCTCTTTCTATTTCTATTGTATACTATGTCTTGTACTATTACTATAGTACTAGGTTTTATATTTTAGCTATAATCCTAGTGTAAATTATGACATAATAGAACATTTATATTTACCCTGATATATTTGATGCTCTTTAATCTGGTACTACTGTGTTAATCAGTCCTATTTTTCCTTAAATGTTATATATAATACTATCTGAACAAACACCTGAAAATCTTCCCTTTTAAGATACAAATTTTCCATAATAAATTGTTCTGAGATATTAAGTTTTGTTATCATTAAGAAAGAGACAGTAACAGAGAAATACAATCCTAATTTTTTTATCAGAAGTGTCATTCTGTAGGCTAATATATAAACTTTTCTTTGGGTGTACTTCAAATATTCACAACTATTTTATAATGGACAGTGGTTTAGAATGCAATCCACTGTTTTCTGCTTATCATCTAACTTGTATTCATTGACATCTTAGTGTATGATTCAAAATATTATGATTATTTAGTTTTAGATAGGAAGAAGTAACCTGGACAGTTCTTAGAATTTTCAGACCTCCCTCAGCATCACAAAAGTGCTCATGACTGTAATTAAGCTGCTCCAAGCAGGTCCTCATAACAAGGGCTTGCCAATGAATGTTTATCAGCCACAAATCACACAAAAACATTCACAAGTGAATTCAAGCCACCCCCTCCTCACATCAATTACTCATACCACCAACAAACCAACAAAAATATTTCAAAGTATGTTTACCACTAAAAACATACTTATTTAAAGGAATAACATTTAATGATTCAGTAGGCATTATTTGTATGAGATGTTTAATATCAAGCAGACTGCCATTTTTTAAAGGAGACATAGCAAATAAACTTGAATTAAAAGAATCACAGTTATGCGTGATTCAGGTTTAACCTATAAAAGTGTGAATGTTACTCAAATTATTAGATAACTTTCCAATAATAATTTTATATATGCAAGAATTTTTATACGTTGTTTATAACATAGCATAATTTCTGGAGAGCCATTGTGTGTCAGGTATACTATCTGTAGCAAGCACTCAGAACTATGTAGTAACTGACAGTGATTAATCATCTAAATTGTATTCTCTGACATCTTAGCATATGATTCAAAATATTATGATTATTTACTTTTAGACAGGAAGGAGTAACCTAGACAGTTCTTAGAAGTTTCAGAACTGCTGCAGCATCACAAAAGTGCTCGTGACTCTAAGCTATTTCAAACTGGTTTCATGATTAGGACTTGAAGACAGTCATCAGTTACAATTCACAAAAAATGACTGTAAGTGAATCCAAGCCACCTCATACCACATATCAATCCCCAAACCCCTCCAAAAAAAAAATCACAAAATATCCCAAACACTAAAGAGCCATTGCACTCAAAGAAATAATATTTCATGATTCAGCAAGCCCTATTTGTATAAGATGTTTAATAGAAAGCAGGCTGTCATTTTTTTAAAGGAGACATAGAATATAAACTTGCATTAAAAAAATAACAGTTATGTGTGACCCAGGTTTAACTTCCTACAGCATGAATATTACTCTAATTATTTGATATCATTCCAAGAATAAGTTTTGTATATGTAAAAAGCTATATTCTTCATACTGTTTATAGCATAGCATGCCTTTCCTGGATGCTATTGCTTTTCACGTAATCTATCACTGGCACACTACTGGACCATTTTAAGAACCAAAAATGTAACACAATATGCCTCTTTAGTGTCATTTGTTGCACCATGTATTATATTTAATAGTACATTATTCAACTATGCCAAGATATCAGAAAGTGTGCAATGTAAGTTTTGTCATAATAATGATTAACTTTTAATAAAATGAATAGTTTAACCTTTTAAACTCTAAATGAAAATAAGTGGCTTTAATTTCATATATAGCTAAAAGACTCACAAATCTAAGATTATAAAAAGGGAACTTGTAACTATTTGAAGTAGGGAAAGAAAGAAAGAAATGGTTTACCTTGTAAAACGTAATATTCAGCACCTGTTCATAAGTATTCAAGCACATTTTTAAATTAATAAGAATTCATAACCATGAAATACATTGATTTTCATTTGTCCTTCAGTTTTTTACTATTTTTGTCTTTTATTAACCATCTCATGTTGCATTTCTCCTCAAAGAAGTTGATAGATTCCAGTCCATTTCTTCTGTTTTTTTTTCCCTAGGATTTTATTTTTCTGTATAAAGTCAATTGCATCTTTCAAGGTGTTAGAAATCTTCTTTACTTCTGGAAGATGAATCCTTACTTTTGCTGGAAACAAGATTTGTGCTTTAATATTGTTTTTTAGTCTTTTAACAAGTGGCACACATGTTTTCTCTTTGACATCACTAATGCTGAATAGTCATTGTCAAATCTTATAAAAGTTTCTTTAATTTTAACTGGATAATTAGTCCATGCAGCTTTTAAGACTTAATCCTTATCTTGACTTGAAAAAAAATCTTACAATCATTGACCTTGGCGAAGGTGCTTTTTTTTTAAGATGAGTGAAAAAGTGAGCTATGTGCCCTTTTGATGCCAAAGGAAAAAGCTTCAGGCAGGTTCAAAGTTTTAGGCAGCCATTTACTAAAGAATTGAATCAAACTGTTTCCCTCTTCTTGTTCAGAAATCCCATAAATCCTGTTGTTATTCCTTCTAGATCTGTTCTCTAATTCTGTCTGGTGTCAAAGCCATGGC
>NC_056728.1:1176977537-1177012537 GCF_019279795.1 Protopterus annectens | reverse complement strand
TAGGAGACCATTAAGGAGACTAGCTCAATTTCCCTGTTCCCCAGAGCATTGTCTGGTTAAGTAGCTTACTTGGAGTCACACAGTAGGCAAATGGATTCAGAGCCCAGGCTAATGGTAGCAGCTCATTCATAAGTTATGTCCTTAATTCTGTGAGCTAACTAAAGCTTTCCTGAACGGGAACTGAATCTAGGCCACAGTGGTGAGATTGATGAATTGTAACCAACAGACCACCAAGGATGCTGCCATCCTATTACAATTTTTTCATTATATCCTTCTTTGTCCCACAGTGAACTTTGCATCCTCGTATTAAAATTTAGTACCCAAGATATGGTGACTCTGTGCTTTTTTGGCTCTGAATTTCTTGTGAGAATGTAAACATGATGTTAAATAACTGTTTGCTAGCATTTAAGACCACTTCAGTACACTAAACAAGTATGACCTTAGTGATGACACAGCATTTGGCCTGTTTTCTTATTTCTGTCAGTGGCTTCCCATATTAGCATTTACTTCACGTGAGACAAATGGAAACAAAAATCCAACAAGCCAGAAGGCTAGAGTCATCCAGATGACTCATTGATGTACATATTAGTATATTTAGTTTACATTTACGTGTTTCTTCTTGAAATTTGAAGTCCTTGCCCATTTATGAATAATATAAAGGATATCAATCATAACTATCAACAGTCTGTGTGTGTGCCAATGCTGAGTGTAATTTATTTTATATCATTTTTCTCCGTGACAGAGCAGGTATGTATTTTGTAAGGTAAATTTACCATGATGGGTGAAAACAGTAGCAGGACATTTAATATAAATTCTTTGGTGAGTCAGTGGATCCAGTTTTTTTATTTACATATGAGGCGAGCCTTGTAATAGTCTTGTAATTTATACTCTTTACACAGAAGAAAGGACTCAGTAGCTTCCCGGTTTCAAACAGCATAACGGTTTTGAAAAGTATGGATATTACTCCTCTGACATTGTCTGGGATCATGTTTATTACGTAAGCAAGTAAATTTATTCCATGTAAACATTTTAAGAATGTCACGATAAATGGTCAGTATGCAGTTCATTTCTTCTTTATTAGTTAATGTGAACATATGGTCTAAAATAATTGTTCTGGTGCCCTTGTTTAACCTATTTCAGTAAACTATGTGAAAAAGTGCAGTAGCATGTAAAGTCTTGGCAGCCCATCTTACAAGCTTCTTATTTTTTAGTGTAGATGCATTTTACTTGATCGTAGTAGAGCTGATGCCCGTGCATTAAACTCTGCAGTTGCCAAATACAAATTGTACCTTATGGTTCTTAAACTTTCCTAAAATTGGGTGTTCCAGGAGGAAGAAAGCAGAAGTCAAGTGCTTCAATTACCAATGAAGCCATCATATACACAAGATATAGCATTGTTGTTTTCTTTAACCTTAATCAGGCAGGTGCTATGTCATTGGCAGATGAAGTAACGGACTTTCATATAGGACTGCATTCTGCATATCTGCAAATATTCACATTCCCTTCCAAAGAGGGAAAAAGATCCACCGATTACATATTCAGTTCATGCCTCTGTATCATGATTATTAATCAAGCCAAGGCCAGGAAGTAAAAGTGGGTAGTATGAGATATGGAATTTGAAGCATGCATGTAAGACATATAAAGCAGACTAACAGGTAAATAAAAAATAAGGATGAAAATATGACCATGCTTGATATGTCATGACATGTTCTAAGTGTCTGGAAGTACATATAAATGATCAAACATTCTGTACTGATCACTTGTGCTTTTTCTTTCAGTTTCAGTTTATGCTTGTAACATACATTTATATTATACAACAAAAAAACAGGCTTAAATAGTGGGAAGTATACTTGCTGTGTTCAATTCAAGTCAGTCACAAAAGGTAACCAAATGTTCCACAAAAAGAAACAAAGCTGTAACCTACAAACCGCTTTACTTTGCGAATTCTTAATCCAATAAAGAAGAGTCAAAATCACCATAGAGTGTTCATTCGAACCTACTCATACACTGGGCAATAGCTTGTAGAAAAAACACGCAGTCAGCATGTAAAAATAAATCCAAGCGTCCAGTAGAAACCACGTTTATTAAAATAATTAGAACACAGGGCTAGCGCTTTCAACGAATCTTCATCAGGCCACTAACAAACAAACATACTAGCATCCCTTTTATAGCAAAATGCTAGAGTCAACTACTGATGTCACATCCTGTTTGGACATACTGGAGTCAACTCTGATGTCACATCCTGTTATACATAAAATATTTAAACTGACATCACTTTTGTAGTAAAACGCTACAAACAACTCTGATGCCACATCCTACTAAATATGAAATCTTATAAAATGTTTTAAATTATTTAAAATATTTAAAATATATATGCAGACATTTTGTAAACAGTGTACAATAGAAATGTTTTAAAATAACATTTCATCCTACTTTAACTGCTGCTGCATGTAACATTCAAAATGTTTTTAAATATTTAAAATATCTATGTGACCATCTCATAGACAGTATGCAGCAAATAAAGTGTTTCACAATTACATACTATCTTCCTATAAATACTGCACTTATATGCATACTAGTAACAAAAATGGCACGCATGTTTAGTATTTAATAATAAGCAATATAATCCCATTTGAAACACTTGTATGTATAAATACATGCTTAAAATAGGGATCAAATTAATAAAGATATTAATATCTACACATGGGCTATTTAACATAATTATAAATGTACAAAAATAATCATTCAAAAGACTACATCTAAAATTTGTACAGCGTGTGCTTCTAAATATCATAATATCTGTAACAGCATAAATCATTCAAAACAGATATGTGCACACGCAAAGATGTTAATAACAGCTGATATTGTAAACATAAAAATATAATACTAAATGTGCAAAATCAGGTAAAATATGTGTGCTGGATGAAAGAGGAACACATGGTATATCAGCATCTTTCATAACAATTGGCCCCTAATAAGCCTGCAGAGCAAAATACAGAGACAACGATGCAGACAGAAATGGAAAAATGTAGGGTATAAAAATGTTAAAAATATAAAAGTGTAAAAGTGAAACCAGCCAGAAGTTAATAAAGGGTGGCAAAGGGGTGAAAAGCTTCAATGACAGAGTCTCCATCAAACCTATACTTAAAGCTAGGAAATTTCATTGAAGCTTTTCACCCCTTTGCCACCCTTTATTAACTTCTGGCTGGTTTCACTTTTATATTTTTAACATTTTTATACCCTACATTTTTCCATTTCTGTCTCTATGGTGATTTTGACTCTTCTTTATTGGATTAAGAATTTGCAAAGTAAAGCGGTTTGTAGGTTAGAGCTTCGTTTCTTTTTGTGGAACATTTGGTTACCTTTTGTGACTGACTTGAATTGAACACAGCAAGTATACTTCCCACTATTTAAGCCTGTTTTTTTGTTGTATTTTATGTCTTGTTTATTATCAGGCGAACAGAGTGTAGTGAGCATTATTCTTTGTTTTTAAAATACATTTATATTAGTTTTAAATTACTATAGTAAACACAGAATATATACTTCTTAACAGAATATACTGCTGCACATACTTTAAGATCATAATGGACATATACATTTCCAAGATGAGTTACTAGAACATATATCATATCATGTCTACTTGCTTGCAGAAGGTAAGTCTCTGCTCTCTAGCTATATGATATATGACTGACATTGTGACTCTACTTTCTCTGAACCCATAGCTACCTCTGAATAGTCACTGTGTTACTGTCAATTTATGAATTAATGATGCCATATTCACTGACCCCAGATTAGTACTGATGAAGGTACTTGGTCAAGTTGTAGAACATACCCACACTCAAGCTGAGTAGATTTGAACTCTGAAATCAAACTTATAACTGCAAATATTGTCAATAAGTAAAAGGAGATAAATACTTTAGAACTATCAGGTCTATACCTATTACCTGTTTTCATCTTTTATGAACTATAGAAATGCCTGTAGCACACCCCTGACCTAGGTAGAGCTAGGTCAGGTTTGTGCCTGTAGCACACCCCTGACCTAGCTCTAGCCGAAAAGCTGATAAATGTGTAAGCTGACGTCAGCAAGGGAGACTAATTTTTCTAATATCCTGAGCTCTATATACAGCTCTCTAATGAAGTATGATTATTGTGATATACCCTTGCACTGACCCTAGGGGAAAACAGTCCTGAGGCCTGACTTGAAATCAAATAAATGAAATGCACATTCTTATATCACTGTCATCATTCACACTGATCAAGGCATGGGAAAGCTTACAAAAACAATAAGCTTACCCTCCTGTGACAGAGTAGCTCTGAAGGCAGATGGGCTATTACCCAGTTTTGCAAATGCTCGTTTCTATGTGCTGCAAGATGCTTCCAAACCAAGTACAGTGCTTTCTCATTTCTCACACTGGAAGACAAGTGGTGTGTTTCTAATCATTGAGATAACCTAAATATCACCCGTAGCACTGAAAGATGACACTGACATTTTAAAAGATCGCCAGAGATGTTCTGTTTCCTCTTGTAATTATGTCCTCTTTCACAGCGGAATCACTGTCTAGGCCTTCTACTACCTTCTGAATCCTTTAACTCCTTTCATTATGCCTTATTATGTATTCACATTCTATGTATATTACATTTTCTGACTTTATAAAATATTCCAGCTGCCATTTCTGTAATGACTGCTTGACTTTTAGTGCTAGTATAAATAAATGCTTATATAATTATTAAAGTTCACTGCTCACTAAAGCTCATGTGATCCATCAGCAACTAATCTGATTTCTTTCCAGTAATTGTTTCCTTCTTCACTTTGTTTTATTTAGCCTATTATTCTGAATATATGGAATGAAGTTCTTATTCAAACTATTGCTTGATGTTTTTTTCCACACAGGTCTTAAAGAAAGGTAAAGGAAGTTGCATCTTAAAATGGGAGTAAGTATTTTTTAGAAGGATTAGTCATAAGAATTTAGTGCTGTGAAAATGATCTTCAGGCTTTCTGTGTATTGGCAGAAATTATCATTTTTGCATCCAACCTATCAGAACTATCAGTAGATGTAGGCCGCAGCAAATGAAGGTCAATGTCTGTGTTGTGTGACAAATACTCTTCTCATTATTACAACTGTAAATGCATTATAATACACACAGGACAGGACCTGATCATGCATAATACACACAGGACAGGACCTGATCATGCATTATAATACACACAGGACAGGGCCTGATCATGCATTATAATACACACAGGACAGGGCCTGATCATGCATTATAATACACACAGGACAGGACCTGATCATGCATTATAATACACACAGAAAAGGACCTGATCATGCATTATAATACACAAAGGACAGAGCCTGATAATGCATTATAATACACACAGGACAGGGCCTGATCATGCATTAAAATACACACAGGACAGGACCTGATCATGCATTATAAAACACAGAGGACAGGACCTGATCATGCATTATAATACACACAGGACAGGGCCTGATCATGCATTATAATACACACAGGACAGGGCCTGATCATGCATTATAATACACACAGGACAGGGCCTGATCATGCATTATAATACACACAGGACAGGGCCTGATCATGCATTATAATACACACAGGACAGGACCTGATCATGCATTATAATACACACAGGACAGGACCTGATCATGCATTATAATACACACAGGACAGGACCTGATCATGCATTATAATACACACAGGACAGGGCCTGTTCATGCATTATAATACACACAGGACAGGACCTGATCATGCATTATAATACACACAGGACAGGACCTGATCACGCATTATAATACACACAGGACAGGACGTGATCATGCATTATAATACACACAGGACAGGACCTGATCATGCATTATAATACACACAGGACAGGGCCTGATCATGCATTATAATACACACAGGACAGGACCTGATCATGCATTATAATACACACAGGACAGGACCTGATCATGCATTATAATACACACAGGACAGGACCTGATCATGCATTATAATACACACAGGACAGGACCTGATCATGCATTATAATACACACAGGACAGGACCTGATCATGTATTATATTACACACAGAACAGGACCTGATCATGCATTATAATACACACAGGACAGGACCTGATCATGCATTATAATACACACAGGACAGGACCTGATCATGCATTATAATACACACAGGACAGGACCTGATCATGCATTATAATACACACAGGACAGGACCTGATCATGCATTATAATACACACAGGACAGGACCTGATCATGCATTATAATACACACAGGACAGGACCTGATCATGCATTATAATACACACTGGAGAGGACCTGATCATGCATTATAATACACACAGGTCAGGACCTGATCATGCATTATAATACACACAGGACAGGACCTGATCATGCATTATAATACACACAGGACAGGACCTGATCATGCATTATAATACACAGAGGACAGGACCTGATCATGCATTATAATACACAGAGGACAGGACCTGATAATGCATTATAATACACACAGGACAGGACCTGATCATTCATTAAAATACACACAGGACAGGACCTGTTCATGCATCATAATACACACAGGACAGGACCTGATCATGCATTATAATACACACAGGACAGGACCTGATCATGCATCATAATACACACAGGACAGGACCTGATCATGCATTATAATACACACAGGACAGGACCTGATCATGCATTATAATACACACAGGACAGGACCTGTTCATGCATTATAATACACACAGGACAGGACCTGATCATGCATTATAATACACACAGGACAGGAACTGATCATGCATTATAATACACACAGGACAGGACCTGATCATGCATTATAATACACACAGGACAGGACCTGATCATGCATTATAATACACACAGAACAGGACCTGATCATGCATTATAATACACACAGGACAGGGCCTGATCATGCATTATAATACACACAGGACAGGACCTGATCATGCATTATAATACACACAGGACAGGACCTGATCATGCATTATAATACACACAGGACAGGACCTGATCATGCATTATAATACACACAGGACAGGACCTGATCATGCATTATAATACACACAGGACAGGACCTGATCATGTATTATAATACACACAGAACAGGACCTGATCATGCATTATAATACACACAGGACAGGACCTGATCATGCATTATAATACACACAGGACAGGACCTGATCATGCATTATAATACACACAGGACAGGACCTGATCATGCATTATAATACACACAGGACAGGACCTGATCATGCATTATAATACACACAGGACAGGACCTGATCATGCATTATAATACACACAGGACAGGACCTGATCATGCATTATAATACACACTGGAGAGGACCTGATCATGCATTATAATACACACAGGTCAGGACCTGATCATGCATTATAATACACACAGGACAGGACCTGATCATGCATTATAATACACACAGGACAGGACCTGATCATGCATTATAATACACACAGGACAGGACCTGATCATGCATTATAATACACACAGGACAGGACCTGTTCATGCATTATAATACACACGGGACAGGACCTGATCATGCATTATAATACACACGGGACAGGACCTGATCATGCATTATAATACACACAGGACAGGACCTGATCATGCATTATAATACACACAGAACAGGACCTGATCATGCATTATAATACACACAGAACAGGACCTGATCATGCATTATAATACACACAGGACAGGACCTGATCATGCATTATAATACACACGGGACAGGACCTGATCATGCATTATAATACACACGGGACAGGACCTGATCATGCATTATAATACACACGGGACAGGACCTGATCATGCATTATAATACACACGGGACAGGACCTGATCATGCATTATAATACACACAGGACAGGACCTGATCGTGCATTATAATACACACAGGACAGGACCTGATCATGCATTATAACACACACAGGACAGGACCTGTTCATGCATTATAATACACACAGGACAGGACCTGATCATGCATTATAATACACACAGGACAGGACCTGATCATGCATTATAATACACACAGGACAGGACCTGCTGATGCATTATAATGCACACACATCAGGACCTGCTGATGCATTATAATACACACAGGACAGGACCTGATCATGCATTATAATACACACACATGACAGGACCTGATCATGCATTATAATACACACAGGACAGGACCTGATCATTCATTATAATACACACAGGCTAGGACCTGATCATGCATTATAGTGAACACAAGGCAGGACCTTCTGATGCCTTATACTATGCATCGGACAGGACATGCCAATGCATTATAATACACACAGGACAGGATCTGCTGATGCATTATAATGCACTCAGGACAGGACCTGCCGATACATTATAATACACACAGGACAGGACCTGCTGATTTATATTATGCACAGGACAGGACCTGCCAATGCATTATAATACACACAGGACAGGACCTGATCATGTATTATAATACACACAGGACAGGACCTGATCATGCATTATAATACACACAGGACAGGACCTTCTGATACATTATAATACACACAGGACAGGACCTGCCGATGCAATTTAATACACTCACAAGACAGGACCTGCTGATGCCTTATACTATGCACAGGACAGGACCTGCCAATGCATTATAATACACACGGGACAGGACCTGATCATGCATTATAATACACACGGGACAGGACCTGATCATGCATTATAATACACACGGGACAGGACCTGATCATGCATTATAATACACACAGGACAGGACCTGATCATGCATTATAATACACACAGGACAGGACCTGATCATGCATTATAATACACACAGGACAGGACCTGCTGATGCATTATAATACACACACATCAGGACCTGCTGATGCATTATAATACACACAGGACAGGACCTGATCATGCATTATAATACACACAGGACAGGACCTGATCATGCATTATAATACACACAGGATAGGACCTGAGCATGCATTATATTACACACAGGACAGGACCTGATCATGCATTATAATACACACAGGCTAGGACCTGATCATGCATTATAATGAACACAAGGCAGGACCTTCTGATGCCTTATACTATGCACCGGACAGGACCTGCCAATGCATTATAATACACACAGGACAGGACCTGCTGATACATTATAATACACACAGGACAGGACCTGCCGATGCAATTTAATACACTCACAAGGCAGGACCTGCTGATGCCTTATACTATGCACAGGACAGGACCTGCCAATGCATTATAATACACACAGGACAGGAACTGATCATGCATTATAATGCACGCAGGACAGGAACTGCCAATGCATTATAATACACACAGGGCAGAACCTGCCAATGCCTTATTTATACATACAGGACAGGAGGCCAATGCATTATAATACACACAGGACAGGAAGTGATGATGCCTTATAATACATACAGGACAGGAAATGATAATGCCTTAAAATACACACAGGACAGGAACTGATGATGCCTTATAATACATACAGGACAGGGCCTGATCATGCATTATAATACACGCAGGACAGGACCTGCTGATGCATAATAATAAATAAAGGACAGGAACCAATAATGCATTTCTGTAACACACAGGGCAATATCATTCTCAGACTTTCACTGCAGAGTGTCCTAGTGCTGACACATAATCACTGCAGCATGTCATTGGCCTTCCTGAGGAATCATGCCAGGGGGTCATGACTGTTCACCCTCTAGAGGAGGTGTCCAGGCCAGTCTTGGTGGGTACCTAAACCATTTAATTTTCCTGGCAGGGGCAGTTTGAAGTGATGCTTTACATTCTTTTTTGTTCACATGTTGCAACAGACTGCTCCACTTCATGTCACTTCATGTCAAATGTCATAGGTCAAAATCACTGCAGGCCAATAGTAACATCACCTGCTAACAACAAAAATGAAACTTTCTTATATAAAGATGCCCTGTATGCTCTGTTCTGTGGAGCCTGTGACATGACTGAAAAGGGTCAAGTGACCAAGCCACTTAAATAAATAAATAATAGTTCAGTTACAGGCAACAAGAAAATGTACCCAGAATGATACTGGACATAGTTAATAAACTGCTAACATTGAGCAATTTCTTTATGTTGCAAATGGACACATCATACCTCATAACTTTCAGGCCAATCACCAACAGATATGTAAATACTCAGAATAGTCTCATCATATAGGCTGTACAGGAACATTACAGATTTAACCACCTTTGTGTGCAGCCCATGCAGTGAAGTGCTAATAACCATGAAGAACCACACACTGTCCAGGTCAAGAGTGTGTTCCAACTATTTATTAGCAAAACGACAAGTTAAGCTCTTTCGTCCCCTCAAGGACTTCATCAGAATCTGATGCCATATAAAATCACATGAGTTATTTACAACTTAAAACATACATCACCCAATCACATTACATCCTCATGTCAGTTCCTTAACCCACGAGTGGCCATCATATGTTACGATCAGTGGAAAACAAAGTCCAGTGTTTTCTTTAAATTGATCCATATATGTATTCTGCAATTCTGCATAGGATTTATTAATCTGTGTATCTCTTTGTTCATGTCCTGTTATATCTATCTTGTATCTATGAAACATCTAGACTGCAGAACATACTGCAATTCATCCTACTATCCCAAACATTATTTTACCTTGTTACATACGCTATCAGTTTGGGCTGAGTGCAAATTCAAATTTCCATGTGAGATGAAATGCTGTTTTCATTGTTTTTAGACATAGTCCTTGTGGAACAATCAAAACTAGCCTAATAGTGAAAACTAGATAAAATAAATAAAAGGCACATGTGTGTCTGTTCCTAATCAAACTCCTAACAAAGTAATTTGCCTCTTATTCCTCTGTAGTTTCACTTCAGGCTTATATTAGACTAATGGTTGCACAGAACACCTACTTTCTCCCTACTTGACAGACAGATTGCATACAAAGTCATACTTAAAACAATCTGCACAAATTATTTTTTCTGCTTATCATTCTATTTTCTAATCTCTGTTAAGACTCCCTCCTGAATTTTGTACGAATATCAAATGTGATAGAGTTCATAATGTGCAATTTCAGTGTCCCTGTAGTATTTACGAATTTTAATCTTCAGATTCCATTACTATATACTTTGCACTTTGGTTCTAGGCATAAAATACATGCTCATTTATTTAAAAAAAAAGCTGTTCCTTTTTCAATACAGTTTGAACACTCTACATCAAAGCATCTTGTTTTCTTGCTCTATAATCATTGAGGACAGGAGAAGGAGAAATACTTGTTTTTATATAACATTTAGGCCAGGATTCAGAAGCATTACTGCCATCTGTACATCTTGTTTACCGTTGGTGGTAACCTTTTTCCAATTCTTAAACAGCCTACTGTAGTGATTACCTTGAGGAGGTGCAGCACAGCAGGGGGCTGTCTCTCTGGCTTATTCCATATGCTAATGTGGTATTTTGGTGTAGCAGCATATGGTAATTAGCCATGTGATTTTCCCTTAGAAATGCCTGTAGTAAGTGCTTTATGCACCTGAGCGATTCATAGAACCACTCGCCTGTATGAATCCTTACTTCCAACCACTGTAATTAACACAGTCAAAAGCATGTGTTTACCAATTTCTTTCAGTGGGTGAGATCATCCTAGAGGTAAGTGTCTGCAAATTAGTCAGGCAGGTAGTGTTGATGGTGTGTGTTTGTGTATTTGTGTGGTTACATGTGTGAGAGTATGTAAAGGTATGAGTGGTGTCAGGTGAGTTTATGTGAGTACATGTCTGCCTGGGTGGTTGCAGTGAGGGGGGCAGGTCTTATTTAGAAAATAGGTAGTGTGTGTGTGTGTGTGTGTGTGTGTGTGTGTGTGTGTGTGTGTGTGTGTGTGTGTGTGCTCCCATTGACCAATCAGCAATCTCTGCAATAGTGGGGGTGAGGAACACTAAGCACCAGAGACTTGTTTCATATTACCCTAATCCAGTTAAAAAAAAGTTACTGGAAATCAAGTTTTGTACAAAAGATGTACCGGGGTTACACTAGACACTAGGGATACACTTTTATATGTCAATAATCCACTTAAAATGTTAACAGAAATCAAGTTTACAGCATTAAATATGAAAATAGTAAAGTATGACATTCTAATGTCTAAAATTATTGCCTGACTGCATGGCCTGTGATGTACAAGAGCCATGGCAAAACTTCTGGACAATGGCAATAGGGATACTAGAGCACACAAGTGTAGCTTTTAAATATTACTCCTTCTCCACCTAAAACATTAATAGAGCAGCAGGTGTTGCATCCTGGTGCATTTACCAAACATTGAGAAGAATGAAACTTTTAATGTCTGACATTATCACATGACTGCAATCATTGGTGATTTACAAGGGATGGTGACCAATCAGGGACTGTCTATAAACTCATGAACAGGTTTGAGGTATGGTGGTGTGTCCAGGTGTGTGTGTGTGTGTGTGTGTGTGTGTGTGTGTGTGTGTGTGTGTGTGTGTGTGTGTGTGTGTGTGTGTGTGTGTGTGTGTGTGTGTGTGAGTGTGTGTGCGTGTGTGTGTGTGTGTGTGTGTGTGTGTGTGTGTGTGTGTGTGTGTGCGTGTGTGTGCATGCGAGCGCACATTTGTGTATGTGTCTGTGTGTATTTGTGGGGGAATGAATGAATGAGTGTGAGTGCCTGTACTAACACGCCATATCAACCGCCAATGATGATTGTCACAAGGGCAGCAGGAAAGGGCCTTAGTGCTTGCAGTAATCACCGAGTGATTCAAAGACTTGCAAATTAGCTGATAATGAAGTCTTTCCTGATTGCAACTAATGAGTCTCTGAATCACTGTTTTTCATGTTTGTGCTAACAGGCCCATTTTACCACAGCCTTGCCTCTCACATCATGACCTGCTTCTGAATCCTGCCCTCAGTATATACTTTCTTTTACAAGAAACTGTGGCATGGAAGATGCAAAATAGTAAGGGCTGAGAGGACACAGCTCTACACCTGGATGGTGTAGGAGTGGGCCTCCACATAGATTATTTGTTTCAGATAAAAGTCCATTTATCAGTAATATCTAATGCATCTGTTGCCAAATTTTCACTGTTTGTTATAAGTTCCAAATAAACAGCTTGCCAGCCTAGCTTCTTTTATTCTCTTAATAAGATACAGATGTTCCACTCTGTCAAAAGTCTTATAATGGTTAAGTTGCTATAAAGTACCACATTATTTGTTTACATAAGCATATCTCTTGCTACTGCTGACCTCACTGTTACACTTTTCTTTTTCAAGATATATATTTACTTTTTTATCACTTTTATATTGTCATTTTTGGAAAGAAACAGTTACTATTTTTTATCCAAAATTTGTTGTCAGTTATATATGTATTCTTTCCCTTACTGAAGAGAAACACAAGTTGTGTTTAATTAAAATGGCCAGTGCTATCACTGCCATGTATTTTTGAACAGGCTTCTTAAAGATGATGAATGACATAAGACAGAGTCCAGGATTTACAGTCAAACAGTGCATTGTGAAAGATGAAACTGCATAATGAGCAGCAATGCACAGAATGGGGGTGACACAAAAACACAGGTAGTACAGTGACAGTGGGCCATAAAATACACCGGCCAGTATAGCAAGCAAATGAGTGTACAATGAAATGGAAATAAGCAACATTATTAAAATAAAGAGGATCACAAATGGCAGTAAACAATATCGTGGAGAGATTCGAAAATATTTTGAAATATCACAAGGCACACCCACCAGAGTAGTTGTTTGCCAGAAAATCATGGTGTACAGAAACAGAGACCACAAAATAATGGTGGGGTAAGTAGCAGCTTTAGCATAAATGTATATGCATAAAACTATCCTTGCAGTAAGTAGCCATGGAGGTGCCCATAGTTGCTTGCCATATTTCAGGAGGATCCATCCCTTTCTAAAATGTTATCCCCCCATGACACAGAAATAGTAAGCTGCTACCATGTGAACAAAGACACACATGCAGGAGCTGGTACACATCTGTCACCCTCACATGCAAGCTCATGAGATGCATGCAGTACCCAATCATTTGAATATCAAGGTATATATAGCCATGAGAATATAGGCTATGGGGACCTTCTAGCAAACAACAGGAGGCTAGGTGTGTATATCCCTGGCATATTCCTCAAGGATACTACACCAGTCCCTTGTTTGCAATACAGCCTGTGTGGGAGTATATATGATTCCCTTACACTACAAAGGAGAGAAACTACACCACATGGGCATTTTATGAAGTAGCCCTTTTTTCCTGTGGTAGTGGGAACCTTCAAGTTGCTCTGTCATTGCCATCAAGGTCCACCTAGGACACAGGGGCAGTTGTATATCATCTGCAAAGGATTCTACTCCAGTAACAGCCAAGAGGTCTGCAATGTACAGGGTATAATATATCTATGTCACTGCACCTCCCCAAGCAGTGCTCACAATTCGCTCAGGTAGCACATGTCCAGCCTATATCAGTAATTTGTTTGTGGTAACTTTCTCTAGAAACATCTTATTAGCAATGCCAGATATGCCCTGCAACAATGGTTGATAACACCAATAAGAAATGCACAGACCATGGCATAGAATGCATACTGTGCCACCCTGTGACAGATTCAAAACATTGCTGAATATGTCCAAAGCACCCTTAGGAGGTGCCTGTATCAACTGTGCTTGTCCACATTCATTGGGAGCACCATGTCTGAGGACTGTTAATGGCATGATGCATAGTTGCTACAGGAGATGGAGTGTTCCATGAACATGAATGGCAGGATATGGTATGGTGGATTCAGAATGAGCACCCATGCACATCAACTTTCACAGCATCATGCAGCACCCTCAACACTGCTACTAGGTGGAAAGAAGGTCACACTGTGGGACCTAGACCATACACTGTCCATGCCATAGCAGGCTTCCCCACCAGGAGCAAAAGAATAATGACCACAGGGACAGTTATGCCCACTGTGTATGACTGCACATGGATACCTTGATGATACCAAGTCCTATGGCACCAATCATAAATGGTGCAGAAGTAGGTAAAGCTCCCTCTGATGTAATCAGACAAACCACATACCAGACCAATCAGTTCTGCAATGGCTAGGGTGGCTTCAGACCATGTCAGTATGATAGTCATGCAAAGGTCCTGTGGAGTGGTTGTGGAGATGCACAGCTCAGGTGTGTGTCAGGACCTATACATCGGTGGTCACTGGCATGCCAGCCCAAACTTCTTTCCACATGCTCATGGGAGCTGCCAGGACCCCCTTATATCTGGGCTGCCAGAGAAGAGGGCACACCCTGTGCTGCTGTCATGACTAACTACTGCCCTACTATTTCATCTTGAAGGGTGGGTTGTACTGGCACTGGAGCAGTGTCTGAGGAAGGAGGAGTGGAAGGTGAAGTTCCTCACGTATTACCTATGCATGACAGTGCCATCTTGACTGCAGATTGTGCCTGGTTGTGACAGACAACATATTTAAGTTCAAACAAGTCCGCAATATCAGGTATGCTAGCACCCATGATGGAGAACCCTGACACTGAAACACCTGTTGAATGAGACACAGACCCAAGTGTATCAATGTTATTTCATCACATACTGAAAACCAGCTGAGGCTACACTATAAAACAAACTGATATGCAAAACGTATAGGCCACAAGCCAGACTGACATTGCAGCTGAAGTCCTAATGTTCCTGTAAGAACAACATACCTATACTCAGTACGAGAGTAGGTCTGGCTCAAAAATTTTGCACTAAATTATATATATGTAAGGCAATACTTATCTGGGGCATCACGCATGGATGCCTGAGATGCTTGGTGAAGCCTGGTACATGGGAACTGTTGTGCCCCCTGACAGAAATGCCAGGAACTCCTCCATGACTGTTAGTTGTGACTGTCAGCAAACACTCACCTGTGATTCTCTACTCCCTTATAGGGTGGGTTATCTTGTTGTGGGCGTGATATATCATACTTATATCTGTGAATGATCATGGCAACCAGCAGTGCTGAACTGTGCAACAAGGTCCATCAGACACACTGGTGGAAGGTTGCTCACACTCATCTGCAAGGAGTCTCTCTCTGCTCTGTTTGGAAGTGTGCAGTGATACTATGCTCTACCTAGGAGAACTTCTCCATCCTCTTCCTCTTCTTCTTCTTAGACATCTTTCTGCAAAAATGTGAGACAAGAAATATATTAAGCTGCTGACCTGTTGTATGTGTCTCATTCATATAACAGTACATACTAAAAAGTCACCAATTACCATGGACTATGTTACACCTGACCCGCATAGAGGAACATGCCACTTATAAAGTGGCTGTCTTGTTGCAGCAGTTAGTAGCCAATCAGAGTGAATCCTGCAGTGCACACCAAAGAGTGTTATGCACATCAGAAACAGTCTTTGATATCTGATATATTTTCTGTTATATGAGCTTACAACATCACGTACAGCCTGAATGACAAATACAGATGGTTACAAATATGTTCTCCTGCACTCTGTTTGTCCCCCTAAGTGTTACAGTGCTACTTCATACTGATTAAACTATATGCTTTGGAATATCACCCATGCTGCTCATGACACATGCTGTCAATAACAACACATGTATGTGGGCAGCATGACCATAGTCCACATGTGGGCAGCACAACCTTAGTCCACATGTGGGCAGCATGACCTTAGTCCACTGTTGTAAGATCCCAGACTTTTGTATGTGTATTCCACAGCAGTAGGTCAATGCCTAATGCAAGCTTTTAGTGAGCAAATCACTAACAACACCATGATGGTCCCCACTTTTAAGTAGTACAATATCAGTATGCCCTCCCTCACATACAACGCACACCAGCCTTCAGCAACATGTGCAAATGTAATACATCATGTTCCTCTTAAACATGACAGGATTTATTGACCACTACCATGCTAAAACAAAACCCAGAAACACAGCTGGAAAAGAGTTCCTCCACCCTCACCTCCAACAAGCAATAAAAGAATAGAAGTTTGACACGGCATCTACCACAACCACCATAGTGAACAGCATAAATGAGCTTGGTAAAAAGGAAGGACCCCCAACCCATAAATATCATCAAAACAAACAAAGTACATTCTGAAATGCCTAGACAATCTCACTCACACAACTTGGAGACACAAGTGAAAGTGGCACCCCCCCCCCCCCGGCAGCCACAACGCGGGAGAGACTGTTTGAAACACCATGAATCATGCAAACACCAACCAACCAAGACAGATACAATGAATGTCATATGTGTAACCCTCCCTCCCAAAACTACACATGGCACAGTTAATTACTCCAATATGCTATAATGGACAACAAAGGGTAGGCAGCAGTGTGAAACCCCCATTCCTTGGCTAACGTATGCCTTACCTCCTACAAACCTGCCTTATGTTGTGACACATATAGTACAATAGTAGTACATTTTAAAGTATTTTAACAATCCCTTATCCCTCCAATGTATATCTCCCCCAGCTTGCAGTCAAACAGTTGTTTGCAATCCAGCATCCCAAACCCCTTTTAAGTCAAAAACAAACAGTAGAACTACAGCTAATGTATGAATCTAGTTCCTCAAAATGTGCAGACAATATCACCCTATATATTGTGGTATTGACATCAATGTATAACATATATATATATATATATATATATATATATATATATATATATATATATATATACGGTCATGTTGTAGGATGGTTTTTATCTGTGACATGTATTAATGTAAAAAGAAAAAGAAAAATTATTTAAAAAAAATGTGCAGACAATATCACCTGTACAATTACCTCAGCTGAAGTGGTTTGCAATGACCACAAGGAATCATTTTCACATCACTCTAATCATTGTGCTATAAGCATATCAATTTCCATAATGTAATCAGCATTACAATGGCCACAGCTGCATTTATCATGCAGATTAAATATTGATAACACAGAGGTTATGCTAATGATCAAATCTGGGGTAAATGTTTCTGAGTCACACCTTTTTTTTCACATTGTGCACCTGCCCAAGGCTACACTCTGTGGCTCATCCTTGCATATACACCTGCATGAGTAGCTGCAAAGTGCATTTTACATGCATGGGTGGGTCAGTAACTGCAGCAGACATGCATCTTTGGCTCAGGAAAACATTAATGAGCAGTAGTAGAAGCATATGTTGGCACTTCAGACCACACACATTCATAAAATTGTGCATCTGATACCTAAACACCACCATTGTTTTGAACTAGTTCCTTAGTAACACCTAGACTTTCTGCATTAGTGGGAATAAGAGGTCAGACAGAGTGCTCCTGTGTTCTACAGTAAGTATATAATGATGCAAAATTTACATATCACCTGCAGAACATATGTGTGTAAATTTTGATTTCCTTTAAGATTTTTAAGCTCCTAAGCAGACAGAAGAGAATCAGTCCTTCTTCCAAAAGCTTATGGAGCATCACTCCAGACATCGGTTTAAATACATCTATAGCAGTATAGTCCTATGCTATGGTATGTTGTGGTTACTAGTAGTATCCACTGCCCACACCAGTACTCTGGACAAGCCTATTCTATCTGTCCATGTAGATCAAAGCACTGATCCAGCTGACCTAAGAGTGTTGATTTCACTATCAGATAAGTATCGTATGCCTGGCACGGCCTGTCCTTCTAGTATATCATGCACTAAAACACACCTGTGGATATGTTCCCCTACTGTGCTGTGTGTACTGCCACAGCCCTGCCAGTCCTACAGAGAGCAGCAGTCACATATCCACATATTCGGTTTGCAGTGTCCAGAGCAAGGTCCGTGGCAGTGCTGCTTATGCAAGGCACACCCACATCATGTTCCAGTAATGGCTACTCTGGCATATCTCATTTGTTGACAGCTCCCCATATTTAAGCCACTAAATGTGCTGCCATTGGAAAGCCATGGTGGTATCATCATCATGCTGACCTACAATATCTGCGCAGGTGGCCATGTCCACCATGCCATTCCTTGTCCCTTTGATATAAAACACAGTAATAAGGATATCGACTCCTACCTTCCACAGCCCGCAGTGTTCTCCAGCACAACAGATGCATTGTTTCCACATACTTGCAGTGAGAATGGGTAATACTCAGTGTCTTAATACCATTTTGGACCCACATCCTGCAACTACACAGTATCCTATAGTGCGTAGTCAGACATATGCTTCATATTATGATTGCATACTTAATAAAAGTTTTATAGTTCTGTAGATATTTGCATGCTTGAAGGGCATATATAGATCTGATAATAATATTGTGTGAATTTAATAAGGATGCACAATTCTGAATGAAAAGATGAGGTAACAGCAGGTAGAAGGGATAGATAGGTACTTTATATGTTACTCCGAAACTCTGAAGCCATGCCAAAAAATTCATCTACAAAGACAAGCAACAATACTTCTGGAACTTACAAACAAATAGGAAAAAAAAATCCCAGAATGTTCTGGTCCTCGATCAATAATCTCTTAAACCCAGGTAATAAATCCAACCTGAACTCTTACCCTAACTTGCCTCCTGAACATACTGCCTCTAAATTTAAATCCTACTTCATAGATACTATAGCTAGTATTACTGCCTCCTTTTCCTCACCCCATCAAACAACCATATACCACCAAGAACAGAAAATAGTATAAAAACCACCATGAAGAAGCCAGTGAATCCTCAAACAAATGATTTAATAAAACAAGGTAAAAAACGAACAATATTTTTCACTCTAACGCCCTGGCAAAATACCGTTACAGAGTATACCATTGTCCCTTTACTTCACTCTATTTATGCCCATGCCATCCTCCTCTGCCCCCTCATATCCCAACCTCACCAGCCCTAACATCCCAACTCAAGACTGTATTCAGGAATCCTCCCAACTAGGATTTAACCGCTCTCCTGTCTCTACTTCCTATATTAAAAAGCTCCTTCTAAACCTAAAACCCTGCTCTAATCTGCTGACAAAATTCCGGCCAAATTCCTTAAAATCATTGCAGATGCTGTAGCCTACCTTATTAGCATCATGATTAACAGGTCTATCCAAGAATCATACGTCCCTGCCTTTGGAAAAAAAGCTATCATCCTGCCCCATTCATAAAGGCGGACCTTCCTCTGACATTTTCAGTTTTCAAATCATTGTTCTACTTTCCCGTGTCCAAAATACTGGAAAAATTGGTCCAGAAACAACTTCTCCAGTACCTTCTAAACAATAACATCCTCTCCCCAACTCAACACAGATTCTGTCCTGAGCACAGTACATCTACTGCCCTAATCTCCTTCTTAGATATCATCAATAAAGCCCGAGACTCAGGTCATAAAGTATCTGCTCTCTTTCTGGATCAATCACAAGTATTTGATACTATTTCTCATTGCATCCTCTTATCCCAAATCTCTTCTATAGGATTATCTTCCCAGTCACTAAATTGGTTTAAAAGTTATCTCTGAGACAGGCAATATGCTGTTAAATGGCATAATTCTATTTCCCCCTACCTTCATAACCCTACCTGCGTACCACAAGGCGCAATCTTAGGTCCTCTTTTGTTTAATATATTCATAAATGCCTTTGCCAAGCTATTCCAAATGCATCCCTAGTGCAGTATGCAGATGACTCAACTATAGTCTGCTCTGCTCCCAATCCTATCATACTACAACAAAATACCCAAGCTGCCTTTCTTACTGTGGAATCCTGGCTCCATAAAAAACACCTCTCCCTAAACGCCCAAAAAAACAAACTTATATTGTTTACCCCGAAAAGAAACATGTCCATCAACAAAGTAGACTTCAATATACTCTCTTCAAACTCCACAAAAATTGAATTAGTATCCACTACTAAACTGTAAGAAGTCATAATCGACGAAGACCTAAAATTCGACCTACATATCCACTCCAATATAAATAAGACAAATAAAAAACTAAGACTATTATACAGGCATAATAGATTTCTCTCCTTACCAACAAAGAAACATTAGAACTCTCCTATTTACTATGCTTCTTAACCTATGGTGCATCTTTATTAATCAATTTGCAGTCTGCTTCTAAAACAAAACTAGAATCCTGTTATAATAAAATCGCCAAATTTGCTACAAATAACTGCCACTCTTCCCATCACTGTATTACATTAAGAAAACTTCAGTGGCTTGAATCCCCACACTACTTGCTACTCCTTCAGCTTACTACCACTCACAAACTAATTCATAAACCCCTCATAAACTAATTCATAAACCACTCATAAACTATTTCACAAACCACTCATAAACTAATTCATAAACCACTCATAAACTAATTCATAAACCACTCATAAACTAATGCATAAACCACTCATAAACTAATTCATAAACCACTCATAAACTAATGCATAAACCACTCATAAACTAATTCATAAACCACTCATAAACTAATGCATAAACCACTCATAAACTAATTCATAAACCATTCATAAGCTAATTCATAAACCACAAGACTGCCCAGCACTCAGCTCCTTGCTCATCACCTACATCCCCCTTAGACCACTATGGTCATAACACCAGTACTTACTCCACATTCATAAACCCAACATAGCAGCAAGAAAGCTTCTACACTCCTGGACCATAGCTAAACTATGGAATAACGTTCCCCCTTCTGATCGCTGTGAACATTGTCACTCTAGCTTTAAAACTGCTCTTCAAAAGTACCTATTCTCTAAGTGGATATGTAATTGCTCTACTGGCCATCCTGCTCCACATTATGCCATCACCTGATGTCAGTACTCTTCAGAACTATTCCTGTTCATATACTAGTCACCTTCACTCGTCTCTCTCACTTCTTATGTTTCACTTCAGCCTACCTACCCGCAGTAATAGTAATCCTTTGAAGTGAGTACTTCCTTTCGGGCAATCCCCGTACATAAATTTTACTCTCTGCAGATTTAATTTTTTATGAAACATTGTAATTCTTCTGTACTCAATTATATTTTATTGTGTAATTTCTTATAAGCGATACAGAAGTTAGATGCTTGTGTCTACTTTTGAAACCAGTGAATTTTGTTCCATCTTAAGCTGTAAAGACATATGTTACTTCTGGATTTGTGCTGTTTGTTTACACTACTACTTTAATAATTTTAAAGCAGTGACCTAGCTCCATGATGCAGAGGAATGAAGCCCTGATTTTAACCCTGGTGATGATGGTTGGATTAGTGGACCCAGCTCTGGAGGAGCCTAGGTGGCATACCTTTCAACTGTACAGATTTTTGCAGAATGCCCAGATTTACGCCTCATATTTTTGGTCTGTTTTTCAGAAAAACTGTGTTTTTCTGACAAATCACTGGGATGATTTAAAAATTAAAGTCAATAAATAATGACAATCATTTGAGTTTCAGACTTCATATCCTTCAGAAAATGTATGGTAACACAAATCCTATTATTCTAACAGCTTTCTAAGTTTATAAGAGAAATATTTAAAATGCACCCCTATTTTTGGTCCTTTGTCCCCCTATTTTGTCAGGCTTTGTCCAGATTTATTGCAGCAAGAGGTTGAGAAGTATGCTAGGGGGGAGGAGAGGAGCCTGATTCCATCTCCCTGGGAGATTGTGGGATATATACATGACTAGGGCGACATGCATGAAGTCTGATTTATCTGGTGAAGACCAAGGAAACAGGCAAATGATTACGCAGTATGGGTGGGTGGGATGTTCTGCTAATGACAACCCCTTGTAGAAGTGGAGACAATTTAGTGCTGAAATCTATTGCACATTTCATCCTCATGTTGTCATTTGGTAGACATAGTGGCTAAGGCATACAGTAAAAAAAAAAAAAAAAATCAAACCACCGTGATAGCTGGCTGAAGGATGCCTATGTTAGTTGCCCCTTACCCTTTGTGATGAGGGAACAAATATGTTCACTGGCTACAAAGAAGATGATGATTGTAAATAAGCAAGTGAAGTGTGGGTGAAAAAATGCAGTTCTAAAGCAATACTCAGCAAGAAAGAATAAAGTTTGCAAATATCTAGTTATGGTGACTGTGGGTATGTATGAGATATCTATATGACTCTTTCACAGGAGATGCATAGGACTACACATTAGATTTAAAGGTAGCAGAGCTAGAGATTTCTCCCAGGAAAGCAAGAGGGAGTTCCAGATATGCAGAACGAAGACTCTGAAGGTCCTATCACCTGCTGCAGAATGAGTTTTAGAGATGACCAGGATTCACATTACTATCAAGCTGATCTTCCTGGGTTTGGGTGCTGCATGAGTACAGGGGTCCAGCTAAGTGCCTGCATGAGGTGAGGAGGCATCTGAAGGTGATATATTATGTAGTAAGGGATGCCAGACCAGTTTAAACATTCCAGTGAGATGTAGTAGTGATCCCAGTATGGGGCTTCCAAATTACATTTTTTAACCATGATAAAAGGGACAGGAATCTTCATAGATTAGTACTAAGCTAACTGCCCTTGCGAGCCATTTTAAGCATAGCCAGTTATCCCTTGTGAGACTCAAACTCTGCATCTTGTGTTTGTAAGGCAAACACCTTAACCATTAGGCCACCCTCCTAACATCTGTGCAAATCTTTTGGGTAAACAAGGAAATAATGGCTTATCTAAGACCCTGGCCCAGGGTGACAGTTATTGTACTTGTCAACCACTTCATTAGGGATGTCATTCAGTGATCTGTGTTGCAAACAGATACTCCATTCTAAACGCCATTGTGTGGTGCTGAGTAGAAAAGCTTTGGAGTTTTTCCAAATTACATGATGGAGCATTGGATGAAGCTTGCAATATTACTTGCAGCTGATTATGATTGAAAAGTAGCACAGAGAAACTGACACTATGATACAACTGATAAGATAAACTTCATATACTATAACATGGTAGAGGGTCCAAGCACACAGCCTAGGGAACATCTTACTGTTATGGCAAAGTGTTGAGTAAAAGCTGAATCAATGTTATAGTCTTCAGATATAAAGGCTTTTTAGCCACTCAGACATTTGAAATAAAGTGTTTCAAAGTTTAAGCTACAAAGAGTTATTAATGCAATGAAATGATTACCTGCATCAAATGTTTTTATGAGACTTGAGAAAAGGAACCACTTGGCTTTTTTACTACCCCTGTTATAAAATATGTGGTTGTTTAGTTTAAGAATTGTAATGCCTAAACCATAAAGTGCCTGAAGCCATGGTAGTAATTTATCCTAAGGTCTTAGAAGTCAGTGAATGAAGATGATTTAGAATAATACAATTTCTCCATCACTTTTGCAAGGGGGAAAGACTAGAGAAAGATCTGTTGCTCCTTATCTTTACCCTAGGGGGCTTGACTTCTATACCAGATCTGCTAAAGATTCATTCTGCCTCTAGCTAAAAGGTTTTAAGGGGGAAACCCATCATTCAAAAATGTGGTATACTCTTTCACCTTCCAAATCAATGTCTTTATATGTTCAAGATTAATAGACTTGAAAAAGGAATTTTTTAATGACTGGTTAGCGCTTTCACCATGTACTTTGGCTTCATCATACTATAAACATACATAAATTTAAAATAGAAAAACAATCTTTATATACTTAAGTAACGCTCATTATTTTTAAATCCTCGTTGAGTTAACCGTCACCTTGGCCGTACGTCCCCATGCAATGTGAATGATGTCAGCACTTCTTCCCCTTATAATTTAAAGGCATAGTCTTATAAAATACGTAACATAGATTAACTTGCATATAATAGAATAAAACATAGTTCAAATCATTATGTAATATAGACTCATATGATTGTACATATATGCATGTTAAATTCCTAATGATCATGAATGCATTAAAGGTTCATAGATTAGTACTAAACTAACTGCCCTTGCAAACCATTTTAAGCCTAGCCAATTATCCCCTGTAAGACTTAAACCCTGCACCTTGTGTTTGTAAGGCAAATACCTTAACCATTAGGCCACCCTCCCAACCCTTATAGTTACTAAAAACATACTCCGTTATACTAATAAACAAGCTAAGTATATTGAGTCAGTAGTTGAATCACTGAAAGCAATATTTACAAAGTTAACTGTTCTAATAAAGGCAGTTAACAGCCGTTCATATAGCCATCCGCTATGTTCCTCTAGTTAACCCACTACATTTTAACTGGCTTAATGTTTCCATAAATGACTCACTAGAAGCGATATAACAAAAACTACTATTTGCATTTTTACATGTTCAGCCATCCAAGCTAATAAAAACCAGCTACTCTAAAATAATAAAAAACATATTGAGCATATCCCACTTAGCTAGTAATCTATTTAAAAATGTTTTAAAATAAAAGGATCATTAGATTCAATATGTCATTAAGTCACAAATTGTACTGCCCTTCAAGCAGTGGTTCTTAACCATTCATTCATCTTAAATAGATTACTAGCTAATTGGGATATGCTCAATATGTTTTTTATTATTTTAGAGTAGCTGGTTTTTATTAGCTTGGATGGCTGAACATGTAAAAATGCAAATAGTAGTTTTTGTTATATCACTTCTAGCGAATCGTTTATGGAAGCATTAAGCCAGCTAAAATGTAATGGGTTAACTAGAGGAACATAGTGGATGGCTATATGAACGGCTGTTAACTGCTTTTATTAGAACAGTTAACTTTGTAAATATTGCTTTCAGTGATTCAAGTACTGACTCAATATACTTAGCTTGTTTATTAGGGTCTATGTTAAAACAATGAACGGAATAAATTTCGAACACTCCGATGAGCGAAAACGCATATGATTGATATCTCTATTGTGAGACTGTGGTACAGTGAAGATCTGAAAGTTTGCCCTTTCCTCTCTGTAGTGCTGTGTCGGAGTTGGAATTTATTTTTTAGGGGGGGTGTGGGGGGTGCAGCCCCCCACAATAGTGATATCGATCATATGAGTTTTCGCTCATTAGAGCATTCAAAATTTATTCCGTTCATTGTTTTAACATAGACCTGATCTTTAGTATAGTATGTTTTTAGTAGCTATAATGCATTCATGAACATAACGCATGAGGAATTTATCGTGCTAACATGCAGATATGTACAATCATATGTGTCTATATTTCATAATGATTTGAGCAATGTTTTATTCTATTATATGTAAGTTAAACTATGTTATGTATTTTATAAGACTATGCCTTTAAAGTATAAGGGGAAGAAGTGCTGACTTCATTCACATTGCGTGGGGACGTACGGCCAAGGTGATGGTTGACTGTGGATTTGAAAATAATGAGCGTTACTTCTAAGTATATAAAGATTGTTTTTCTGTTTTAAATTTATGTATGTTTATGGTCTGATGAAGCCACAGTACGTGGTGAAAGCACTAACCAGCCATTAAAAAGTTTGTTTGTATTATATGCTGCTTGGAGCCGTATTTTGTAGCACCACTGCTTTTATCTTTATTTTTGTTGTTACTTGTCTGTTGCAATGGTGTGCGTTCACCAGCTGGTTGTTCCTAAGTATTTTGTTTGACTTGAAAAAGAGTTTCAGAACAAATTCCTCTATGGCTAGCATAATGTTTATGGTGAGGAAGATATTTAGATTGTGTGGGTTGGGGTGGAGTAAAACAGGATGTGTCTGCATTAAGTATTTTCTTGGCAAAAAGCAAGAGGCATCCCTGGTATATTTAATCTCTTGGCTGTTTTACTTACTTATTGACTGTCTTAAAATTATCAAATGAGTAATGCTTGGTTGGACTAAAAGCAGGATAGCTAGGCCTCCTCTCTGGAGACATTGTATGAGTTGAGCGGTCCCTGTGATTTTGCAGGAAGTTGTTGACTAGGCTGTCAGTATTTGCTAGTGAAACAGAATATCTGTATGTTATATCAGCTTTGCCATATAACAGTTGCCAAACAGGAGCCATGTCCTTTTTTCCCCATTCTCACTTTTGCAAATAGAGAATCCAGAACAATATAGAATTTAGGGTCTATACTAAATCAGCAAACACTTAAAAAAGCAAATGCTGATTTATTGACCCCATGTAAGCAAAAGCTTACAATCCCGAACACTTAGAACAGCAATTGTTTTCCCAGGGAAAAAATCACTGTTCCAAAAACGAAAAAGAAAAAATTAAAACATTACATAAAGTGGGGGGCTTCACCCCACACCCCCCCACTTAAATATACCAACTCCGAGATCACACTACAGTGACGTAAATGGCAAAATAACGAAGGCAGCCAAGATATTTCTTTCCCAGGGAAAGAGCTCACTTATATGCCGTTTCGTGGTATCAAGCTCAATCAAGACACATTTGAAAGAATGCACCTTTGATCATATAATAGGGAACCAGAATTTATACTTCAAGTATGAGATGGAAAAGCACTTACTGAAAATAAACCATGCTACCAGTGAGACTGTGGAAAGAGAAGTAGCCAAAATGTAAATGACCTTCCTGTCTTCAAGGTTTCCGGCACAACCTGTATGTATTTAGAAGAGTTGTTGCTTTCACTTTGGTTCAGGAATCACAGCAAAAATAGTAAAGTCGAAATATTTACAGCTCATATAAAGTATTTTTTTTTGTTCTTGAGCGCACACTGAGACTTGCTGGAAGAATGAACAACTGTTTCTGTGATGATCTAGATTACAAAAGTCATTTCATTGTGGAGTTGAAATAATCATTAATGAGACTGATTCCTATGTAAAGCAGAATTCCATTGTGGAAAGTTAGAGAACTATGGTGGTAAATATCAGCATATACGCCAGTTGATCTTGTCCATTTTATTTCCAGCATACACTGTGCTCACTGACTTGATGGAATGCAGTATCTATCTGAGAATGACATTGGTGCAGAGATTAGATTATCGAGCCGCTGTTTTTGTAAATGTTTGAAGGTGTGTAGAAGTAGAAAGCAAAACTGGACATGCTTCAATGCAGAATTAAAGAACATTGATATGAAGCATTAAAACTAAAAGGCTGCAGCTGCGGTCACAAATTGAATGCCTAATCTAGTAACCCCCACTCATGCAGTTAGCATTGCTTGCAACCGCGTAATACTAGATGCCACGCCACAGAGAGATGCACATGCAGGTGTCCTTTTCCCTGCTTATGTCTTTCTCATGTGTAGGATGTCATTCTTCTGTATAAACAATGCAACTTTGATGTAAAACATAACTGGATGCTAAACAAACCTGTTTGACCAAAACAGAAGGAGACAGAAAGAAGATAACAGTGCATAAACTCCAGTCTGTACTTCAGACCATTTCTGTTTTATCGATCATCTTGGTTGTGTCATGTAAAATACGTTTCAATTGATTTAATATAGAAAGTAATTGTCTGCAAGATAAGGATGTCGGTATATGCAGGCAGTATCCCCTTAAAAATGCAGCCTGTCAGTCCTACATGATTATCTAAAAGACTGTGTGATACTGCTACATCCTCACACTGTTCCCATTCACAGAACAGAACGGAACGTTCTGTTTCTCTCCACCTTCATTTCTAAACATTGTCATTTCTTTCTGTCAAATCGTCAGGTCTTGCTAGCTAGATGCTTGATATTTAAAAACTGCTTATAGCTGTTTTATTGAAAAACTGCAGCCATCATGGAGAAAACAGTAGCTTTTTTATAAATTATGAGTTACAGACCTTCAGTGCTGTGTGAACATCTTTACCCCCCTGGCTTTTCTCTAAAAATGGTCAACACTCATTATGCTTTAACCGAGATAACTGTGTGTTACTACTACTACTATTAGTAGTATTAATACTCGTGCCAGTCGTAGTAGTAATAATAGTAATATTAATAATAATTTAGGTTTAGATATGGAAATTATTCAAAACAAATTCCAGTAACTCTGTAATTTTAAGTAAGAGCATTTATTCAAAGCAAATCTTAAGTCTTATGCCAAAATGCAGATAATTTGCAAAAACCGAAGAGGGACAAAATGTGTACCTTTTTATTAAATATATTCCTTACTGCAATACTTACCTGGGGTGATAATCGAGGCACATTCTGTACTGAGTACATAAAGTAATAATCACCGTATCTTTTTCCGATGAATTGTTAAAGTCTGAATGTTTTG
This sequence comes from Protopterus annectens, assembly GCF_019279795.1. Taxonomy (NCBI): domain Eukaryota; kingdom Metazoa; phylum Chordata; order Ceratodontiformes; family Protopteridae; genus Protopterus; species Protopterus annectens. Next base: position 1,176,983,529 of record NC_056728.1, on the reverse strand, counting down.
TTATTAACAATAAGGCTGCATGTTTTCTAAGAAAGTGCTGGATAAGGCTGAGAAAACAACACAGAATCTGTAAGGGGATGATGTTTGGCTTGCACATTTATTTCCCATTAAATAACTAATTTCTTTAGCTAGAACAATTACCTATCTCCTAACATTATTTTGTATCCTTCTAGCATATAAAAAGGCTTTCATTAGAAGTTGTTCAAAAGAATCATGCGGTTAGATTTATTTACTGCTCAGACAGACTAATACTGGGTTAAATTCAGAATGTTACTGCAAAGTGGACATGAGGTGTACACCTTGGGGTAACTTTTTTAATTCATAGACAGTGTTTCTGCAGTAGCCTTACATGACCATGTGCAGTACTGTGTTGGGTTGTCTTGGCTGTTGTGCTAAATGCTAATGAGGCATGTCAAGGGAGAAGCATATGCTAATTAGTTGTGTGCTCTTCCAGTGGAATTGCCTATCATAAGCCATTTACACATTTGAGTGATTCAGAGAACCAATAAGTTGTGTAATATAGCATGGCATCTCCTGGTTTCCCATGGTAATGAATACAACCAAGAGACCATGTTCATCCATTGAGGTAAAGGTAAAGGTAAGAGCTGGGGACTTTAATAGCCGAGTAGTGTTGGGGGTATGTGCACAAATGTATGTGTGAGCATATGGGTGAATATGTGTCTGCCTTGGAGGTAGTGAGGGACTAGGTTAGGGTGTGTGTGTGTGTGTGTGTGTGTGTGTGTGTGTGTGTGTGTGTGTGTGTGTGTGTGTGTGTGTATGTATGTATGCATGTGAGTATGAGTGTGTGTGCTATATCTTTCTCTCTCTCTCTCTCTCTATATATATATATATATGTGTAGATTATTTATATATATATATATATATATATATATATATATATATATATATATATATATATATATATATATATATATATATATATATATATATATATATATATATGTAGGTGTGTGCATGTCTGTGTGTATATATATATATATATATATATATATGGATCACCTTTATATCCTCGAAATCGCGTTTCGCCGACACACTAATAACCGACACCAAAAGACCGACAACAAAAAACGCCGACAACGCAAAACACCGAAAACCATTACAGCAACACACTACACGTAAACAACACAGTACACTATATAACATATGCACTATCCCTAACCCAAACCCTAACCCTAAGGTCCGACACTACCGCACACTTACCCTACCTGCACCCTAACCCTAACTCACTTACCCACCTGTAACCCCAAGATCCGACACTACCGCACACTCACCCTACCTGCACCCTAACCCTAACTCACTTAAACCACCCCTAAACCCACAGTCCCTCACTATCGCACACACACCCTACCTGCACCCTAACCCTAACTCACTTAAACCACCCCTAAACCCACAGTCCCTCACTATCGCACACACACCCTACCTGCACCCTAACCCTAACTCACTTAAACCACCCCTAAACCCACAGTCCCTCACTATCGCACACTTACCTGTCCACTCCCTAACACTAAATCCCTCACTCGATCGCACACTTACCGAGTCCGTCGGTTTCTTACCTTGTCGGTCATCTGCGTTGTCGGTGTTTTCGTCCAGTCGGATTCCGTGTCGGCGAAACGCGTTGTCGGGCATCTAAAGGTGACCCATATATATATATATAAATGTATATATATATATATATATATATATATATATATATATATATATATATATATATATATATATATATATATATATATATATATATATATATATATATATATATAGATATATATATATAGAGAGAGAGAGAGAGATATGTATGAGATCCAAATAGGAAATTTACACCAGGCTTGGCACCTATGTCCATTACAGACAGCGGTAGCTTACAAATAAATGCCTAGCCCTCTATGTCCTGTTCAGATACAGGACATCATTATTTTTGTGGGAAAACTTACCTAGGTTTAGAAAGCCCTCCCACCCAAGTCGTTACCTTAGTAGCAGTCTCTGAATGTATGAATGTCTTCCTGTGCCGTAATGGCACTTAGTGATAACAAAGAAGTAGTTGAAGACTACATCCCAGAGATACTCTTTATAGCGTACCTAACAGGCACTTAAAAAAAAAAAAAATATGGGGCTGGAAAACATGAAATGCCAGAGATACTGTTAAGTAATATGTTTTAACTCATTCAGGCTTATAGCATCTTTTTTGTATATTTCCAGTTAACACCCATAGTTCCTTATGGTGTGCAGAACGTTTTTGGGTCTGGCTTCTTTAACTAAGTGACTTACCAGCTAATAATAGGCTTTACTACAAAGGGCAAGGACTTAAACAACAAATTATATTAAGACTGTTAATCTACAACATCCTGCAGTAAAGAAATGAATCAGTGTTTGCCACTTATTTTACATATTTGCATATTTAAGTTCATGTTTTCGTAACTGTGAGATCAGCATGCTGTTGAGGGGTATAGTGTGAAATGCCAACATGGGAGCAACAAAATTAATTGTATAGCACACTATACTGGTGGTTTGCTGGTTGTTTAATAATAATTACAAAAATAAGCAACATTCCCATATGTGCTTAATACTTTAAAAAGTGACTTACAAACCTTTGCACAGCATCGGGCAATGCCTCAGCTGTTGTTCAAAAGAACTCGGTATTTGCTGTGTAAGCTGCTCATGAAGGATATTCAGTGTTATTTATATTGCTCATTATGCATTTAAGCAGATGTTTTCATATTAAAGTAACTATCTCAAAAACATGCACTCAGAGATGAATTTCTTGTTATCATGTGAATGCTTGTGTCTGGTTAACAGAAATTAGAGTCTGCAGCATATGACAATGTGTTGGTAAAAGCTTTGCAAACAATATAATTCTGGGTTTGTGTGCATTATAATATATTATAGCATTTATGGAAAGCCTGTGAATGCACTATTATCACTCTAAAGTGTACTTCTTACTGATAACATTTCTGTTTGTAAAGTTTTAATAGTTTTATTGTTTACAAACTGTTTACATTTGTTTATACTATGCTTTTTAAGTACATGCAAGGATGTGAGCAGGCTGCTAGAGGTGTGACATTTCACATCACATACTTGTTAATAAGTTTGATACAGAGATATGTAAATTAAGCAATAATGAGGTCTTTCCTCAATTCAGCTGATGTGTCTCTGAACTGCAAAATGCTGCATTTCAGAAACATGCTCTTTTTACTGCAGCTCTTAACATGTGTGGTGGAGCTCATTGGCTTTGCTTACTATTTTCTGATATGATGAGACCATGGTCATACAACACACACACACACACACACACACACACACACACACACACACACACACACACACACACACACATATTTGTTAACATGTATGTGCATATGTACATATTACATATATATGTGTCCATGGGCATACATGTAAATATTTATGTATATATATATATATATATATATATATATATATACTGTATTTCTCCATAAATAAGACCTAACCAGAGAATGAGGTCTAGCATGGTTTTCCAGGGTCATAAGTTTGATACAGAGATATGCAAATTAAGCAATAATGAGGTCTTTCCTCAATTCAGCTAATGTGTCTCTGAACTGCAAAATGCTGCATTTCAGAAACATAAATACCCCAAAAATAAGCCCCAGTTAAGATTGTCAAGAACACACGACAGACGTGTTGAATTATAAAATAATAATATTATTGGCACCTGTTGACTGAGGTTATCGTACTCTGCTCGCCATTTTCAGACCATTTGGACACACAAATTCTTCTTTTTGCAGAAAGTCGTAAGATTCTTTCCCTGTGAGTCCTCCACGATTCTTACTATAACCCTAATCCTCAATCACAAGTGACATTTGAGATCCTTGTCTCATAAACACTGGCAAGTGTACTTTGATTGGTCAAAGTACAGGCAACGCAAGTAAAATGTGCACACTTGATAACGACCCGGCATGGTTGTGTCTTCTTAAATGTCACCATTTTTGTTGCCACTCCTGTCTCGAAAGTCTTCAATTAATCCCCCCCAGTCAAGATAAGTGCAAAAAAAGCTATTCCATCAAGTACAAGAAAGGAATCGTGGAGGACTCCCGGGGGAACGAATCTAATGGCTTTCTGCAAAGAAAAGAAGTTGGAAATTGGAGAATGGTCCGAAAATGCAGAACAGAGTATGATAACCTCAGTCAACAGGGGGGATGAGGGAAATGCTAAGAAGTGCAAGCGTGGATCAGGTCAGCAACCATTATTTCCTGAGCTGGAAGACATCATCTGTGAATGGATTGCTAACAGGAGAGCAAAGGCTTTGGTTGTGGGCAGGGCTGATATTCAAGCATTTGCCCATGCAATGGCACCACAGTTAGAAATAACCCGAAAACAATTCAAAGCATTACAACATTGGCTGGATGGCTTCCTTTAGTGATATGAACTGTCTCTAAAAAGATTGACAACACTGTTCAAGCTGGAAGATACTGAAGTTATTAAATGTGCAATTGCATTCAAGTCCTTTGTTGATGGCATCGACTTTTCTGAATACCAACTCTCCAACATGATTGCTATGGATAAAACTGCAGTGTTTATGGGTCAAGGATCTCAAAAACAATTGATCAGAGGGGTGCCTTGTCAATCTACATTCCCTCCACTGGTTACGAAAGTGCATGTGTTACCTGTATTTTGGCAGTTCATCTAGATGGAAAGAAAATCCCACCTCTAATCAATAGTAAGGGCAAGAAAGGTAAGATTGAATGTATTTCAGGCATTTACATTCTTGAAACCGAAAAAGCCTGGTGCACACAAGCAGTTATAAGGAAGTGGGTCGATGTAATGCTGCCACTTGTTTTGCAAGGTGGTGAAAGAGATCTGCTAGTCTGGGATTCAGCCAGCACTCACCGCGCTAAAGAAATGAAGAAATTCCTAGCACGGAGGAGAATAGATCAAATAATGATTCCTGCAGGAATGACTACCTGCAGGAATGACTACCTATCTCCAGACTCTTGATATTGCAATAAACAAGCCATTCATGGACCATTTGCACATGACACTCAATGTCTACATTGAAAATAGAATGGAGAGAAAGCGTGGAAACTTTGTGCACCCTAGTCTGCAAGAGGTCGTGACTTGGGTGAAGAATTCATGGGATAAAATCACTGACAGCTGTGTTGGCAATGCACTACGAGCAGGCTACATGGACAAGCAGTGCTCATTTAAGCAGCGGTCTATTGCTGGGCATGACAGATCAGAGCCAATGGTTCTACAGGAAATGGAGTCGTAAGAAATTTAGGCTGGAATTCGGGGGTTGGAGTCTTATGACAATGTTTCAGAAGAAGATGACATGACTGTATTTGAAAAATGTTTCCATTATCGGGGCAACAGAATGGATTGCTTTTGCTTTCAGCTGCCGGCAAGCTCTTGTCATTTTTTTGACTTTATTGTATTAGGGTAACATTTCATTACCAAGGGGTAATTACAAAGTAAGCCAATAGTTCCCAGACTTCATTTTTATGACTTTCCATAATTCTTCTCTTATGGTTTGGGTCAGGAATAAAGAAAGCATCACCACTCAAAAAGTGGCAGTTATTCACCTGTTTTATTCCCCTCCTCCAATACACATGTATTGAGATTTTTCTGCACTTTCTCTTAAGCATGAAATATTGCACTGTGAAAGCCAAGGTGTAGATATTCTGAAGTTGAAATGTTTGTTGCATTGTTTATGTAGAATTTTCACGCAACTGTTAATGCGTTACTTAGAACTGTTGCCCAATAATGGAAAAGTACCAAATAAATGTCGATTTTTGTACATGAATAAATGTCAATTTGTGCACATGAATAAATGGTAATTTGTATAGATGAATAAATGTTGATTTTTGTACATGAATAAATGAATAAATGTAGATTCTTGTATGGGGAGTAAATAAGGCATCCCCTGATAATAAGCCCTAATGCGTATTTCAATGGGGGAAAAGTATAACACCCGGTCTTATTTTTGGGAAAATATGGT
>NC_056728.1:1176487537-1176652537 GCF_019279795.1 Protopterus annectens | reverse complement strand
GAGTCCTAGTTGCAGAACTGCAGCTGCTTCTGTCCAACATCATGTGAAAATGCCCGAGATAACAAACTACTGTAGCTAATGCCTTTATACAGTATTTAGAGAAAATTTATGTAATTTTATTCTCCAAAAAACATCAGTGCATTTTTATATATTTTTAAATAACCCAAAGCTCACAACTGACAAAATCAGGAATGACCTCCAGAAAAATCAAAAATGGTCAGGTGGTAACCTTGTCCGGTGCATTACTATCATCAGGACAGTTCCAAACCTTCAATTTAAGGGGAAAAAATCAAAACTACTAACAGCAACAACTTGCATCACAGCCCCAGCACCAATACATTTTGTATAACTTCTCCAGTCTTGAAAATACACTACATGCTGTGCAATGGCTACCAGAAAGTTTGAACTTGTGAACTCCGCTTAAATTGCCCAGTAATCCTTCTAACAGTTGAACTATGTTAGAAGATAGTTATACTACGGTTATAAACAACCTACCGAGTGTGATGTGAACAGGTAAACAGAAAATTAATATAATGTACATTTCTGTAAAGTACTTTTACACTTGCACAACTAAAATCTAGTCACCCCTTTCCCCCTTCCGAACTAAACTACTGTAAATGGCCAGTCAACATGTCAACATTAAATCACAACTGCGTATTTATTTACAAAGATATGAGCACAACTGTCATCCCATAGTTTTCAAAATGAAACAGACACATCTATGCCAATCTAAAGAGCACATTGTGGGCATAGGTGGGGGCTATCAACACATTAAACAGCACCCCAACAATGCATTTTATTAATTATTTCCCTCCTTCAAGCCAGATGTTATCCACCCCATTTCCTGCATGAGCTGCCTGCTCCCCTCTGCCCCCTCCCCCAGTAACTACCACATTCTATATCATTACCTGACTCTGAATGATTGACAAACACCCTCCAAAAAGAAAAACAAATCCACTTCCTCATAACTCCCCACCTTGCATTTCCAGTAGTCTTCCAAGGCTCACAAAGCGCTGTCTGTCAATTTAACATGAAAGATAGATATATTACCTCTGCGAATCAGTCTACCACAGGACAGTCCGTACCCACACTTCTCTTTTAGAATCACCATATCAACAGTCTCCAGTCAACTCTCAGCTCCTGAGTTACTGTCCAATTATCCCAGGGTATCCCTATTGCAGTTACGAACTCCGTAAATTGCAAAGTAAATAAAAAACAAAGTACAGTACTGCTACTGACTGTTTCTAGCTTTTTCCCAGCACGCAAAGTGCAGGAAGAGAGCAAGAACCAATCAGTAGATATCCAGCCATCCATGTCACATATGTGACTGCGGACGTAGCAGTCCAATCCCCATCCAATTCTTTACTGCGGTTGCAAACTGCATAGACTTCTGGGCATCACACTGATCCCTTCTCTCCTTAATCTGGACTGCTTTTACAACAGTCCAGATTTACAGAAACTCATTTTTTTTTAAACCCGGAACTCGCTGAGCATGGACAGTTCGAGTTCCAGGATTTTAAGAGTCAGACTTGCATGATCGCATCGCAGATAAGCAGTAGCCAGCCAGCCAGTATAATGGTACTGTGTATTAGTATACAAAAATAAATATTTTATTTTTTTAAATTGTTTCTTTTTCTTTCCACAGTTTGGGGGACTGCAGTCCTGCAGTCTGGTGGCATGAGCAACCACTGCATACCTCTCAACCTCTCAGAGCAAGAAATCTGGACAAAGCCATAAATAAAAGTAGGACAAAGGCCCCAAAACAGGGACAATTTTTAAATATTGCTCTTACAAACTTAGAATATTGATATAATAACAAGTTTTGCATTAGCATGAATTTTCTGAAGGGTATGAAGTCTGAAACTCAAATGTCTGTCATTATTTTCTAACTTCAGACTCTAATGATTTGCAACTAATGTGCTAGAAAACCACAATTTTATGAAAAATGGACCAAACATATGAAGCAAAAATCTGGACATTCTGTGAAAATTTGTACAGGTGAGAGGTATGCCTCACTAATTTCATATTTTACCCTTATTTTGCAAAAAGTGCTCAGTCTCTATATTCACTTTTTTAGCACTATTTTTTTCACCAAATTCTCCCTTTTGGGATGTCCTGCATTCACTGAAGTTCTTCCATTTTGTGACCAGGTGCTCCCTCCTTACTGCATTCACTATTAGGGTTCATTAGCATGTGATCTGTTGATCTATACATTACTGTGGGGCTGAAATCCAGGCCCCTGGTCCTGGTGCTTCCTCCCTGCCACTGCCTCCATTGGAATAAAGATGATTATCTACCATGCTTTTTTTGCAGTCACTTCATCAACCTGTACAAAGCAGATAAGCTTTCCTTTCCATATAACTACCATGGTACTAGTCTAGACTAGGCTAGCTATCATATCTAACTGCCTGAACTCTTATCTCTATACTGAAGCTTGTCATTTTCCAGTAAGTTTCCAATAGAAAGTTCTCTTCCAAGCATCCCTGATGACTGACCAGGAAGGATCCTGTCAGTACAATAGCTTTTAAAATTGCCATTACTACAAAATGATGCTAATGGCACTTTTAAGTACAGTACCTCTGGTTGTCTGGGTGTACTTCAACTTTTCCTATCCAGCAAACACAATCTGAAAGTCCAAATATGGTGGTATATTTGAGATCAGTCCGAAATGGTACTTTTAGACATCATATGGTGCCTTTCCCTCTGCCCCTTCTAGGAGGCGTCTAATTCTTAAATTGTCCTGCTGACCTCTATATTTTGCTTTAGCTTTCACTCAGTCCACTTATATATTGGCAGTGGTCTGCTATGTTCCTGATGTAATCTGCAAGTTCTTACTTGACTTTGTCCATCTCCTATATCACATACCACAATCTAGCCCACAGATCCACCATCTCATCAGATAAGCTATTCGGTTATTGAGTATATTTTATACAGTTTCCTGACCATTCCTGATACTTCAAGAGCTAAGTTAATAAACCTTAATGCTTACTCATCAGAGGTACTTATGTAGAACCTCTAATCACACTCTCCATTCACAAAAAACAATAAGCACTTATCATATCTCTGGCACAAAGCATTGAAAATGGCAGTCATTGTTAGCGTGCTCAGTAGTGACCTCCCAGCAACAGTATTTAAAACAATTTTATTAGGCCTGAAGTTCACCCTCACAAATCTATGGTAAAAATCATCCTAAACTTTTTTAAGTAACATTCCAGATTTATACACAATAATGTCAAGGAAGAAAGGATGGAAGAGTTCTTCCTGAGTCACTTATAAACCATTCTAATACAAGAGAAACAAATTCAAGAGATCTGTTGATCTAATGTAGTAAGGGTGAAATGGGAGTAGCTCTAGAAACAAGCAGATAATTAAATACCTAGACTTTATATAGATTTAACTTTAGCCTTTGACAGGGTCATACACAAAACATTGATCAATAAATTAGTACAAGTAGGTATTGCTGTACTCTTGATAAGATGGATAGCTGCATGGCTTACAGATAGGACATAGCTAGTATCATACAGCAACTGGAGAGGTGAAATCCTTAGTTACAGTAAGGGTGTCCTACAGGGCTCTGCCTAGGCCCTTACTTGCTTAGATTGTATCTTTCATACTTAACTTTTTCATCTGAGGTGTTCTACTGTCTATATTCAGATGACCTGAAATTGGGTAAATTGATTACATGTGTTACAGATAAGGCATGTCTGCAAAATAACTTGAGCAAATTGACTATTTGGGCACAGGAGAATAATATGCTGATAAATACATCAAAAACTAAGCATAGGAGATTTGGGAGACATAAATTGAAAGGTGAATATTTATTACAGCACACAGTGATTAAAACTGTAAATTCATTTAAGGATCTCGGTATATGGCTAGATTCAGCTATGAGTTTTTCTAATCATATCAAACAATTGGTTGATGATAGTTATGGAACTATAGGTTGTATAAAAAGATTTATACAGTCTAGGAAATCAAAAATAATGAAGTAATTGTTTGTTAGTTACATTAGACCCAAACTTGAGTACGGAATAACAATATGGAAACCCTATAAGACAACAAGCATGAGTAAACTGGAAAGAGTACAGCAGAAATACACCAAGGGCATCCATGGAAGTGAAAATTTAAGTTATTATGAAAGACTAAAATGTCTGAACTTGTACAGTGTCTCTTACAGATACCTAAGAGGAGATCTTATTCAGGTATATAGGGCATTTAGGGACAACTACCTCTGGGAATGTTTGGGGTTATCAAAAAGTACTAGAGAATCATCAGACAACCTATGTAGAAGGTTCTGTAGGAATGAGAAGTGCACTAACTGGTTGTCTGACAGAATAGCTGATGAATGGAACAGACTACCAAATTACATTAAAGCAAGTACTGGTTTAGATATTTTAAAGAACAGCCTGAACATTTATTATGGGAACAAGTGTTATAGTTATATTGGCAAGCTAGAATGGCTTTAATGCCTGTGCTTGAAATATTTGTATGTATGTATGTATGTATGTAGACTGATGAAACCTCTGAATTCCAAATATTGATAAAGATCTTGCAAACATATCCTATATGAAACACTTGGCTTTAACAAATTCTCATTATTTTGAGAATTTCTCTTCTCTCATATATTAAAAGAAATAACTATTCATGCTTTAATGCTTGCTTACTCTTCTTCTGTCACACACCATTATATATTCTGTCATACCATCTACAGTATAATTTATGTACATGACCTGCTGATGTTTTGTACTAATGTATTATCTGTTCTGCCTTTGTGTGCAATTTATGTTAATGTGTTTTCTGCCTTTTGTCCGGGCCATGGCTGAAAATGGTTCTTGGACCAGCACAACTACCCAATTAACAAAGAAATAATGAATAAGCATGTAAAGTGATTCTATAATGCTAGCTGTAAGGATAAGGGAAGCAAGGGAAAGTAAAAATGACATAGAGAGAGTGCTGAAGGAATGTATAGATCCATACAGAGCCTGGGTAACCAAAGCTTCACAGAAAGCATGGTAAGAAAAAATGATTTGAGAACAGAAGAGATGTTGTTATTATTTCTCATTGCAAAACACATATTTAGTAAAACCGCACTTTTCTAGACTTCTATACACAAACTGCTAAAACTACGACATGCCACACAGCCCATCCCAAACATACAGAACCAAAACAGCAGCATTACTGGGTCTTTATCACGAAATCAAATGTTGTGAACGCTGAATACCGGAAGGCCAAACCTGGTAAGTCGAAAGTTGAGAATGTTGAAGCTGCGGAAACCCGAATTCTTTCCCAGGGAAAGAATTCAGTTGGCCATTTCTGTGGCTTCGGCATTTTCTGATTGAGTCAAGGTAAATGTACGAACAGGTAGTGATGGACTTTAGGGTTAGGGTGCGGGTCAGGAAAGTGTGCGGTAGTGACAGACTTTAGGGTTAGGGCTGGGTTAAGGTTAGTGCATAGATAGTGGTGTATGTTAGGTTTAGTGTAGGTTTTGAAGGTGTTTGGTGTGATTGTGTTATGTGCGTGTTTTTCGGATCAGCAAATTTTTTCCCTGGGAAAAAATCTGCTGTGTTGAAGTGTCAATGTTATCCGAATTCGATCTTCCAAATTCGAACTTATGGTGTTCAATATTTTGGAAGTTTGATTTCGTGATATAGACCTGCATTGCTGACCAGTTCAATAGCCACTTCATAGAAACAGACAAATCTATAATTAGCATCTCATCTGAAAGTAAAATCATACTTCTGTCCCAGACCACTAATGTAATCATACATTTCTCATTTTAACCTGTCTGTACTGCAACTATCATAAAGTTTTTTTCCAAAAAACAAAACCTACTATTACTACTACTACTGCCACAGATAACCTACCAGGCAAATATCTGAAAAGTAGCAGTGGATGCCATTGCCTATCTGATCTCAGTTTTCATAAATTGATCTATAGCTGAAAACATTGGTCCGTCTATCTGGAAAAAATATTTTATTATACCCCTGTATAAATATGGTACCTCTACAGATGTTTTAAATTTTAGGCCAATGGTCATACTATACTCCTTATCTAAAATACTAGAAAAATGTATACACACTCAAATCCTCAATTATTAGTTTTCATAAATTGATCTATAGCTGAAAACATTGTTCCGTCTATCTGGAAAAAATATTTTATTATACCCCTGTATAAATATGGTACCTCTACAGATGTTTTAAATTTTAGGCCAATGGTCATACTATACTCCTTATCTAAAATACTAGAAAAATGTATACACACTCAAATCCTCAGTTATTTAATAGAAAATCAGCTCTTCTTTCCAAATCAACATGGATTCTGGACCTTTCATAGAACAACTATGGCTCTGCTAATCTTCATTACTACTGTCAACACACAGAGGAATGAAGGTAACTTAGTTTCTGCATTCTTCCTGACCTTATCCAAAGCTTTTGATACTGTGTCCCACCAGAAACTCTTACAAAAACATTCCAGTATAGAAACTGCCTATGCCTCTCTACAATGGTTCCATAGCTATCTCTCAAATAGAGCTCAAATTAAGTAGCAAAGGATTTTCTTCACTTTTCTCACAGTTGCTATCGGCATCCTATAAGGATTAATATTAGGCACTCTACTTTTCAACCTCTCCATCAATTATTTAGTTGCCAGCAAACATCCCACAATAGTGCAATTTACTGATGACTCTAAGTTGTTCTGCAAAAACTCTCACTAAGCTTCAAGACCTCACACAACTGTTATTTTCTTCTGTTGAAGCATGGTCGACTTAACAATTCACAGTTCCTACTAAATTAATTTTATTCACCCCTAAACAACTCTCAGCCCAAAAGTTAAGTTTCACCATAATCTTTGACAATAATACTACAACTGAACAGATATATCAGAGCAAACTTCTAGGTATCATCATGAATGACCAGCTGAAATATCACCCGTACATATTTCAAGCAATAAAGAAGACACGTCAAAAATTAGGTCACATCTTCAGAGTGAACCTCTACCTCACTGACAGAACCAGAAAGCATATAGTAACTGTCTGCTTTAACTGCCATATCTCCTTTATGCATTCCCTGTATTTGTTAACCTGCAAGCCACATGGCAATTTAAATGGACAATGTTACAATACATTTTCTGCATTTGCTGCTATCATCACTTTAGAGCCCAGCACTGTAGAGCACTCAGTGAATTCATCTGGTTAGATCTGCCTCAGTCTAAACATTATCATCCAACCCTACTCCCTGATAGGAGCCTATGATCTAAAGATAAATCAGTATTCACTTTACCAAAATTATGTAGCAGTGCAGCTGACAAACTATATTCAGACAATGTTTTAAAACCTAGAACCCCAGCCTGCTGTCCTTGAAAACATTTCAGAAATGAAGGTCTTTCAAACCACAGTTAAATAATCATCTAACAGATATGTGGCCATGTTCCTGTATCTCATCAAGTTAACTACCACCTACTCCATTACATCACACTATGTTTTTAACAACATTAGTTATCATTCACCAAACCTCTACTTTGTCTGCTATTCCCTGCATTCACTGTTTACTCTCACATATTATCTGTTACACTCTAATACTGCTACCATCTCATTTTCTGCATCAGTATTTCTAATTTCTGATTCCCCACACAAGAGAAATGAGCCAATATGAACTATTCTTCATTGTTTACATGTTAGTTTTCTAACAGAGTTACACACTATACACTGTAATTTCTTTGTGCATAATGTTATATTATACATTTTAGATTTCATAATCTTATGAGCCAGCCTTCCATTGTAAATATTTTTATTTTTCTATGTATACATGTGAACTGTATACATTTTTGTTATAGTTATGATAAAACATCTCGCTGTTTTTTCAACAGCTGGAAACTTTCTTCCCAAGCATCTGCTGAAAAAGAGGTTGTGCCAAACCCAGTTGGACTTTCCTAGTAATCAAAAACAAAAATAAATGAACAAATAGATAAATAAATAAACTAAAGTTCAAAACAAGTCTCACTTACAAATAACCTGGGATGAATGCTGTTGCTAACAACTTTGCTTTGCAAGTAATGAATCCTCTGATATTTATAAAGAGGCATTGTATCCAAAAGTCTAAGTCAATTTTATAAGAATGATGTCTTTCTAGAAATCAAATAGATTGGATTCTAGTCAGGATGAACAGTATATTCAATTTGTGACCCAAATGAGTACAGTTATTCACATGTAAAGCTGAGGCCAATGTAATTCAATCCTCAGAGTAATAAGCCTGTGATTGAATGAGACAAATTCAGCAGGTTACAATGAGGCTCAGAAAGGCTAGAAAAAGAAATAAAGTAGCAGAAGTTGTTTAACATTATTTGTTGGTTTTATGATTTGAGGAGTGCCACAGGGTAAAAAGATTTTTGCAGATGGACAATCTACAGGCAGTTTTAAACTAGACAGAATCCTCTTGAAGTATGTGGTCAGTATTGTTGGAAAGACATAGCTGGATCACATCAAATTCCTAGTTATTTGAGCAATTAAGCTAGTTGTATCCGAAGGTTATGTGGATCACATAGGGATAATGTGGCATAGTCTCTGAGGCTTTATGGGAAACAAGCAATGCGTGCATGTTTTTTTTTTCTCTGTAGTTATTTGGATTTTCTATCACAAAACAAACCCAGAATAAGTTGAAATTAAATAATAATTTCACTGCATAGTTTCAATAATGGGCCAGGATGGCATAAGATCAGGTTATCTGAATTAAGCAGAAGCAGTAGGTATTTAGCATCAGCAGTATGATCTGAGATAGCTAGAAAGGATGGGTACTGAGAACTCACAGCTGTGGAATATTCTAGATTAGACAAGATGTCTCCAATTGTAATCAGCATGGCAAAGGGCAAGATAATTGCACAACTTCTTGGATCACTCACAGAGTATTATGCCAGGTGAAGTCTGCCTCTGAAATTGCCAATTTGCTTACTCCCCAAGACTTGTGCTCCTACAGGTAAAACATTGTTAATCTTAAGCTAGAATAACCCTGCCCTACATTTTGTTTTGGGCTGAAAAGTAATATACGAGACTAAACTTCTGGTCTTTCTTTATAATACAACAACCTTGGAGTGTTAATAATACTGTAAATAGGGTTTGGAGATGAAAGTTTTAGAGACTGTTTTGTTTTAGTGCAGTGATTAAGTTTACTAGGAAATGGAATTTATCTATAATAGTAGAATTGATTTTATATTTGTTTAAAGAAAATATTTCTAATTTGTTGTAAGAGTGCTATATAACCTTTAGACTAACCTAATTGCAAACATTTATCTTACAATGAATGGAAACTGGTGTCTATCATCTCCCAAATTATATTATCCTTTATGAGGGGAAATCATGACACTTCATTAATTTTGCTGTTTATAGTAAGTAGGGGATCTTTGTTTAAGGGTTGTAGTAAATATGCAATATTTTCTAAACATATTATTTTAATAGTTTATTAAAAAATATAGTAAGTTCAGCTCGTAAATTATTAACTTTCATTGAATTTAATATCTCTTTTGTTAGAAAAGGTAAAGCCCATTAAATTTGTATGATTTGAGGCTTCCACTCCAAATTTTTACCTAAATAGGATTCTATTGATTTTTGTCTTTTATCAGCGTGTAATGTCTTAAAAAGTCTCATTGAATTGATTACTAAATAGTATAAGCAGATAAGGGCAAGACACTCATTATGTTTTGGGGCTATTAATTTATAATAGCTAGTTCTTATAGATTTAGGGAACCAAAGGCATTTTGTTATAGGGGATTTCACCTGATTAAAGAAAAGTTTTGGTATTGTGGATAAAGTGGAAGACATATAGAAATATAATTTTGGAAAAATATTTTTCTTTACAATTAACACTTTAGAAAGAAATGATAAATGTAGGGCAGGATTCACGAAGGCTTGCACGGAGTGTAAGAGACGTGCAACACTCCATGCAAGCCTCGCGATCCAGGAACAGCCCTAAATTCCATGTAAGAGACCAGCTAAAACGTCTCTTACACGGACTGGGCGTGGACATGCTAAATACCTCACTTGCAGCCGAAAGGTATGCAAATGAGGTATATTAGCGATCCACGAAGCAGAAACCAGTCCGTGTAAGAGACGTTTTAGCTGCAGAAATGTACTCAGTTGACAACAATATAACCCGATGCCAAAATAATAAAATTATAATTTTTTTTTAAACCCAGCGCAGCCCCGCGCAAACGGGCTGCGCTGTATAAAACCATAAAAAAGAAGGTTATAAACCCACAAATGTGGGTTTCATGCAATACATGGAATGACAATGCAGGGACCAGCAGACCAAAAACAACATGGCCACCGTGTAGTGGTTGCTAAGGGGGAAGCTGAGTCTAAGACATGTAACTAAGCATTAGTAGGCAATCTCATGTAAATGAGAGTTAGGATACTGAATCTCACAGTCACATAGCAAATGAGCACAGTCTGAGTAGTGTAAGAGATACATAAGGGGGAGGAATAGAGTAGGAGATAGGTGACATCATGGGGGGAATGGTAGAAAGAAATGCAGTTCATTGGAGGTCAGTGTAACATGACAGATGACAGACACAGATCATGGAAAGAGGTGTGCCACTAGATAAGTCAGGGAAAGTCAAGAAATGGAAGGTGTACACTGTTACTTACACCAAAGTTTCTTGCTGGGCGTTCATGCGCACGTGTGCACGCCATGAAGCGCGAGTAGGGCAGTGTGTGCACCTGTAAGGCAGACTGAGCATGTGGGAGTGTGTTGGGAGAAGTTTAACACTGTTTGTGCTGGTTTGCCCACGTGTAGGGCAAGCTGAGTATGTTCAAGGCTGTTGGCAGACGTGTAACAGTGTTTGCGTGGGTGTGCATGCGTTTTAACCCGAATAAGTAGATTCTGAACCGTGTAAGCACGTGTGTGCGCGTGTAAGCCACTGTGAGTGTGTTTCTGATGGTATGCACGTTGCTCCTCCCAGAGGAAACAGAAAGGAAAAACGAAGCAACAGAATTAATAGGAAGCTAGCAGGGATAACTGCTGAAGCTAGCAGGTGAAAACAATTAGAAGCAGGCAATTACACAGGCAGAATAGTAGCCCAGCCCAGCACTTAAAACTCTGCAAACAGTAGTGCAGGATGTTTCTCTTAAGAGACACTGCAAGACAGGAGTAAGCTAATAGAAGTGAAAACTGAAAAAGGTTCACTCAGAGCAGAAATGTTAGGGGCTGCCATAGCTGTCATAATGAGACATAGGCGACTTGCTGAGGGTGGTGACAATGCAGATGGTGCCAGAGAACCCACAGTGAGGAGACGGAGAAGAGTGTACAGGCCCAGGGTCACCTACCACGGGTTACATGAGCTGGAGATAGTTGAGCACTATAGAGTGGACAGAGAGCTCCTGCAGCAAATTGTTGAGCTGTGCAGTCCATGCCTCACACACAGAACCAACAGAGGGGAACCCATCCCAGTGGAAACCAAGGTATGTGTTGGCCTAAGAATACTAGCAACAGGTACCTTCCAGAGACCAACTGGCGATATGATGGGGATATCACAGGCATCAGCCTCCAGGGTACTGCACCAGTTCCTGGATGCCATGTCAGCACATGTCGGTGATCATGTATATTTCCCCAATGTCGGTGAGGTATTGGCCAGCAATATGCGTCTCTTCCAGCAAATAGCGGAATACCCTGAGGTAGTGGGTGCAATAGACTGCACGCACATATGCATCAAAGCACCAGCTGGTGAGCGGGGTAGGGCCTACATTAACCACAAGGGCTTCCCCTCCATCAACTGCCAGGTCGTGTGTGATGCCCAGGGCATAATAATGAATGTGTGTGCTGGCTGCCCTGGGAGTTACCACGATTCCCACATCTGGCATTTGACACAGCTGTACCAGACATTTGCCAATGGGGACATCCCACACGGACACCTAGTGGGGGATGCAGGTTATGCACTGGAGCCATGGCTGATGACATCCATCAGAAACGCACACACACCTGAACAGGAACGCCATAATGAGGCACATGCACAAACACGTAATGTAATAGAGAGTGTGTTTGGGCTGCTCAAGTCATGGTTCCGGTGTCTGGACACATCTGGTGGAGCCTTGCAGTACACACCAACTACATGTACCCAAATTGTCATGGTATGTGCTATGCTACATAATATGATCTTGCGAAAACAGCTGCAGCAGGACCAGCATAGGGCTGGGCCAAACAGCCCCCCACCATTGCCAAGGCCATCACAGGCAGAGCGTGACTCAGAGGAGGAACAACCTGAGCCTGCCCCAGTAGGCAGAAGGAGGCGTGCCCAGTATGCCCTGGCCTTGGCAAAGAGGCAACACATAGCACATACACTGGCTCAGTAGGAACCCTGGGAATGATACCCCCTCTGACTCACTCAAATAATAACATGGATGCCTAAAATTACATGACCTGCTCACAAACATGCACAGGGAAGTGTAATATGCACATCCGACAGAGGCAGCCCTGCAGCACCACCTAAGGCATGAATGCCATGTGTTAAGTAATGTAACACCATGTACTATATGCACACCTGAGCACCCTGACTAACATCCACCCTCACCAAGCATGAAGCCACAAAATGACAATGGGATGATCAAGTGCAATAACTGGCTGAAGTAATGCAGTTATTCAAAGGGGAGCCAATGTGTTTCAGGCTGGGAAGACATGTGGAGCATGACATGATGCACCACCTGCTAGGGGTGGCGTGCACCTATCATTCCATGCCCCATGGATACTGGCAAAGGCTGTCAGTACCCACAGCATGCCCTGAATAGGTAAGTCTCAAAACACAAACCCACCTTCATAGGTTCCACAAGGGATAGGAACCTAGATGTAATGCTACCCAGTGCCAGAAGTCTAAACAGCAAGATGTGTGCAGTGTAAATGCACACAGTATGGAGAATGTAGATACCAGTCCTGTAACAGAGAACTTGGTCAAGGCTCACATCAGCACCCTAACACTACCAGGTCACACCTCATACTGTGCTGTACAGCCGCAAAACATGGAACAAGCTACAAAAGGAGGGTGACTAGCAATAAATGTCAAGGATAACCACACCCCCATGTTGGTACCACAACAAGAAGCAGCATGGATTAGCCATGGTCAAATACCAATGGCTAAAACCGCCTCCCAGTATATAGCCTGCTGCAGACTACTGTCCTAATACCAGGAACTGCACCTGGCCTATGTTGGAATACATGAATATATCAAGCCCCCCAAACCACGTTATATTGCTTGACTGAAAATACCCAGACATACACCGGGAGCATTATACTAGCACCAACACAGTAGGAGAAAAGTTCCCAGAATCCATAAACCAAATGCCCAGGAACAATGTACCACTCATACAAGAGGGGTAAGCATACTGGATGTGATAATCAGCAACATGTGTACTGGATGGCAAGATGAGAAGTGTACCCCTCACCGGCAAGACCAGACCATAGAGTAATCACACTGGATATACACATCCTGACCCCAGTCCCTGGCCAGAATACCACAGTGAAAAACATGTGTAAAGCATAGGTTGCAGCCCTCCAAACTGATGTTGAATCCACGAAAGGCCCTGTGCAAGTGCAGAATATGGGACACACCACAGAACATGTTATACAGACATTCCATGAACACAGCCAGAAATGCTTGGAGTATGCAATCACAAATAACAACAACACACAATGCCATACACGCAGGCATCTGGCATGTTGGACTCCAGCCATTACCAAACCATGCAAGAGAATGAGGAAGCTACCATATGATAGAGCAAACATAAAAAGGGAAGTAATCACTGACCAGTAGTATGGCAATAACATATGTCCACACATACAATCCACTAAGTCCAGCCACAACAAGTAGAATCTGTGAATCCAGAGGCAATGTGACACCAGTCCCAAGTACACAGAAAACCACAACACCCCCCAATAAATACAAATATATGTGATAGATGCAACCATGTATCCAAACCAGGGGTTGAGCTCCACCAACTCAGTACTGTCAAAACTAGTCAGGAGGAGAAGGTAACCACATACACCACAAACCCAGTCCCACATAGACCTACCACAACTGTAAACCAAACACATAAACACAGACAAATATTCCCGGAGGCCTTAATTACAAACACACCACACCAACAGAAGCCTCCAAAGCAGATCACAAGCAACCACAACCTTCAAACATAGCACATGCAACGAATAGTATGCAAAGCTGGTGTGCCAAACAGTCACAGGCCAGAAGGAGAAACAACATGCCTGATACAGTTGTAATAGGTGTCTGTATAGGCAGACACACTGCTGTCCCACTCACCAGACTGAACAAGGGAAAGGGTAGAGTAAGCTGCCTGTAGGCTGCCACAAAATGCCACATAACACAAGTACGCAGGTCACCCCAAAGCAAGCAGAAATATGATGCACTCAATGTCCATGCTGGTGTGAATTACCTGAGATGTACCTCCCTGGTCAACATGAAAAGAGACATGGATGATCCCTCTGAGTATGTACCCCAGGCCGGTATGACACTGGCTGTGTGCAGCATCCAACCCTCACCAAGAATGATGCCACAGTACAAACACAGAATGCTCATGTTTAACAGCTGGCACAGTTACAGCTGTCAGTCCAAGAGGGTCTAATGTCTGTCTGCTTGAGATGTCAAGCATGACAAGCCATGCTGCTGTTCCAGGGATGGCTTGCACCTGTTACCCCTGTGCATCTGGATACTGGATAAGGCTTTTGCCGCCTCCATAGAGCCGTATGTAGGCAAAGCCAAAAAGACTACCCACCACCCTAGAAAACATAAGCGGTAGGAAACATAAGGGTAATGCTGACTAATGCCAGATGTGTAAACTGCAATATGCATGCCCCTGAGGCACTTCCCATTATGGAGAACATCAATGTCTGTGCAGTGACAGAAGCCTGCTGCAAGCCTAGTAATAGCACACCAGCACTACTAGGTTATACCACATATCATGTGTTATGGCCCCAACACTTGCACCAAAACATCAAAGGAGGGGGAGTATACATATGCAGCACAGACACCCATATGGCCAGGTAACTGACAATGCACAAAGCAGCGGAGACCACCCATGTGCACCTAAGTTTATTCCAAACTGCTGTACAGTCTGTAGCATGCGACAGACCACACTCTCACACACAAGAACTCCACCCAGACATCCTGAAGGCACTGGACAGTATGAATGTCCCACCAAATACCAGACAAGGTACACACAAATTACCACATAGGTGGCAAACCATTATGTATGCAAGGAGTAATCAGGGACCTAGGGACAAAGGTCAACAGTAATCTGTCATGTGGCACTCACAATGCCAATGTGGCTAGGAAGATTGTCGATATTGGACACCGTATCATGAAAGGATTCACATCTACATCAACAGAGGTCACTGTGCCGCTGTACTGTTCCCTTATCAGACCCATAATCTAGTACAATGACTCATATGGGATGTACCGTACGTGACACCTGCAGCAGTTCGGAAGACCTCATAGTTACCCCACCAACAGGATAAAGGGTGTGAAATATATGTCAAATGCTGCCTGGCTGTAGACACCCCAGCTGAATGCAGTCACAGACTGCCTACACAGAGGCATTGTATGTCTGCTGTACAAGGCCATGTCCAACACAGGAGTAATGGACATGCTCCACCACAGGAAATCAAAGCCATTGGAGCTGTGAGAGTGACAGATGTCAGCCTCAACACATAATGAAATAAGATGTGCTGGAGGGACAGATACATAACACAGAGGCTCCACACACCCAGAAACAGGATCCCAATCCATGTTAGGCAGAGCCCCTCACTGACACCCCTCAACAGGAATATTGCCAAGTGGATGGATGATCGTACATGTATACTGGGGGTCCTCACTGTGTCATGACCAGACAGAGGCACAGTGAAGAAATTCATAAATGGCCATAATAGAACATAGCAAGGGGTGGCAAAAGACACACACACTCCGGCTAGGCTTACTAATGGCCTAGGGTGTATAGCCTAGTATGAACCCATGAACCTATGAAGATACAAAATGTACAGGACACTAAGGATAATCACAAGGCTTACCCAACTCATGGTAGGAACCATGTTGGGCATCCACAGATATGCTCCGAATCACACAGATATTACAAACAACATACCAAACACACACACATATTGCTAACATACAACCTGTCAGGTGCAGTGCAAACACCCCCCCCCAGAGTGCAAAATACCTATCCCAGCAGACTGATGGTCCCCTGACATTGCAGATGCTGAGGTAACAGCCATCATCTGCAAAGCAGAACACACAGCAGTAAAGGTATGTGATGGTGTCCTGGGCTGAGGCCAACATGGACTCCAAGAATAATGGAATGCCAAATCACACTACTGCCCAATGTCAGCCTTACCACAGGATATGTACCCAAGAGCAGTGCACAACAACAGTGGTCCATCACAACAAAGGTGTTGCCTGAATGGATACTGCAAACTACCACCCCAGGATCCTGACAAGCTTGTTCTGCACAGCTATGGAAAGGATCAGTATGTACCGCAGACAGAAGGCTATTGTGGACCTACTGATACTGGACCCTACACAGTGTGGCTGTTGTAACTGCAGATCCTGCCCCTAAACATGTTTGACCCATTTGAAGCAGTCATTAAGGTCATTGATGAGGGCAATGTGGTCCACACAGCTTAGCTGGACCGTGTACATGCTTCTAGACAATAACGTACGAGTTCAGTATGGATATGTTCACCAGCTTAAATATATACCCTTATGTCAGTAGAGGGGTTACAAACCAGACCAAGGACAGAACTGACATGGTCAGCCATGCCGCATCCATGTCAGACTACAAAGCAGATATGAGTGGCATCCCACAAGGCCTGGTCTTGGCCCCCCCATTCTGTATATATGTCCCATAGGTATAGGCCAACATGGAAGGACTGTGACTGAACATGTATGCAGAGGAGTACAAACAGCCCACCATATCCGACCCCCAGCTGACACAAGCAACCCACAAAAGGGCCACCTACAAACAGACAACTGGAGCCATAGCCATGTCAGCAAGCTAATTGCAGAACTGTGTATAGACAACTACCGTGGATATACAGTAAGTGCCCACAAATTACCACACAGGTGTTAACCCATGACGTACCTAACATGTAATGTGAGACCTGGGTACAAAAGGTGATAGATATCCTGCACTGGACAAACATGTGGCTGTAGTGTCCACAGAAACATATACTATATACCCACCCAAACATGAAGGTTGGCAGATGTAGATAAGGGGAACTCACTGTGGCTCTGCAGTCATCCTCCATCAGTGTCACAATTGAATACAATAGCCCCTGTGGGATATACCGCAGCAGACACCCCATCAACTGTAAAGTCCACAAGAGTACCCCACCAGGAGTAGCAAAGAGCATGAACAGATGCCATATGTTGCCTGAGTAAACAATCTGCAGCCCCACACACCGCCATACTGCCCAGCTACAGGCAAGCTGTGCCTGATGTATGACGCCATGTCCAACCTGGAATCAATGAACATGCTGCACCTTGTACAATCTGAATGGCAGTGAGCTATGCACATGAGAGACCTGAACCCCAGCACTGACATACATAGGACAAGCTGTACAGAATGATCCATAACACAGAAGGCACCCCCACTCTTCAGTAAACTCCTGGTACAGGTCAGCCAGAGAGTCACATATCGACACCCCTCAAGAGGAACCCTGATGAGTGGATGGGAGATGGTAGGCTAACCCTGGGTATCACTGTTATGTCAGAGGTAGACGGAGGCACAGTATACTAACCATGACATATGTCATGGCAAACTCCAGTTACAATGTGTGTCGAAGGACAAACACACGTTGTGACTAGCATGAGAAATGGCCTAGGGAACATCGCTAGTGTTTGCCAATGTTCACCCATGTTGTGGAATACACTAGCAATGTTGGATGAGCCTGGTGTAGGTAGTCCATATCTGAACATAATGCAACATGGTCATATGTGCACAACTGGCCCCTACACAGTCTGTTGTGCTCACTATGAAGATGTCAAGCAGTCATAGGACTAAAGCCCAGGATACTGTCCACCACAGTGAAAGTATTGAACCAGTACACTATACGGTACTACAGTGTTAGGTCATTATGAAAGTATGTTGAGAACTGTCTGCAAAGTATCCCATGCAATCCCTGCAGGCACAGTATAATCCCTGTTGTGGCAGACATGAAGCAGTTGGCCAGTTAGTACACAACATGACACCCAACACACAACCATAAATGTGAGATATTCTTGAAGTTCACACACACCCAAATATGTGGTGGACTTCAGAGTGCAACATATGGAAAGCTCACACTGGGCATGCTCGCACACTTTGATAAATGAGGCATATGTCAGACAACATGCCATGGAAAGGCTGAACTGGGCATGCTCACACACTTAGGCCATATCTCCATTTAGCAGTTGGCCACACATATCTGATATTTGTACGTGTCAGTCCAGGAACCAACCCCAACACAGCAATCTGCCCAGTGCACACAGTAAATGACTACAGAGACATAAGTGATATAGTGGATCGCTGTCATATGCAAACATCTTCCACAGATACACAAGTTGGTCATAGGAACAGGGAATGCTATGGCAATAAAGACCTGCAAACAGTAGAACAGCACAACAAATATTGTGCATCCGACAATTGAACATATGGGTGTAGAGGTCAATACTAGGCTTGTTGCCCTAGGGAATGACAGCTCAGCCAGAGTGTGCTTGGCATCTGCATCCCCAGGACAGTAGGCTACTGCGCCACTGTAAAGTAGGTCACAGAAGGCAACATGTGAGGCTAGTGAGCTGTGCCTCTGTCAAGCAGGGGCACCGTGGAGGTCCCAGGGATTGAATGTGCTAAGCCACAGCCATGTTGTCGGTGTGTGCTGGGAGAGGGTTGCTGAGGATCTCTGACAGTAGGTGTCCATCAATAACAGACTAAGGGGAGCCCTATCTGCATTCTCTGGACGATTCCACTGTCAACACTGTGTTGTAATGATTATGTGTGAATGAAGTGCCTTGCCGGAACTGTTCACAGATGTCCTCCCTCTGGGGGCTACAGCTCTGCAATGTATTAGCTCACTCTCTCCATTGTACGGTGCATATATGGCTGGTGTACAGCTGACAGGTGTCTTGTTGTAGAGCAGTCATGGGTATATGTGGGATAGCATGATCAATAAAAACTGTACACATGCTCATAGAATGCAATTGTCAAGGATTATGCTGAGTGGCCAGGTATAGCCTCCAGCATGGGTCCTCTGAAGTCGTCCACCCCAGTCTTCACAAGTGTAGAGTCTGCTTGTGCTAAATACAGTTTGTGTGCAGTGACAACCTTGCCTGGGGGTGGAGATGGGATATGGATGTCCAGGAAAAGGTGGGTATGGTCAGATATCAACAATGGTGGTCCGCCTCTGATGTGGAACAGTGAGTACCCATGTTGCAGATGGACAGGTGCAATATGTATTCCCCCATGTTTCTGTGGTGTGTGGTTCTGCCATAGCACATGGACCCACAAATTGTAGTGGTTGTAGGGTAAAGTGGTAGAGGCCTGAGTAGTTCTCACACACAATATGCCTGTACCTGATGTTAACAACTGGAATGGTGTATGTGAACACCTGCATATCCCGGCACTGTTCCCAGGGAAGCTAAGCGTGTGTCCTGGATGTGGGTGTGGTATTCTGGACTGGTTGTGTGGTATAGAACATAACCTGCCAGTGCGATGTGCATATTTGACCCTGACGTAGGTGGCTGTAAATGCATATATATGCTATCCCCCACCTGACAGGTAGTACTACATGTACATACCTCTGTAGAAATAAAGATGTCAACACCCTTTAAATACTGCAGGTGCAGAACAGATGCCCAGTAATTCGGATAGTGCGCTCTGCTAATGTGTCTCCCTCAAGTATTATAATATAGTTAGGTAGGGGTTTGAATCCTGCAAATGTTCTCTGTGTGGGTGGGTGAGTGGGGTTTGTGTGTGTGAGAGGGAAATGTCCCTTTTGGCAACTGGGAAAACATACTACAGGATGCACATTCCCCTTTCTAAACACTGATGATGTCAGCACCCTATAAGTACAGCAGGAGAAAGAAAGCCTCTCAGTAATGCAAATAGCGCGCTCTGCTAATGCATCTGACTCGAGTGTCATAACATAGTTAGGTAGTGGTTTGAATCCTGCAAATGGCAAGAGTGTGTATGTTTGGATGAGGGGGGTTAGTGTGTGTGCAATTTTGTGTGAGGGAAATGTCCCTTTTGGCAACTGGGAGAACACACTACAGGATGCACATTCCCCTTTCTAAACACAGATGATGTCAGCACCCTATAAGTACAGCAGGAAAAGAGAAGCCTACCAGTAATGTGAATAGTGCACTCTGCTAATGTGTCCGTCTCGAGTGTCAGAACATAATTAAGTAGGGGGTTGAATCCTGGAAATGCTCAGTGTGTGTGGAGGTGGCTAGTGTGTGTGCAAGTCTGTATGAAAGAAATATCCCTTTTGGCAACTAGGAGAACACACAACATGATGCACATTCCCCTTTCTAAACACTGATGATGTCAGCACCCTATAAGTAAAGCAGGAGAAGGGAAACCTCTCAGTAATTCGAATAGTGCACTCTGCTAATGTGTCTCTCTCGGGTGTCGTAATATCGTTAGGTAGGAGTTTGAAACCTGTAAATGGCATGTGTGTGTGTTTGGATGTGAGGACTCTGTGTGTGTGCCATTCTGTATGAAAAACATGTGCTTTTTTGAAATCAGGAGATCACACTACATGATGCACATTACCCTTTCCAAACAGTGATGATGACAGCACCCCATACATATAGCTGGAGAAGAGACATCTGCCAGTACTCAGAATAGTGCAACCTGCTACAGCGTTACTCTCAAGTGCCATAACATATTTAGGTAGGGGTTTGAAACCTGCAAG
Source organism: Protopterus annectens (assembly GCF_019279795.1). Classification (NCBI taxonomy): domain Eukaryota; kingdom Metazoa; phylum Chordata; order Ceratodontiformes; family Protopteridae; genus Protopterus; species Protopterus annectens. The sequence continues at coordinate 1,176,631,604 of NC_056728.1, read as the reverse complement.
TGGGAAGTGTTTGGATATGGGGAATTTGTGTGTGTACATTTCCATATGAAAAACATGTTAGTTTTGGCAATCAGGAGATCACACTACCTGATGCACATTACCCTTTCAAAATACTGATGATGTCAGCACCCTATAAGTACAGCCAGAGAAAAGAAACTATCTAGTAATCCGAATAGTGTGCTTTTCTAATGCTTCTCTCTCACGTGTCGTGACCTAGTTAGGTAGGAGTATGAATCCTGCAAGTGTGCATGTGTGTGTGTGGGGGGGGTAGTAGTGTGTGTAAATGCAAGTGTGAGAAAACAGATACTTTTGGCAAATACTACAATACACCAGATGCTGCATATTCCCCCAGTAAACACAGGGGATGTCACCACACTATCAGCACAGCCAAACAGGGCTAGTTGGCCAGTAATGCCAACAGTGCGCTCTGCTACTGTGTCTATTACCATTGTGAGAGTACAGATAGGTATGTTTTGGTAACCCACAACTGCCACGTGTGGTTGTGTCACACATTATGACCTTGTGTGGGTCTTTGTACATAACAATGCATGCCATTGCCTAAACCAGCAATGGCATTGCACACATGATGTATGTGTGTGACACATACACATAAATACCTGTGACCTGCAGTAGTTACCATGTCTGACACATGCCTCGAGTGGATAAATGGTATTTGCAATGTATACCAATATGACTGTGTCTTACTGTGCAGGGGCCGCACGTGGTATGTGTCTATAGAGTGTGGGTGTATATGGTAAAATACCTACAGCAGGGGATACACATCTGGTCTGGGCCATATAGTCTACATGTAGTCGATGTACAGGTGCTGCATGTTCCCACCTGTTGTGGTAGTGGTAACATGTCATTCCACTGCAATTCAGTGACCACATGCTGTGAACCCTTCAACTAGTGTGTTGTAGCTACAGTAATGCTCATGCACAATGTTTGGCTGGATGCAGTCCAGCCATATAAAGAGAGTTCTTGAGACTGTCATATTGCCATTGTTGTTATGGAGGATAGGTGGTCTTCCTGTGTATGGGAGGGTTGTGTGTGCCAGGCTATGAACCAGATGGCATTCTGACACACTGTTAGCTGCACATGATTAGGCCCTGATGCTTTGTGCTGTGCCAACAACCTGGAGGTGTGTGTATCTGTGGTACCTTGGGATACCACCCCCCTGTCCATGTGTGTTACATGTGTAGGGGACGACAGGCATGGTATAGGGCATAACCTGTCAGTGATGGGTAACACCTGTGAGCCATGAATCAGGACTCTGGTACTGCACAGACATTGCAGTTCACCGTGCTGAGGACAGTGTCCAGTGCATGCATCTTGTGGTGTACACTGCTGTTGTTGTGTAGCAGCACTGTTAGTGTCCTAACCTGTGTGATACCCGCGGAGGTGGCTATGTAAACCGTGTCCTGCAGCATAAGGCAGTATGTGTGTATCAAGGAGCTTTGCCAATATACATCGGGCCATGGGTGTCACGTGCAAGATGACCCTTGCACATCATTGTGGCTTCCCTAACATGTAAGCACACGTTCACAGCCAGCGGATACCCTATGAATGACATTGGAGACTGAGCAGAATGTAGACATACAACACCCTTCCCACATATAGTGGTAGCATACCTGGTGAGGGTATGTTGGCAACCAAGATCAGGCTCATACTGGCCTGTGCCACATGCTGAGACATCCATTCTATGTTCCCTATCATGTAGTCTAGGGAGGTATGTCTCAGGTCAGCCATAGTGGCATGGTCAATGAGTGAGTCATATGTGTCCATGCCTCTGACTGACCTGTATGCATGTGTTCTGTGGTGGACCATAGTGCCCCTGAGGCATATCACTGTGACCTTCACCAGATACAGCCTGTTGAGCGGGACCCCAGTGCAGCACCCAAGACAGGTACCTGACACGTCTGTAGCAGGTGTGTTGTGTAGCCCTACAGGCTGTGAGTGTGTGGCACATGGGATGTGTGTGCCATGTGTGGCATGTGCTCTGTTCCGATGGAACATATGTCTGTGTGCCAGCTGCAGAGGTGTGTGATGCTCAGGCAGGATGCTATTCTGAGTCCCCACGTATGCCCCAGTGTGTTCAGCATGCTGTCAGTGCATGTCAATGTCTGACTTGTATTGTAGTCACTGTAATATTTGTTATTTATTTATTTATTTATCTTACATTTGTTGACCGGGATAGTCCGACTGGATGCATGTCCATTTTCAGTGGAGGCCCGGGGAGAAAAGCTCCAAGGGTAAGCAGATACAGCATTACATAATACCAGCATTACATATTACAAACAGATTATTTACAGAGATTACATAAGTAAGCAAGTTAAACAAGTTCCACAGGTTACAGTTAATCCTGAGCACAAGTCAGGATTAAATTAAATTACACAGTAAACTGGTTAACAGATTTTACACATTCGAGTTAGCCAGGCTTGATACATTGACATAGCCAGTGAAGTGACAAATGTTGTTTGAGTCTAGTTTTAAATTGACCTAAGGTGGAAAGTAAGGTAATGTCAGCTGTAAGTGAGTTCCAGGATCTACTTACAGAGTTTGCAAAGAGATAATCACCAGCTGTGTTATTAATTTTGCTAGTCTGAATTAGTAGTTTGTTAGAGGATTGAAGTGGTCTAGGATTGTTATAGGCGGTGATAATATTTTTAAGTGCAGGAGTATTGTCCGGATTATAGAGGATTTTATAGACCATAATCAGTTGGTTATACTGGATTAGGCTAGGTAGTTCAAGCCAACCAAGCTGATTTAGATTGATGCAATGATGTGTCCTAAAAGGCAGCCCAGTGGCAAACCTGGCAATGTGGTTGTAGCAAATTGAGTGTTTGTTAAGGACAGTCTTGTTCATATTCGAGAGTAGAGGGGATGCATACAGAAGGGTTAAAAGAAGGTGTGAGCGAGCTATGGCAATTTTAGCTGGAGGGGTTAGGAAGGCTTTTATTCTGTAAAGTGACCCTAGTTTTTTATTGATGGTTTTGATAGTTTGGTTAACATGTAGGTCACATTTGAGATTATTGTCTATGATGACACCTAATAGTTTAGTAGATGGGTCAGGGCAGATTATTGTGCCATCATTTGATTTTATGGTAAAGGTGAAAGCGGTAGACCTACGTGCTGGTGACATAACAGCAGTTTAGTTTTTTTGGGATTTAGGATCAGACAATGTTCAGAAAGCCAGTTTTCTATTGTATTAAAGGTGGTCTGGGTAGCTGACCATAACTCTACTGGAGATGTGGCTGAGCAAATCAGAGTAGAGTCATCAGCATATTGGATACAGCTGACTTTTGGGATGACAGTATAAAGGTCGTTAATGAAGATGGAGAACAGCAAGGGCCCTAGTATAGAGCCTTGTGGTACTCTGAGGGTGTTAGGTAGAAGGTTAGAGAGTTTGTTCTGCCAGAGGCCAGCCTGCTGTCGACCATTCAGGTAGGATTTAAACCACTGGAGGGCTCCAGTATCTAGACAGAATGTTTGCAGGGTGTGGATTACAAGTTGGTGATCAACCATATCGTATGCCTTGGAAAGATCCAAAAAGAGGGCTGAGGATATATAATTGTTGTTGCGATTATGGTTTATGGTGTTAGTAAAGGCTAGGAGGCCTGAAGTAGTGCTGTGATGAGGACGGAAGCCATGTTGAGTGTCTACCATAAGGCGATTTTGAATTAGGTGGTGCATGAATTGTCTATGAATATATTTTTCCATAATCTTTGCAAGTGGAGAGAGTATAGCTATTGGCCTATAATTGGAGAATTCAGTAGAGCTGCGTCCTTTGTGAAGTGGGATTACATAGAATATTTTCCAGATGGTGGGAAATTTAGCTTCTACCATGGTTCGTTTGATTAGTTTTGAGACGGGGTAAGCAATAGCATCAGCTGATTTTTGTAGGTACTCGGCAGGGAGTTGATCAGCAGAAAGTGTAGTGGGTTTTAATTTTTCAGTCAAGGTACGGATAAATGAAGTGGCGACTGGTTGGAAGCTGAACGCAAGTAGGTTTCTAGGGGTGCTACTTTCAGGACCAGGGGAGCTAGGAGGTAGTTGGCTAGCTAGGGCTTGAAATGTCTCAGTAAAGAATTGGTTAATACTATCAGAAACATCTTCAGGGGTTTTATCAATAGTAGCAGCAGGGATTGGGTTGAAGTTTGTCCAGGATGTAGTATATATGACATGCCACCTGACAGGGTATGGCATTACTGGGTTCAGAGAGCTCAGTCCCCAGATGGGCTGTGTGGTGGCATCCCACACATGTGTTGTACGTTCCTGGCCAAGGGTGATGGCTGACTGCATACATGTGGCAGCTGTGACATTGCCACATGACTCACATAAACCACAACTGGACCATACATGTGATTCACAGGTTACCTTTGCACATGCTACCCTAGTAGTATGATTGCCATGGTGAGTACCAACACATAGGGCCAATGGGGAACAACATACTGAAGGTGTGTATGTGTGGGTGTACTGCTACTGTTTCATAGCACTGGCATATATGACTGCACACGTGGGTAAATGCCAGGTAAGACATGTGCAATGTGTCACAGGCAACATACATGCGTACAGGACAGACAGTGAATGTTCTGTCATGTGTAAACTTGACATACATATCGTACGCTATGCAGATGTCACTAGGAGTCTACAGAAGCACTGTAACTCTGCATTGCAGGTGTAAGCAGTGTTCCAGGGAACCCCAAGCGAACATGCATGCAAACAAATCTACAGTAAGCAGGGCTGGAAGTAGTGCATTGTACAGCAAAGAAGGAGTAACAATAACAGTAAATAACAATGCAAATATGTAGGCACTATCAACATGTACCCAGGAATACACAACGCAGATGCCCATGGTAGAACTGTTATTATGTCATAGTTAATTGTGATTTGGATTACATTGGTACTGCACACATATCAACATGCGCAAACATCCACATTGCATAGTCGTTGTGGGCAACTTGACACCATTACTGTACATGTCCACCATTGCATATCACTACTTGCGTTAGCTTCCCCCCTGTGCTACCCATGTATGCGGCTATCTGTTGACATCCTTACACCGGCATGCAATTATGTGCAGCTGTTACACTTTGGTATGTACTATGGGTGCAGATAACAAATCAGGACATTCATACGGTTACTGCATCAGGCATGCTGGGATATACACACAGTCATAGCAGCACACTGTACTGTTACCAACATGATAATACACTTCTATGTAGTCACCCTGTGCATCAGCAACGTGTTTACCTGTTCCCGCAATGATGTTGGAGATTGCAGGAGGTGGCACAGTGTCATCATATGCACAGGGTGTGAATTAGGTATGCCTGAGTCAGCCACTGATACCACCAATTGACATGTGTGTGTATGTGTGTTGGTGAGGGGCAGCAGTACAGGGTGGGGCAGTGTTGGTGCAGTGTGTGCATGTATGTGGTCACCCTAGGTGTTAACATTTCGCATGTGTGTATGCACGCACACAGTTCCACCTCATGGCTGCCATATACAGGGGTTTGTGGACAGCCACAGACTGCACCTGGCAGGTCATACAGATCAGTGTCTGTGGGCACGGACACGGTACCTGTGCCTGGCAGGGGTGCTATGGACCGTATCCAGTACTAAGCCAGACTGGGTACTGTCATCAGAAGTGGGAGTGTGTTGAATGGACACAGGTCCCTGTTGGGACTGTCCAGAGCCACGTGCACGTGGTCTCCTGGGGCATTCTGATGACAGCACAGACCCAGCATTGCTGGGGCTGCTGCTGGCACTATGGGGGCATGCACAGGCCTGTTGTCTTCCGCGCCGACTGCCAGCTGCTGCTGTTGCTGGCATATGGCCACGTCGATGCTGCAAACGCCCACCATTGCCCTGGCTCATGGACATTTGGTTGTGGAACTGCTGTAATATGTCCCCACAATGTCTGTCTATAACATCGGTGAAATTATGGATAGCATCCGCGATGTCACGCATACTGTCAGTCATGGCTGTGCGACATGCTCTCAGCTCCCTCAGACCCTGTCTGGTGTACCTTTCCATACGCGACTGTGCCTGCATGACAGCCCGAAACATAGCTAAGGTTGACAGACCTCTTTGGGCACGTCTGCCAGAGACAGTATGCCCAGGGATTCTCCCACGAGAACCCATGGGCAACTGTCTGTGTGGTACCATCGCAGGACCCTGCCCATGGCTGCTGTGTGGGGACGCATGTGCCACAGGTACCACATTACCCTGGTCAATGCCCACTGTATCCTGTCCATCACCTAGGGACAATGGTGACAAAGGATGTACTGGCAGGATGACTGTGCGCAATGATGGGGTTGACAGCTGTGTATTGTCAATTGGCTGACCAATGGCGGACCCTGACACACCTTCCTGTACCATTACACAAATATCATCATTACCAGTACCTGTGGCACCAGATTCAGGTTCCCTGCTGCAGGAGCAGCACCAGAACCTGTGGGAGGAAGACAGGAAACACAGTTTACAGTCTCCACACATTGTTACCAGTGATGCACTTATGCACACATGCACACATGGACACAGGCACACATGCACACATGGACACAGGCACACATGCAGACATGCACACGGGGACACATGCACACATGCACATGTGGACACAGGCACACATGCACACATGCACACATGCACACATGGACACATGCACACATGCACATGTGGACACAGGCACACCTGCACACATGCACACATGCACACATGGGCACAGGCACACCTGCACACATGCACACCCCACAGTATACACACAGAGCACTACTGAGTTACACTAGTGTTACTAGCACTATCAGGACTATTATAGGTATTGTTAAACACACTCACCAGCATGGATGGCCTGCCTTGCTGTAACCCCGGAGGGACCTGCAAAAATGATGAGATTAATATCAGTGGGCACAACTGTGCCATTAATATTGCATATGATACAGTGCAGTAGTACACCAGTTGCCTTTCAGACGTCAGCTGCTGATATTGCCAGTATCACACATGCACAATTACATACTATGATGACAGATACATACCACGGACACACCTTACACATGCATAAACTAACAGTGTACAGAACAGTCAAGTGTACATATGGCATATTACCTGCACGCTCCATGTCGTGCTGCTGTGTGGATCCAGCCTCCATCATGATGCAGGTGTACTGCTGTTGCTGTTCCGGGGCTGGAGCCACAATACTTAGGAGTAGCCCCTCCAGTCTGGTGAGGGTGGGATGTGTGGCCACCCCACCTCCTGTGGCAACCTGTTGCCTGTGGATATCTGATGCACGCTGACAGACACTTCTGATTAAATCACTGCAGTGATGTCATACCTGCTCATATGTCCTATTATGTGTGCCAATATCATTTACCCTACGGACAAGGTCTTGCCACAGTGCAGCCCTCTCCTGCTGATTCTGACTGGTGCAGGAAAACAGGATGTCATACTCCTGCACCAGGCTCTGGTGTATCTCCTCATCTTCCGCTGCAGAGTAGGCGGGATTACGCTGATGCGCCATCTCCCTGGAAGAGAACACAAACAGGATATCAGCAGACTATGTCAGCAATATATGGCACACATACTATACATGATACTCATCTGTAGTGATATACTACTACTCCCATATGTTGCATGTGTGTGTGTCGTAGTGGATACACAAGTACATGGCCAGATATCAGTGCTCAGCCAACACCTGTGCAATAATACCTGCCACATTCCACACAACATAGTAGCATGCCCCATCGGTCAGCACACACTGACGGGTCCAATGCACAACCTCACTCTGGGGGTTCATCCCAAGGTACTGTATGTGGGACGCCATCCACTAGTGTGATGTGGACACAAGTTACTCGGCCTGGATATACATATCCCACCACCACCACCAGCACAGTAGACTACTTTGATATGTATGTGATTAGACAGTTATTCATTTGTTAGGACTGAGATGGTATCCATGCAGCACACTGGGCCAGTGGAAGCCACAACCCACACTGCTGACCCCTTTGCAAATGCTTACCACGGACATGCCACAGATTGCATGGAACTTGCACACACATTTCTAACCCAGACCCTATGCACAAAGGTTAGGGATCCTGTCCGGTGGACCCCAGACAGAGGCAGATTGTATAACAATAGCAGGAGGCTACTGCAGGACAGAGCAGATTCACATTAAGGGAAGGCATCTGTGGTCAGCACTGGTACTACGCTATGGTCCCTCATAACAACGGCCATGGCCTACATCTGGGAGGGAAATGGCCACAAACACTATGGATAACCGCAAGGCCTTCTTCAGTTATGTTACACATATGGACCAAATGCCTCAGAAATGCTCTGTGTTAATACACACCTACTTAACATTCACCAAACACACAGATATTGGCAACATTCTTGCAGACAGGTTCGGTGCACGTATCCCCCCTCCTTCTCCCCCACCAGTTGAAATAGTTATCACAGCTGTATGTAACCTCCCTATCATCTCACATGTCCAGGTGAGGGCCGCCCTCAGCAAAGCAGAACACACAGCATCACTGTGACCTCATGGTATCCCTGGATGTGTGCTACCTGCACTCCAAGAGGACATACAACCGCATATAAGACTGATAATTCATCTTGGCCATACTACAGGATATGTACCTGGACAGTGGCATACAGCAACAGTAGTCCCACACCACTAAGGAGGCACCTCGACTGACCCTGGGAACTACCACATCGTATGCATAACCAGCCTGGTCTGCTAAGCTATGGAATTATGCAGTATGGGATGCATATGCAGTGATATCGGGTACCTGCAGACACTTGTTCCCAGCCAGTGTGCCTTTGTGATGGGCTGATCCTGCCTTTTGAACCTGGCTGACCTTTCAAAGCAGTCACTACAGCCGTTGCTGAGGGCAACGCACAGACAACTGCTGCCAGGATCATGGCCTAACACTGATTGACATGTAATGTATAGTCATCCCCTTTTGGTGGAACTAAGTACACACAACATATCACATGGACATACCTATAGATTCAGACCTATGACACATTTGGAGGGTTCACAGTATGCACACTATTAACCTGCTACTTTGCATTACCTGTGTTTGTCGCAGCTGGTTGCGTTACCACTGCTTCTGCTTCTTGCTGCTACTGTCACTGCTGACAGCTTAGAGTCACGGTGTGTAGAGTTTTTTTTTTTTTCTCTCTCTGTCTCGGTTTGTCTCTCTCCCTCTGTCTTCTTCCAGACAGTGCAATGAATGTATTGCATGTGTGGAGTGTTAGTACAGGATGCTTTTGTAGGTATCTGCATAGGTCCATGTGATGGCCTCTGCACCAATTGTAAGCCAGCATTTGCTAATTGCATACAGCCAGTTGTGTACTGATTGCAGTTCTCACTGTGATTTCAGGACAGTGCTATAAAAGGGTATGTGAGATAGGCGTTGCCCTTTCAGATTGTAAGGGCGGGGACCATGCTGGTATGCTGTGGACACTGTTCTGTGAGTGTAAAGGTTAGTATCTCTCTCATGATTCAGGCTGTGTTGTAGATTCACATTTCTCCATTCCTCTCTCCTGTTCCATGTAGTAAGTGTGTATGCACAATAACACCTACAACTATATATAGATATATATTTATATATATATATGTACATATACATACATTTATATATGTACATTAACTGACAATATTACCTACAAGCTACAACTAGCATGGCTGTTTCTGTTCACACACTACTATTATGGGAATCCAGTAGTTTTGACAGTAATTCTAAATGACATGCTTTGGGTACTACACATCCTATATTCCCTTTACATTCATCCCTACTATTACATGTTATATTTATTTTACCACAATGTTCTTGTATAAGAGCCATGGCTTAGTGGTAGGTCATACAGACTACTGTTTCCAAGGTCCTGGGTTCGGGACTGACAGTGGGATTTTATTTTGCTTTTGAACTGAGTACAGGACCTGTCAATCAAAGTGACTAAGGCACTTTTAAGCAGTTGTAACCGGGTTAGCGCTGGTTTGCGCAGAGCTCACTCATACGCACTGGCGGTTAGCTCCGCGCACACCCGCTTACAACTCTTAACAGTGCTTACTCTGGCGCACACCCGCACTATTTTCTTTGAAAGAAATGAAAATGGGGAGACAGGACAGTGGTGAAAAAGGGGTCACAAAGAGGGTAAGATAGTAGGGAAACAAGCTTGGGATTTGCAGGAGGGATGTAGGTAAGGCCCATAGCTGCCGATTTCTTCATCAGCAACAGCTGTGCATATGTATGTAATTTGGTGTGACATTTGAAACCTTCCACCCCTGAGAGAGGTGTCAGGACAACAATAATACTTGTTGTACAGCCAATTGTAATTGATAGTTTCCATGTCCAGCAGACATGTGTGCGGAATGGGCAGCTATGTATGGGGTGTAATTTTTTTGTGGGTACAGAGTGCCCTTTTTTTTTTTTTTTCGGGTGAGATTGGTATGTCAGGTGAAGGAAGTCGGTACAGCTGGGGAGGTAGGTTGGGTAGGTAAACAGACAAGACAAACAAGATGCATACAGGGGCGGTGTATGACACTTGTGGGGGGCTTACACAATTGACGGGGATGGAGGTTTGGATATCCAGAGCCTATGAGCCCACAGATGGCAACAGTGGAACTGATATCCCCACTCATAGGCAGTTGCCACTGTTCCTTCACTGCCCAGCATGGGACTGTGCTGAGGGCTGTGTAGGCCCGTAAGTTGTGCCACCCATGCCTCAAGCTGGCATAGGGGCTCGAGAACAGAGTCCCGAATCTCCCTAGGCACCACAGTCCGGACGCTACGGAGGGTGAGTGGTGGTTCTTCTCCGGCCACACTTGCAGAGGGGGGGTGAGCCCCATCCCCTGCAGCGCTTCCACCTGCAGGTGGCACAGGGCCACCGGAGGAGGGTCCAGACTGGGCACTGGTGCCAGGTGCACTTGCCAGCTGAGGTGAGAGAGGTGGGTCCGCTGGAACCCGCCTTTCCTGTCGTCCTATGTTTTGCATTATGTCATGACAGTTTGGGTTAGTGACATATAATACCATTCAATATTAGTTGTAACAGTATGCATTAGTATTCCCATTAACCAAACACCCAGATATTTACACCATTGAACAGCGAGCATAACACATGCATAATTTGAACAGCAATACACAGTCCAACAACATGCAGGGTTGATTGATGGCAACAGGCCATCAGGTTTGGATGTATGAACAGGGCAGATGCATCAACGGACATCCAAATATATATGACCCAACAGGACAAATGTCCAGGGGTGTTAATTGTGATTGCACATACCATTTTCACGTGGAATGGGTTATATGTGGTTATAGGGTGGGGTGAAGAAAATAATATTAACACCTTCAAATACCTATACATATGCTGTACATTTCTAATAGCTGCACATATATACACACTACTGTTCTAACTACAGTTTCCTATATGATAACTATTTCAACTTGGTGATAGGACTGTTACTGCAACATCAATATACATTTATTGTTCTTCATACGCATTCATATCTAGCTTTGTTCAGCTACATCATCCTGCTACATTTGCTTTATATAGCTGTAGACAAGTGTGGATGTTTGGTATATCAGACAATCATACTATCTGCATATTGCAGACTGAGAGCAACATATCCAGATTTTGGGATACACATTCCAGATGCAGCAACACTTTGAACAGATTTCGCTGTTTTGTTTTGATTCTCACATGCATTTCATTCTGTCTTGACTGCACTTTATTCAGGGGTTATTACTACTGTATTGCTGGATTGGGTTATATGTGGTTATAGGGTGGGATGAAGCAAATAATATTAACACCTTCGAATACCAATACATATGCTGTACATTTCTAATAGCTGCACATATATACACACTACTGTTCTAACTACAGTTTCCAATATGATAACTACTTCAACTTGGTGATAGGACTGTTATTGCAACATCAATACGCATTTTATTGTTCTTCATACACATTCATATCTAGCTTTGTTCAGCTACATCATCCTGCTACATTTGCTTTATATAGCTATAGACAAGTGTGGATGTTTGGAATATCAGACAATCATACTATCTGCATATTGCAGACTGACAGCAACATATCCAGATTTTGGTATACACATTCCAGATGCAGCAACACTTTGAACAGATTTCGCTGTTTGGTTTGGATTCTCACATACATTTCATTCTGTACTAACTGCAGTATACTTTATTCAGGGGTTATTACTACTGTATTGCTGGATTCATGACACTTTCTCATACTCTCTCACTTGTTTTCATTTTACTATTCAGGATGGTACTTACTTCTAGGCTTTATTGACATGTTTTACCTGTAGTTATTACAATCCTTTCCAGCAGTCTCACTTCTGTCATGTTTCAGTATTTCAACAGAGATATATTTCACACATGTGATTTCATCATCTTCTGCAGCTATACTTTTCAGCCTGCTGCAGGTTGTGTACTATTTTCTTACAGGTGGGGCATTTTTATTTCAGAATTTATGTCAGACATTTTCATTTTTCTGTTTGGCTTACAGGCTGCAACAGACCTTTGTAATCAAGCAATACTTGCAAACACTTTCACACTGTTACTTGCACATTTTATTACTTAGTGACTACACTGCACTCTTTTGCTGACTGTCATACTTTTATATTTCTTTACAGTTACTGGTAGTGGATTACTGACCTGCCTGGTGGTGCAACTGCACCAGCCTATCGCCATAGGCTCTGCGGTTCACAGAACGGACACCTGCAGCTGTAATATAAATGAAGTAATATTGGAATACACATCTCCATAATATCAGCTAGTTTAATTTCTTACATACATAATTAAATGTAACTTACTCAGTAGTGGGGCGTTGGTCATTTGCCGGGCCTCCTGGATCCAAAGGTTCAATTGGTCCTGCTTGCGTCTCTTCAGGTCCGCATGGTGGTGACGGACCTGCTCACCAGTCCTTGGAATCCCTGTGGCACTGGTGAGATCATGAGCCAACCGGTCCCACGCCTCAGCCCTATATGCTCCCCACAGGACCTGGCCGTGCATGAGTTGGGCCTCATGATTGTGGACTAGGAGCCAGACCATGTACCTGGACTCCTCAACACCCCACCTCTGTGCTCGAAAGTAACTACCCTCTCCTACTCCTGTCATTCTGGCTGCAAGTCAGTTCTACAATCGTTTATGCTGTGTATTCCCGCCTATGGGGCATATATAGTCCGTTTTTCCCACACATATCTGTGATTGGCCATTTTGGAATTGTATCAACTTCAGTAAACCTGCATTGTCATGCTCCAGTTTGTATTCATTCCTATATATTAGCTATTATTGCATTCATAGCTACTGCTGTCATGGCTTAGTGGTTCAGTACCTTGACTATGGTGCATAGTATCCTGGGTTTGAACCTGGCCACTGCTTTTTATTTTTTATGACTGTCTAGACAAGCTGAGGGGTGTGTCTGTGTAAAGGCAGTTTTGATACAGCTTCCTCAACGTTGCCTGTCGGTTAGCTTGCTTGCACGGTGCGCAGCTCCGTGCAAATGGGGTACGCTGGTTTAAGCCTCATTTGGCTATCAGCACACATATTATGCTCAGCTCAGTTAGGGGCACATAGATTTAGCATGTTAAACCACTGCTCAGCTACGGGCACTCATTTTGCACCAGTTAAACCACTGCTCACCTACGGGCAGATGCACTCACCCTGTTAAACTGTAGCTCAGCTATGGGCACATCTGACATTTTTTATTGTTTTGTTACCTCACATTTCTTCAATATAAATGGGCTATTTCATTACATTTTACATAAAATGTGATTTTATGTGTACATATTTGTCAGGGACTTGTTTCGTGTTTATTTTGCTAAAAATAAAAAATTGGTGTTGTGGGGGCTAGAACCATGAATGCCTGCTCTTCAGCTAACATCTCTACTGCTACGCTATTGCTTCTTGGCTTACTTTGCATATTTAGTTCTTATATGCTTTCCCACTGACTGCTAACTGTAGCTGCGCTACGGGCACGCCCGCGCAAACAAGCGCACTCACGGTTAAACATCTTTACAATTTAAAAAAAAATTATGTGATGTTCATTTGTACATTTTATGTTTGTAGTCTGTGGGGACATGTGTTGTGTTGTGTTTATTCACATTTCCATGGACTCTGTCGTGGGTGTTTACTTTGGGCACTTTTACTCTTCTGGGGGTGTGTCCGCTTACAGGGCTCAGCCTATGGACACGCCCCCTACTGTCTTACACAGACCATGTTAGCCTTAGGTGTGATTCAGCATGCTCTCATGAATATGCAGAGCATGCTGACATCACTCTGTTTAACTGCAACCACCGTGTATGAGTTATAACTCTTACACAGAGGCTTCGTGAATCCTGCCCGTAGTCTTTCCCATCTATATACATCTTCAGAGATTTGTCAAGACCTTTTCAAATTATTCTGGAAGTTATTTTGTTTATCTTGTAAGCAATTTATAATACAAATATTTTAAGGATGTAGTTATTGTGATCTCTTCCACTTTAGAAGTGTCAGTACTATCATAGTCTGATGACATTGAGAATAATTTAGTTTTCAGATTAAGTTTATATTTGGACATAGAGACAATTTCTATTGATTTCATAACTTTTTAATATCAGACTTAAGTAAGGTTTTATATGTATAGATATATTATCATCACCAAAGGTGGTGGTAAGGGGAAAGGAGGCAGCCCTGACACCTTGTTTACTTAAATAGGTTTAGACAGATATAATAAAGACATTGTTTGAAGAAATATTGAGAAAAGTTAAACTATTATTATTATTTTCATTTTGTGGTGTGCTTGATCATAAACTTTACTGGTTACAACCTACATTTGCAGAGCAGTTGCGAATTGTGCTAAATAATATCAAGGAGTCACACAGGGGTGGCTCATGCCATCGGACTGCCGGACTGCAGCTCCCTCAGCAAGAAAACGAAAAAAGAAAAAAAGTACTTTTTTATTTTTAGTAAAATAAAAATACTGTCTTTCATCTCTATCAGCTGGCTGCTTTACGCCGACTGATGAGCATGCGCACTGTCAAATTCCGGGTTGCGGCGGTTTTAAAAAAAGAAGGTTTTTTTTTTTCTCTTTCTAGTTGGAGGCTGGAGCTGCAGTCCAGAGAGCCAATTAAGGCATCAGGGTGATGCTCAGCAGTCTATGCGGTTTGGAACCGCATAGAATTGGAAGGGGTTCGGACTTCCACGTCCGCAGGCACGTACATGACGTGGATGGGCTAAATGGCTGCTGATTGGTTGTCGCTCTCTTCCCGGGCTTTATGTGCTGGGAAAAGAGCGAGAAGCAAACAGTTGCAGCCAGTTTCGGTTGTGGACTTGACTTGACTAAGTTGTGGTGGACTGGATTTTATTGCTTGGCGTTGGCGGCCTATTTCGTTCGCTGGCTGAAAAAGAAGAAGTAGTACAGAGTTTCTTTTCTTCTTGGTGATATGTATGTGTAACACAGTACAAACAATATGTAAATATAAATTTTTATAAATAATCAATATGTGTTTATTAACTTTATTTGTACTTTTCGGTGTAAAATTGGGGAACATTTTTTTTTTTTCTGTTATGGTTGTTGTCCTGCTGTTATGATTTGACATAGAGTAGAGATTTGACAGCATAATGAAATGCTTTATATGTTCACGTAAATGGCTAGATGAATCATGTGCATGGTGGCCACTTGCAGATATTGTATTACTGCCATAATGTAAGTGAAGCTCCTGTACACTGACAATTTCTGGTGCTCAGAATAGCTGTTCACAGTGGCTGTTTCCATTAAATGTCTGTGATTCTGAATCACTCTGTCATGTTTGAAGTACTTCATCTTTATACACCGTGGCTCACATTAGCATGCTGCTACTCCTTTGCATGCCATTATGCAGTCATTTGAATACTTTGCATACTGTGCTATTTCTTTTGTTGCAAGGTTAACACTGATTTTTTTCTCTGAATTATCCCCTCTTGTGTGTTGCCCCTAACCATACTATTTTGCACAGTTCTGTGTGCTAATTGTTTCTGAACATCCCCTCAGTATTTTAATTTGGAATGCAGTCCATCTGCATTGTTTTGGTAAATGCAGTTCATGGGTCAAAAAAAAAAAAAAGAGCTCAAGATCAGTCTGCCTGAAAAAAAAAGCACAATTTGAATTTTGTTTAGACAGTCAGCCTGAGAGCTGCCTAAACTCCCTCCTGGTAGATGGGTGGACTGTTTCTGTTGTATGCTGTTAAAACAAAAGCAATTAAAAATGCTTGCATAACAAACAATGTACAGGAACAACAGGTATGCACCTTTTTTGATGGACAATGTTTTAAGAGCAATATAACTGGGTTTCTCTCATTGACTGTCCCTCTTGTCTGTCATCTTAGGTAGAGTTTAATCAATCAAAGTCAAAAATAAAGAAGAACAGGTCTTAATACAGAGATTGGTCCTTTATAGATGTTTACAAGGCTAATGACCTCAAGGGAAAGTAACTCAAGGCTAACACTTGATTGAGGACAGCAGTAGTTAAGGTCATATTTACCAAACTCCATACACACACACACACACACACACACACACACACACACACACACACACGCACACTGTTGGCTGATGTGAGATAATACCTCTCAAGTGTACCTCATTACGAGGAACGTACCTCATTTGGGTCTGACAAAGTTCATGTTCGAGAGCTATGTGTGAAATTACATCCCCCTACCTAAGTATTTATGCAATCTAGAAAACACAGTACTTAATGCAAGCTCCACTGTAGAAGTCTTTCTCCTTCCTTCATGATAATAAAATCTTGGAGTTATGAAAAAGCAGAAAGAGGGTATAACACTGAAAGATATTACCAGCATCTTCTGGAAATTATTGTGAATGCATGAATACAATAGTTTAGTTATTTTATTTACTGTGGATAGTCTAGCCTTATAAGGCACTGAATTCACAAGGATTTGGGAGGAAGGACATGGGGAGCCAATATCTGTGACTCAGCTCTGTGATTATTCAGCATGAACTTATTTGGGTATGGATGATATAAGACCATAACCCAGGATAGCACTACACATTTTCTACATACTCTTAAGGCCAAACTTTACTTAGATATTTATAGTGACTTATGTGTATATATTTATACTTTATTTTGTTTGGTTTATGGATTACCAGTATTTATTGAGGTAGTGAGGAGGATCAAAAGGCCATAGCTGCTGCCAATCACACATCGGTGACAGAATTGTGATAACATGCCTTTTATGGCCATCTCACCTACTATTTGCCATCCTTATAAGTACAAGCACTGGTGGTGCAGTATGTCATCATGCCAAAAGGGGACTATATATATATATATATATGAGGTGCCCCCTTGCCACACTCCTTCCTACAAATGTCATAAAGACAGAAAAACCTTCTGGCTTGGCAAAATGCTCTACCATAAGTTATATTTATAATGGTAGTATGTAGTGTGGTGGAGGGTGTCTTTTCCTCATAATGTTGCTGTATTCAGTGGTTATTTTCATTTATTTTGTTTAGCCGCCTAGCATTTCACTGGCTGCAGCAGGTAACTCCATGTTTTTTGCTAATTGCTAAAGTTCACAACTTATTATGTGTACAAACCCCTTCATTCCCTCATAATTAAATTAACTTCCTTTAGGGTTGCAACATTTTCAGATGCCCAGAGCACTGATGGATATAATCTGTAGTGCAGGGCCCATGCCCCACCCCCTTTTTGCTACTGTAATTTATGGTACTACCTGCTACAAAAAAGTTTCTGTAATTCTGCAGACTATGGAATATACCTCCAAATGTATTCAACAGAAAAACATAATCCTATCAACTATGCCATATATGTTGGGATATTCAGATTTTCAGCATCACTATGTTGGGAGACACATTTGGAGGAACCATCAGGGAATGATCAGGATACTTGCAGAAAGTTAATGTGAGGGAGATCAAGAGGTGCTTGTTAGCAGTATAAAGATGTGTACTCTTGTTGAAAAAAAAAAAACAAAAACAGAAAAAAATAGCATTAACACTGGGAATACAGTTCTTCTGTAACTAGTTATGTCACGGCATGGTCATCTGCTTCAGGTTGTAATGCAGCCCTAGCCTGCCGTCCCACAACTCCCAAAGTTACATCAGTCAGTGCAGTAGTGATTAAACCTTCCTAGGTAAATAAAAGAAAATTAGATCTGGATGAAGTGCAGCACCACTAGTTGGTCTGATGTCAAACAAGTGAGCAGAACCCAGCTCAGAAACTAAGTCTGCATATTTCTCCAGGTTATTAGGCTTACATTTGTTAACATATTTCAGAACTGTTACTGCATCATTGCTGTGCTGATGAGGATAGTCTTTCTTAATGCCACAATTGCTACTCATCAGGTATGCAAGATGTCTAAATGGAAGGCAGTGCTTATTTACAAATATCTTGATTTGTGATAGATGTGCTATAATACAGCATTGTTATTCCACAAACTTTTCTAACTAGAAAGCATGTGCCCTTTCCCCTTCTCCCAGGAGAACTGGTCACAGTTTATAAGACTGCACATCATAGTCGCATCCCAAGCAATAGACTGCACTTTTATAGTCATAGTTATTAAGTCCTGACAGGTGGCAGACAACTACAATTACATAGCATTTAAAAAAAAAACTTCCTGGTTAGTGGCATACTAACTTTACTTGAAACATGAAAGATTTGACCTACTGAAACGTCAGAATGTTTTCCTTTTTTGGTAGGGTATCCTACTAGGATCCAACTTGAATACCTTTTTTGAAGAAGTACACTGGAATGCACATGCTACTCATGAAGTTGTGTTTATAGATACGTGTCAGTTTTTTTTGTCAGTCCATCTGAAGGGAAAATCATTTGACATATTCCTAGCATAAAGAATTTCATGATGTATCTAGTAAATGGTGCACAGAGAGTAAACATTTGAAGTTTCAGTGAATTTGCTTTGAAGTGCACAGTGCTAATGAGACTGTGATTTTTAGCACTGATAATTCAGTTACTTGATGTATGGTTGCAATGTTAAGCAGATATGAAGTGCCATTTTCCTTGCTTAAGTAAGGAAAGATAAGACATCTGATGGAGAGTTTCCTTACTTTCAGAGCTAGTTATACAAGTAATTAAGCAGCCTGATATCTTTTATTGCATATGAGACAGGCAGCCAGTTGTTGTAGACAGACTATGTGAAGGGATGTCACAACTGGTAAAGGAGTGCTGCCAACTTCAGTGGATATCCAGAGTGAATAATCTGACTTTTTGTATAACTCATTTTAAAGTTAGCATTACTGGTGTGGGTTTAGCAGAGGATGAGCCTCCCAAATAGCCTTTAGCAGTGAAATGTAGCTTCAATGTGTGTGTGTGTGTGTGTGTGTGTGTGTGTGTGTGTGTGTGTGTGTGTGTGTGTGTGTAATGCCCCATTTGCTACATGGTGGTGGGTAGAGAATAAGGCTTGAACCCTGTACCTTGAGGACAAGTGGCAAGAGCCTGAATTCCCTACCCACCACCATTTATAAAAATTATAAAAATTTGCAGATTTTTACCTCATATTTGTTCTGTTCCTCATAAAATCTGTGGTTTCTGTATTGTTGTTTCGTAACAGTCAGTAGTGCAGTGGTAGCATTGTTGCCTGACAACTACAGGTTGTCTAGTTTGATTCTTGGCTGGGGTGCCTTCTGTGTGGCATCTGCATGTCCTCCCTGTGTTTGTGTGGGTTTGCTCTGGTGTCCTCCCATTTTACAAAGACATGTATCTGGAGTGTTTCTGCTGAAAATTGGCTTTTGTTCTAAGTCAGACTTTCCTGGTTAACAAATGTTAAATAAAAATGACAAGCATTTGAATTTCAGGCTTCATATTCTTCAGAAAGTACATGGTAACACAAAACCTATTATTATAGCAACTTTCTAAGTTTATAAGATGGATATTTGAAATTTGTCCCTATTTTTGGGACTGTATTCCCACATTATTGGCTTCATCCAGGTTTTTTTGTGCCAAGGTTGAAAGCTATGTTGAGAACTGAATTCACTGAATATGTTTGGGGGCTGTATTCCCCCATTATTTGCTTTGTTCGGGTGTTTTGTGCTAAGATGTTGACAGCTATAGTGAGAACTTAATTCACTAAATGGTACCCATTTAAGTTTCAGTCTTCCTCTCTTTCACAAAACAGATGATTTGGCATAGTGGTATGTTGTTCTGACTATTTTACACAGGGTCCTGGGTTCAATACTTGGCAATGAAATTTATGGTGGTAACACAGCATTTTATTCTAGCAACTTTCCATTATATAATCAATGTTTAAAACGTTTCCCTGTTTTTTGGTCTTTTGCCCCCCCCCCCCCCACCAAATTTTGGCTTTTTCCAGATTTCTTGTGCTGCAAAATTCAGAGATACAGCTGAGTGTCAAGTAGATTTTACAAGAAGCTGAGAGCTGCAGGGGAACAAAAGATTAGTGCTGCTTATGCTGAGTCTGCTTGCATTGTTAATAGCATAACAGGTAGTGTACTTGCTTTTGATGCAGAAGGCTGTGGGTTCTACTCCCACAGTAGGTAGATGCATTGCTGATAACTGTATTGTATTGTAAAGGGGGTGAATGCTGCAGCCCTTTTTGGTGAAGATACCTAGCAACTATATGAACGTGTTATCAGTTTTCTATCCATTCCCTATTGCAATATTACTAGCTTATCATTTTTTTAATGCAACATAGGCAATTTATTCCTCAAGGGCAACATGCACTTTATTTGTAGATGAAACAATGAAATATGAAGTTGTTTGCTAGCAGCTAGCAGCAACCTCTTCATTAGTTACAGATTTCTTTAATGTGGAATTATTTAGATGACTTTTACTTTTTCAGAGAATGTGCATATTTACTGATACTGGTGGACTGTAGAAGTCTGAGTAGACTTTTATGATAGAAATGTTCTGAACTGGGCAGTTTTGTCATTATTGGTGCATGCATTTTGTTTCATTGTTTACTGGAAAAATGTTCAAAACAACAAATTTAAAATGCCCTCTAACAACTGCACTATATTGTACAATGAATATAATTTAATATAATCAGGAAGGTGTATCAAAGAACACATGTATGTTTCGTGTGCAAGGGACCTATGATTTGAAAACAGCCCAAAGTTAATCTTTATCTACCACTAGCAAAATGTATTTTCTTTGAATGTGGGTTTCAATGCTGTTTCAGTGAATGTGAGTTTCAAGGGCAGAGAAGTTTTAATGATAATAAGTCTGTTTTCACTGTCAGATTGCATCGCTTTGTTTAGCAGATGTTTTAGTGTTTGTGCTGTAAAATGCAAAATAAAACTTTCAAATGATGTCTAAATCATTGTAGAAGTAAAGCAGTATGCACATTAATGTTTATGGTAAATGGGGTGAAATAGACAAGTAATGGGACATTGGAATGGCTGCAGGGGGAGGCCCCATTCGACCATGATTTTCTGAGGGGGGGAAGGGTGGCAAACTCAAAGACAGACCCAGCTGAAGTATATCTCTCAACTGTCCAGAATTTTGCAGAATGAATAGATTTTTGCTTCTTATTTTTTGTTTGTTCCTCATACAATTTGTGGTTTTCTGGCAAATTATTTAGGAATGAAGTCTCTAAATAATAACAAACATTGAGTTTCAGACCTCATACCCTTCAGAAAAATGCATAAAAAAGAGACCTATTTATCTCAACTTCTGGTCTCAGTTTAAATTTTTTTTTTTTTTGTTTATATGTTAGTCCCTTCTTTGACAGGTTTCCAGCTGAAATAATAACAAACATTGAGTTTCAGACCTCATACCCTTCAGAAGATTTATACTAATGCAAATCATACTATTCTATTGTCTTTTGAAGTTTATAAGAGCAATATTTAAAAATGTTCCTTATTTTTGGGCCTTTGTCCCACTTCTATTTATGGATTTGTCCAGATTTCTTGCTCTGAGATTGAGAGGTATGACAAATGTGTCAGGGCCATCACCATCAGCAAGAGACATTTCAAATTGTGACATAGTTGTTGCACCCCACTCCCCCATGTAGAGACTCTGCATGTGTCCAAGCAAGGCAAGGAGCAGTTATGCAGTGTAAGTGTGCAGAGTATCTCCCCATCCAAGGTAGACACAAGTACTACAGTGGCTTTTCATCAATGCCTGATTTTGTAGAATGTTCTGGTTTTCTGTCATTTTTTTATACTGTTGATTTATGTTTCATATTATTCGGAAAATGCATGTTGTTGCAGTGCCTGTTGCTCTGTGTTTAAGTAACAATGCTTTAGTGACCATCAGGTAAGCTTGTCGGAGACTGTAAGATGCAAGTAAGCTTTAATAAGCATACTATTAAAGAATTACCAACATTGAAACCCTTTTTGTTGTTGCTGTGCAGAGAATATTTACATAACTAGATAACATATAAGCCTTAGGTATTGAACGCATATGAAAGTATTTGTAATAAAGGACAGTATTACAGTATTTTCAGAAGCTCATTACATCTGCTGGAGACTTGCAGTAATCTTTGCAAGCTTTACCTGTAAACTAAACAGAATGCCAATCTATCATGTGTGGTCTATAACCTGTGCTGTAATCCTTTAAGGAATTTATCTTGAGCTTGTTTCTTGTTTGCTGTTCATTTTTTTACTTTGATCATGTTTTCCCCATGAAACAATTAGATAGTTGTCAGGCAGCCGGTCTTTTTTTGGATAAGAAACATTTTTACAAGTGGGGGTATCACAGAGATTGCTACTTTCAGCATGTTACGTGGTACTTTTATAAAGCTGAATATAAATTATAATTAGAACTGGAGTGCAAGTAGAAGTGGTTTGAGTTGAGTGCTGCTTGTTTTTTTATACTTGATTTTGACTGGCATTCCAGTAATGTATTTAAAAAGTAATTTATTTTTTCATGCCTCACAACCTTTTTGTTTCTATCTAGATATTAAGTAAGCTGTCATGCAGACAATGCATTGAAATATTTTTTTTCTTCTACACTTCATTTTGTCTTGATTGGACTCTCATAATGACAATTTGGCGCCCAGGGCAGCATATTTAATTAAAGTCACAGTTTTTGTGGTTTTGAGCATAGCTCCTCTACTTTCTAGGTGGCCACACCACTTCCCATTGGCCCCACCCATTCAGCTGTCTCCTGTAGCCCCCCTTTGATTTGAAGTCAGCAGCCATCACTGTCCCCAAGTCTGCTTCTATTCCCTCCAAGACAATGCCTTATTACCAGGTAACCTAACGTGGCAGCTACTGGTCCCAAATAGTGATAGTCACTCTCAAACATGATTAACTGCAAATGAACGTATGGTACAACCTCTACATTATTATACTTCAAATGCATGATAAAGATAGCAGCCACATCAGTATTTATAGTTAAATTAACAGTTATTTTGGCACTATCCTGTTATCATTCCCTTGATGTTATAAAAAGCACATAATGAATTCTTTCTGCTTTGCTGTCTGCACCATCCATCTATTGCCTGACCTGGTTCTATGGACTGCTTGACAAAATACAGGTGCCGTCAGATATGTTAGATTAAAAATTTTACAAAATAGGAAGGATACCTAGCCTAAGATAGTAACAATGAAGCGGAGCTTCCATCCAACATAGCCCTTGTATGTATAATAATTCAACGTACCATGCATCTTAAATCTTTTCTGCAGATGGCTCCTGTCCCATAGCTCTCAAATGTCCCTGATTTTGCAGAATGTTCCAAATTTTGCCTAATATTTTTTCCCTTCCCCATAACAATTTTGATATCCTGGTAAATCACTGAGAATTGAAATCAGTTAGTAATGCCAAACATTAGAATTTTGTATTTCTTATTCCTCATAAAATGCTTGCTAATGCAAAACTTGTTTTATTAATTTTCTCAGTGAACTGATGCAATATTTAAAAACTGTCCATGATTTTGGTGTTATTTTTCCAATTAATTTTGTCCTTGATTCTACAGGCCACAGTTCTCTCCTAATGACTTAGTCTGTTGTGACCCCATTTCCAGAACATTTTTCTATTAATAGTACATTCCTAAACAGATTACATTACACCTTTCATCCAATTGTGTTTTATCTGTTCTTTCCAAGGCAGTTTATATTACGTTTGCAGTTGTGGATAATATCCATTAATGGGTTGTTTTGTTTTAAAATGGCTACTTCATTTCAGTGATACCATTTTGTCATAAACCAATATACCCTCTGGTCATTACTTATCCTCTTTACCTATTACTCAGACTGAACAGGCTCTATCAAGCAAATAGCTGCCTCTTACAAAAAAACTTCTTTTGCTACTTTATCCTTTTCATCTAGCATGAAAGACATAAAAGAAGGATCACCTCCCTTTTTTTGTATACAGATCAGCAAATATCTTTATCTTCCAGCTATGACCACTTCTAGACTAATGAGGTTGATATCTGCTTAACCTGTTAATAACTGTTAACTTATTTACACACTTTATTAACAGAAATGTACTTGATAAGCAATGCATCATAACAATGCATCATAACAACTGGGATGTAGCTGTTCACATTTCTAAAATACAACTCATCACATATAAATTATTTCCTGCAAATCACAATACAAACAGGAAAGACCCTGTACTTTTAGAGGGCTGCACCTTCTCATCACTAACTGAGATGCTGTCATATCATGCTCCATTTGCAAAGTTGCCCATGGAACACTCT
Source organism: Protopterus annectens (assembly GCF_019279795.1). Taxonomy (NCBI): domain Eukaryota; kingdom Metazoa; phylum Chordata; order Ceratodontiformes; family Protopteridae; genus Protopterus; species Protopterus annectens. The sequence continues at coordinate 1,176,606,967 of NC_056728.1, read as the reverse complement.
GGAGAACTTATGGGTGATCTGCCAGCATTCAATCTACCAGAAAATGTTTATCTCCCCACTCCTGAAGATCATTTTAAATAGTTTACCTTGAGCTTGCCTTCCTTCATGTACTTCTAAAATAGAAATTTATAACCTTCCAATCCTTTCATCAGATATGTGGCTAAAACATTCCAGTTTAGTTTAGTATTCATGTTATGGATACCCTCAATATAATCTGAATCAAAATCATCTGTTAGCCTTTATCAAGAAAAAAATATTCTCTACCATCAACTGATGTTCTTATACACAGTTTAAATGCTCTGTTTTAGTTTAATTTCTCCATACTCTTCACAGAAATTTGATGCTCCCTGAAGATTTATAAAAACAAACAGTAGCTTGCAACTGTGTGGGTAATGATGCCACTTACTATGGCTGCATCAAGTTCATGAATACTTTGCTAAGCTTTTTTTTCTAAACAGCAAGGGTGAAGCATTTTATGTAAGGCTTTCAGCTTCTATAAAGCCTACAGACACTGGTATGACTTGTTAAGCATGTTTGTCATCTTTATCCTATATAGTGATAAACTTCTAGGCCAAGTACTAACTGTAGCATTTTACTTTATCTGCACAAAGCATGATATAATCATGTAAAGGTAAGTGGTTTAAGAATGGAGTGTAACTTTTTTGGTGATTTTTTGACCCTGCTACCTGCTACCAATGGATCCTGTCTTGGTCAGTCAACCCATTTGTTCCAATCATAGAATAACAGCCAGCTGAAAGGGTCATTGGGTGATCATCCAGGTAGCCATCATGGGTTGTTTGAACATTTTTTTGTTTTTTTCTCCCTGTCCCTATCCTCGCATGTAATCAGCAAGGCAATGAGGAGGCAGTGTGCCATAGGCTGCCAACAAAGGGTATCTCCTCACTTCCACAATGGGTATCGCCTTCAAGCATCCATGTCCCTCCCCTATAAAATGAGAAATAGACTCTCCAGTCTCCATGAGAGAGGTTGCACTATCCTGTGTGCCTCTGGATGCACATAAATCCCATCAAGCCCCAGCAGAGGCAATCAGTTCATATCCCTTTACTCTTCCCTAATACCTGTCCTTCAATGCCAGGGCTCCAAATCAAACCCCATTAGCCTGAGCCACAGTCAGGGTTCAGTTTGTGTGTCATGTCTAATGATCCTTCATCCATCTGTGTCCATCCTGCACTGTAGCATTAACATGCTGCATAAGCATTGCCCAGAATTGTCAGCTCACAGTAAGACGTTGTCCTGTTCGATTCTCAGCTAGAGCGTCTTCTGTGTGGAAACATGCATGAATGGGCATTCCTTCGTTGAAGGTTGTGCATCAGGGCTGGCAACTTGGCACATAAAAATCTACTGCCAATCATTAGCAGACCGGAGTTCCGCTGTGGCGACCCCTAACCAGGAAAAGCCGAAAGACATTGCCCACAATTCTTTTTTACTATTCTTTTCTGCATTAAGCATGGACTGTATCCTTCCAGTTGTTTCATATTAAAAAGTCTGGTAAAACAACTCCCTCTCTCTTTATTTATGAGCGAAACATAGTCTGCAACTTATCAAGTTTATATTTGCTAAAATAGCCTTAAATTACCTCTCTCATCTGCAGCAAAAAATTGTGTTTGATATTTTCAATCTACCTGTGTCAAACATACCCTAGCAGTCTTTTGTTATCCATCTTTACAAGCAGAGCATGTAAAATCTTTAGTCTAAGTTTGTGAAAATTGCATTAACATTCGTGTATCATCTGGATCAAATATAATCTAAAACAATGTCATTCAACCTGCATCAAGTGTGATTGAATGGCTTTAATTCACCTAGGTCAGCATGACCTATAACATTTTCAATTCACATGTGATAAAGGCCTAAGCTATATGAATTGCATATCCAAGCATTATCTGCAACATTCATGGTACTTTTGGCAAGCATGGTTTTAAATTCTGTCATACACCTAACCAGTCACGCTCTTACCACTTAATTCTAGCTCTGCTAAGCACCTACTGAAGTCTATACCTGCACCATATATGTCCAAATAGCACTTGTGTTTGAACCATTATGATTTGTAGTATTATCATAACACTTACCCTGGTAAAACATTACAATCCCATGGTGGGCCTGTCACTTTCTAATTCTATCTTTGGCACATGTAGCCTCTTTTATTGAACCTGAGCCAGCACAGCCTTTGCCTTTTTCGATATACCCATGTCGAGCATGGCCTAAATACCTTTTTTGCATTCAGGCTGAACATGGCCTGCAACATGCCAACTTGGCATGTACCAAATGTATCTTATTTCACATTCTCTTGCACATCTGTCCAGACAAGTGCTAATATCACATCATTAATACATTTAATACCCGAATACTTCTTGCTCTGTGTGACTTTCATTTGAGGCACCGCAGCCTGGAACATTTTCATTCTCCTTGAGCCACTGAGGTCCTTAAAACTCATTATCCAGCTGTTCCAAACAAGATTTGTAATGTGTCTCTTCTACCAGTTTCAAATACAGACTAAATTCCTTATGTGTATAAAGTGTATCCTGCAATACCTCCATTGTACAAGTACAATGTATGGCCAAAATACTTCATGCCTGTGGACCAGTTTGGCCTATAACATTATCTTCATACTGTGTTACATGTAGCCTTAAAACAATTAATCTATTTGGTCCCAATATCACCTTTATCTTTTCAGTTACAATTCTGTCAAACATGACATCAGCTTCCATCCATCATTTGGAAATATTTTCATTCTATCTGATCCTGTTTATGTTTCTGTTACATAAAAATGAACAATATCATGTTTTAAAATAAAAGCAGCCAGGTTATGTTTTAAATAAAAATAGCCAGATTTTCCCTAATGGAATGGAATGGAATGAAAGGGACATAATCTCAGTGTTCCTGTTATGTCAAATACCTACCGATACCTCAGAAGCACCATCCACTTTAACCATGAGAAATTTACTTTTACCAACAAGCTAAAACATAAAATTTGTGTACTCTAAACTTGTGTTCGGTCAGTTTATTTGCTGGAAGAGAATTCAGTGTATATCTATCTTGAGGCTGCAAGAGCATTTCAGCTTATTACTGCAGTCATTTCTCATCTAAATTATACAGCTAAAATAAATATGTTTATAAAACATTTTACTAGAATATTTCCTACCTACAAAGAAAATCCTCACGGCTGCTGATTGGTTTTAGATGCACAGATGGCAACATAAGTAGATTGCCATTTAACTGGATGTAGTCCTTGTTGCCCCACCATCCATTAAATCCACTGGCATTCTTGACACTCCATGCACCATTTTCAAACATTGTAATAAGCTCCCATTTCAGGATCAAAATACTTTCCTGCTGCCGAACACCGTCTTTGTTTTGTATTGTAAGTTATCTGCCTTTTACAGAAAGAAATACAGCTGTGCATAGCTATAAACTGCAGCATCTAGTCTTTCAAAGTCATGAGCCCTTTTTATTTAGCTTGCAAAGTAATGTGTATTAAGTTCTGTTGGAGATGTGCATCTGCCGCATCTGGGTATTATCAGCGAACATGGATTATTACTGTTCTGGATGAGTAAATGTAAAATGTAAATAATTATCGACTATGCTACACACCTCCAAACTGTTTTTATTTTTTTAACCCAAGGAGTAAAATGAAATGTCTAACATTAAGTAAGGTAGCCACACACCGCTAGAAACAATATAGCACCACAGTATGATGCAGAGCACTTTCATGTGCCGAACAGTAGTGTTGATCTGTTTTAGCTATTAACTTTGCTCTTGGAATTTTTTGTTTACTCAAACAAATGTATGCCATTAATACTAAAACTGAATGTTGAAATGGGTAGTGTAAGTTTCTTCCTTACATGTGCACAACAGCTTTGAGCTTTATACCAATACAGTACAGCAGTATAGCAGCCAGTTTTTATTATAAGAATTAAGTATTTAACATTTATTTGCATGTTTTGAGTGAAGAACCTCTATTTCTCCTTATTATCATAATTCTGTTTTAATTCCTAAACCGGAGGCTTGGCAATATGCTGCTGCTGACATAACGCACTTATGTAAACGTTGAATTAACTGCCCTATCTATGTTTTTAACCTGTACTAGTCTTACATCTCCTGTACTTTCTTTTCACTATGCAAGTTCTCATCCTCTTACACACCTTTCTTTCTCTTTCTCTCTCTCTGCTTATCTTACCAGCAGAAAAGTGGCCAGATTTTCTCACTGGAAGGGAGTGAAAAGGACTTAACCTCAGTATTATTGTTACATGATATAGCTACTGATACCTTGGAAGCACGACCTGCTTTAACTACAAGAAATTTACCTTAACAAACAGACTGAAAACATTAAATGTATGTATCCTAAACTTGTCTTAGGTCAGTTTAGCATCTGGAAAGAAATTCAGTGTATATCAGCCTTGAGGCTGCATGACAGATTTAACTTGTTAGTGTAGTCATGTCGCATCTAAATTATACAGCTAAAATAGGTCTGTTTATAAAAAGTTTTTAGAATATTTCTCTACCCTCAAAGGAAATTCTCGTTGCTTATAGTTTTTAGACACATATACAGCAACACAGGCAATTTTGCCCAGCAAATTTGCCCTTGCTATGTGCAGGCTCACTCTGCTCCTCTACTCTATCCCGAATTTCCATCCACTGCCTCTTCTCTACTTTTATCACTGTTCCCACACCCACAGCCTTAATCCAGACAGTTACTTACTAACTATTGCACTTTACTCAAAACATAATAGCCCCACCTTTATATTAACATCTAGCCAAGAACTCTCCACATCATCTCAGCTGACAATCTTTACTCTTTCCTGTGTTTCCTTTAGTCCTTCACCAATCAACTCACACACACACACACACACACACACACACACACACACACACACACACACACACATACACACACACACACACCTTCCTTCACTCACTCTGATTTCCTTTTCTTTAACCATGCTAATTCCAATTATACTGTTAGTATCAGTCCTATCATTTCTCACCTTCATAACTTCCCCTCAGTATAAACTACAAGATTGCCATACCAGCCATATTAACTCCCACAGAATGCTTTTTTCAGACAGTTCATATCTACAAAGTATAACACCAGACCTAAATCTTTGTTAACTTCTTCCATCATAAGTACATAAGATTCACTCTCCACAACCTCATCTCTCTAAAAATATTCACAGTTCCTTCAAGTCTCTCCTCTCCCTTACCAAATAAGTCCAAATGGAAATGCTTGAATCCACTTCTCTACCCTAATGCTATTCTACAGTTGAGTGGAAACATTTACCATAACCGAGGACCAAACTATAGTCCACCTTTTCCCAATTGACAGTCATGCTTACTAATGCTTACTATAAATCTCCAAAGCTTCGGCAATAAAATTCAAGATATCCATGCCTGCATAGCTCAATACCCCCCATAGCCAGAAGAACATAGCTAAAGCAAGAAATAACAAATGCACAAATCCTTCCCCCAATACTTACAACATACTCCAACTAGACAGACAAAATAGAGAGCTGGTGAAATAGCTATCATTTTTAAAACCACACTTCATGTCACAATTTACCCAAATAATATTACCAAGTTTCATAAGGCAGAATTTTTTATCTCAACCTTAAATTAAATTGCCACAAAACTATGCATAGCAGCCATCTATATTCCTCCTGGTAACAATACAGCATTAACACAAGATATTCTATACTGGTTCTCCACTAACATTCCTCAAGAAACAATTTTACTAGGAACCCTCAATATTGATTGGCAGCTTATCAAGTCAAACTCAACAACTAACTCAATAAATCTTTATGGTTTCACTCAAGTGATTACTTCATCCACTAGAGTAAATAAAAACAGTGGTAATCTGTATTAGATTGGATCCTAACCAATAATAATAACAACATCAGAAATGTAGGTTGCTTACCTGATATTCTAAGTTATCACCCACCTACATATGCATTAAGACAATATTGCACAACAAACAAAAATCTGCAACCAGGTACGTAATCTAACCTCTTTTAATAAGGGCGCCTTCACTAACACACTAAAAAATGCAACTGGTCTTCACTAAGACCCCTGTCCCTAGACAATGCAGTCTCCTACTTTAATACCACTCTTCTTAACTCCTAAATGAACAAGCCCCACTTAGAATTAAAATAATAAAATCCAATGCAGCACCTTGGCTTACAAGAGATACAAAAAAATGTATGATCCAGAAAGACAGGGCATGGAAAGTATGTCTAAAACAATAGTGCCTAGAAAGGTTCAGACAACTGAAAAACCTCACGAAATAACACATAAAATATTACAAGCAGCCCTACTATCATAACTTCCAAACAAAAACAGTATAATAATCCAAAACCTTTCTGGAACTCAAAATTAAAGTTCTAAGACCAGGACAGTATGACTCACCAACTCCTAAAACTACAAATGAAATGAGTCCACAGTCAACCTGGTTAACTCACACTTCATTGATAATGTTCTGTCACTACTCATAAATACTTCATCCAGTATTACCATGGTCCTATTCCTACCTGACCTTTACAATGCATAATTCCATTTCCATGCTATCTCAACTGATAATATCAAGAAGTATCTCTTAAAATTAAAACCAACCACCCTTGCAGCAGACAACCTGCCTCCAGAATACCTAACAATTACAGCTGATGCATACTCCGTATCAATACTTAGCAACCAGTCTATTGCTGGAAATTATATCCACTCTCTCTGGAAGTCACCATATATTATTCCCTTGCACAGAGGTGCAATTTCCTTGGAGTTCTGTAACTTTAGACCCACAGCCATTCTATCGCCAATAGCCAAAATACTTGAAAAATGTATCCACTCCCAGTCGATAACTTACCTGACTTAAAACAACTTCATCACAAAAACACAGCACAGCTTTAGGCCTAAACATAGTACAACCACAGCTGTTTTTAGTTTCTCTGGCACTGTTACGAAAAAGTGAAACAAAAGTAATATAATTTCTTCCATCTTCCTTGACCTATCCAAGGCCTTTGATACCATTCCTCACCAAAAACTACTAGATGAACTAACTGACCTAAATTTCTGCCAATCCATGATAGCTTGCTTCCATAGGTTCCTTGTTGATAAAAAACAGACTGTTAAATGGGAACAGACATACTCTTCCTTCTTACCCATTTCTGTCCAGGTACCTCAGGGATCAGTCTTGGGTCCCCTGTTATTCAACATTTATACTAAGTCACTTCCTAAAGTCTCTAAACAAGCCTCTGTTGTTTAATACGATGATGACTCTACCCTCAACTGCTCTGTTCCTAACTGATATACTATGGAGAATTTACTAAGACTCTTTCTCTTCTATTGAAACCTGGCTAGCTAATACTCACCTCCTTCTCAATCCAAACAAGACCAAGCACATGCTCTTCAAGCAAAAACAGTCCACTGGCCAAATGCCTTCATTTACCATTACCTCTAGAGACAATACACCAGTACAGCTCGTATCCCAAACAAAACTACTTGGTGTCATCATTGATGATAACCTGAGGTTTGATGTATCATAAGTCATAAAAATAACACACCAAAAACGTGGCCCTCCTTGTAGAATCAAACCCTAGCTAAAAAGGCATACCAGAGAATCAATAGCAAGTACTTACCTTTTCTCCTCACTCCTGCATGTATCTCCCATCCTCATAAATCTTAAATCTACTCTCGTATCTAAATTAGACTCGTGCTATAATAAAATTGCCAAATTCACAACTAGGCAGACTTCTTATTCACATCAGTGTGTGTTTCATTGCTGGACTAAGAGATAGCTTGAGCTTACAAACCAACTTATTTATTCCTAACTACTGAATGCTCACTCACCAATCCACCAACCAGACAACTGACATCCCTCAGAAACACCTAACCCAACTACCAACCACCCAGGGATCTTCATTCCTCAGACCAAGATTTCATTTTCACAACCATAGCTAACAACTCAGCAGCTAAATCCCTATACTGTAATTATGTTGCAGAACTGTGGAACTTTATCCACTCCATAAAAACAAATAGATAAGCTCCCCAGATTCAAACAACAGTTAAAAAAGCACCTAACCCAGTCATGGCTCTGCTCATGCCATATGCCTGACTAAGGCATCATCTCATCTCATAATACCATACTGTAGAATCTACACTATACAAGCTTAACTCTCTTGCTCATATCTGCCTTCGGGGTACAGTAGTTGCTAAAAACCTGTACCAGTTCTGCTCACTGTTTTATTGTTACCCTCTCTGTTAATCTGTAATCAATAATTACAGTAAGATTCCATAATAATTGCAACACTTCCATAAGTGTATTTCTTCGCACCGTCTGTACCATGACATGCTTTTTCCTACTTATTTTTCTGATGTATAGTTGACATAATGTATTAAGACTATAATATGCTTATCTTAATATACTGTATTGCATTGTATTAGATTGGATTGTAATTTAATCTATTGTATGTTTTCTGTGGACCTTTTCTCCCCAGGCCTCTGCTGAAAAGGGGATTGCTTGTCATCCCAGTCAGACTATCCTTGCAAAAAATGCTAAATAAATAAATTAAAAAATATATTTTCAAAGCTTAAAAAGCTCTATTGCAGAATTTATTACATAATTCAATGCCATGAAATATTTTAAGTTTCATAAACTGGATCAATAATTCCTCATCCCCTTGGCATCATGATCTATGCTAGCTTCATTCTAAACACACATGCTTTTTGCTTTTTTTGCATCAGTTTCCCCGAACAGCCACAAATTATCACATTGTATTTTAATAGCAGACAAGTTGTTTTCCTATGTTGCCTTTTAATATAGAACCACGACACGCTCATTTTATTTGAATGTGGCCTTTCTTCCTCATCTCTGTGGACCACTCATAGTCTACAACATTTGCACATAATATATTCCTGTTTTTGTTCAACATTTTTTTTTTATTCTCATGATGCAGCAGCTTATTAAGGCTTTTAAGACTACAAAAATAAGTTATTAATTCAGTCCAGAGACATCAAATGTTCATGCTATAATCATGAAGGATGAAATTTCCTAATCTTTGTCAAAACATGCCTTGCAACAATTAAGTTCAACATGCTAGTGCTTATGTTTTTTCTTCATATACCATGCAGACAACTCAAAATGCAAAATTTTGCTTAGCCACTGATGATATTGAGTCAATTGAAAGAATTAATGTCAGGGTGGACATCTCAGCTTTTACCTATGTAAGTGTGACTCAGAGTTGATACCTTTGAGATAGGTTTAACCTACATCATTTGCAAAAGGGCTTTCCAAGCTGCTTTTGCAGCTTCATAAGCTCCTAAATATAACATATGTACAGTAATTCAGTAAAATACTGCAGAAAGCTGTCATGTCATAAAATGAACTTTTCTCCTTACTCTGGTCAAGACAAGCATGCTGACATATTTTTCACTCATTTTCTATCCTCATTTAAACTGTATTCCAAATAGGGTTCCACCTTCACTTCTACCATTTACTGACAAATAAGCAACACCCCTTATATAATATAAAACACACTCTTACTTCAGGGTAGCCACATGCTGTTTAACAAGCCACACCCAGAAGGACCAGTTTTAAATGACATATATAGTGACTGTATGGGCAGCCTTAGGTGATATGAATCCCCACGCTAAGTATTGCATGGCTATCCCCACCATGCTGTCTATTGTCAACCTGGCCTACAAGTCAATTCTTCCCTGTTATCCTCCCAGCCTTTCCTCTTCCTACTAACCTCAGTACTGTTGTTTTGGTTTTCTCACACTTTGCCTAACTTTTTATCTTTTTCCTATATCCTTGCAAAACATTTTAGCTGGCCAGTACTGTTCATCATAACTGTGGAGGAAATAATTTAATTATGCTGGGGGTCTAGGCGCCACAAAGCTTCCAGAAGCTATGGGGTTCTAAATGTTCTCAGGTGCACTTTAAAGTGTTTTCCACAACCATTGCTAAGATGATGACCTGAACAAAAAAAAAGACAGTTAAGGAAAGAAAATAGTTATTTTACGGAAGAAATATGTTATGCCCAAGGATTAATGTAACAGGCTGACAACACAATTGTTAATACAAAACTGAGTAGTAGTTATCCATAAACTGAGAATAAAATGCTTATGAGATAATATAAAAATGACAACCCCTGAATAAAACCCACACAGAGACTAAGGGAACATGCAGACTCCACATAGAAGAAGCCACAACCAAGAACTCAGGCATACAAGAGCTGTCATGATGGCAACACTACAGCAGTAAAATATCTCTTCTTTCAGTGCAATACATGCAAATTCATAAATTAACCACAGTGCAATACTCTAAGGTCCATAGTGCAATACTCTAATGTTCACAGTGCAATACTCAATGTCTCTTTCTGTGCACGGATCAATGCAATGTCTTAACCAAGTACCTGTGCAATACTAAAGTCTCATTCAAGTAAGTGTTCAGTTCAAAAAGTGTTAAAATGTGTTTCTAATTATGTGCAATATTAGTCTGTCTACCTGCATGTCTGTGATGTAATAGCCAGGTGTTACATGTGTAAATGTCTGTGAAAATAGTCTATATGTTGTCTGCACATTGAGTATGGAGATATGGAATTTCATTCAGTTTTTGCACTTGTGTGATTTCTGAATGACAATAAAGTTTACTTTGACTTTGACTTTGACTACTCACTGCACCACTGTTGTGCTCCTTTCCCACATATCTTGTTCATGCCACCAGAAATACCCACTTCTTGTTTGCAATGCTGATGTTTGACCGCAGTGCAATGTGAAGAAATTACAACCAGCTTGATGCACTTGTATATACTTACATGCACTTCAAACTACCCTGACACACAAATATACACAAACATAAGCTACAGCAATAATCCTTTTTATAGATTCATAGGTTCATAGGTTGGTACTAGGCTATTGGCCCTAGGGCCTATACAAGGCTAGCCATAACAATTCCCTAGCTATTTCTTCCCACAGTATTTACTTCCCTTTTAAACTGCATTTGAATCTATAGATGTACAGTCCTTTTCCCTATGTTTTGCATGTGGGGTTGTGGTATCACATCAACAGTACCAGTCACTGAGAGCCAATATTCACACCACCGGGGGTGGGGTTAGCCCTAATGCAACTGTTCTTCCATATCACACATTTACATGCTTGCTGACACCTACAGCCGATTTAGAGTGTCCAATCCACCTTCTGCATGTCTTTAGAATATGGGAGGAAAACTGAGCAACCAAAGAAAACCTGCAGGAACATATGGAGAATATGTAGAGACAGCCAAGACTTAAAATTAAACATGAATGCAGATAGGAAATCTAAGTGAAACAATAAACAGTAATGTATTGGCTATCAGAATGATTCAAAATGCCTTTCAAGTAGTCTCCATAACTGCATTTCCTGATAGAAACCATGATTTCTGAATTTCCTGACAGAGACCTTGATTTTCTGAATGTCAGGAAAATTTCCTAACAGGTGGCAATCCTAATTTCAAAAAACAGAAGGCATTTTAAACATTATATTCAGTAATCATACAATGTCAGGAAAATGTCTCATCTAACTTCTTAATAAACATAGTGGGGAAATTAATGGTCTTATTTACCATGTAGACATCATGGCATGCTGCTAACATAAAAGTAAGAAAGTTTGCAATCCAGTAAACAGAGGTGGGTGGTGCGCATGCACACATCAACACGGAAGTAGCCGTGGCATGCAAATCACCTTATAAGCAGGTAAAGTTCATGCAAGTGAGGGTGATAGAGCAATCCAGCAAACAGAGAGGCAGTCCTGCAGACTCAGTGTTGGTGTTTGTAGTGTACTCAGAAAAAGTTCATATACAGGATTTTAAACAGACTACAGCGGCAGTAAAAGTGTAGTTAGATGGACAGAAATAGCATAGCAGACACAGATAAGTGCAAAGCTATCCACCGTGTGTCAAAAACATAAGGGAAATAAGTTAAAATAATTTTATTTTTTTAATGATCTGGTTATGTTTGTGCAGTGCTCTGCAGTGTGCAAACATACAGTTATGTAAAAATAAAAAAAAATAGTGAAAAATCAAATTTCATAGTATGTAACAGAAATGTAGTATAGGACCCTGCGTGGATCCTGGAATGAGGTGGGGCCTAGAACCATGCAGTTTCCAGGGTATGTGCACTAAACCCTATGCAAATGAGATGGCATTACTGTGTACAATGACTGCCGAGCTTTGTTTAACTTCAGGGAGCTTGTTTCCATGTGTTTGCGTGGCGCGGTGCAGTGCTGAGTGTATCCAAAAGCCAATGATATATTAATTATTGATTTACTTAAACTAGAACCATTACATGTTCTTAATGATGTACTTGGCACGCTGACTGCATCACAGGTAGCCAATCACACAGCCCAATAAAGGGTGCATACGCCCTATACTCTGATTTCTCCCCAGGCTCTGAACCAGTGGAGTACAGACTTGGGAATTTTAACTGATGGAATGCAAGGCACTGCTGCAGGTCTGCTACATCTGTATGTGCTAGATGCTGAGGTCAGTGCTGCTACTGCTGATGCTGGCCATAGGCCTAGACAGAGAAGGAGAAGAGTGTTCAGGCCCAGGGTAATCATCCAGGAGCTACATGAACTGGAGACTGTAGAGTGCTACAGGGTGGACAGGGACATACTAGAACAACTCACTGAGCTCTGCTGCCCTCAACTCAGACCCAGAGCCAATACAGGTGAACCCATCCCAGTGGACACAGAGGTATGTGTAGCTCTAAGATACTAGCCACAAGTACTTTCAAAAGACCAACTGGGAACATGAGGGGGGTCTCACAGGCATCTGCATCCAGGGTACTCCACCAGTTACTAGATGCCATGCTAGCACATGCCAGTGAGCGCATTTATTTTCTCCTTACCCCTGAGGCGAGGGCCAGCAATACGCAACACTTCAACCATGTAGCACACTAACCTGAGTTGCTGGGTGCCATAGACTGCACTCATGTATACATCAAGGCACCACTTGTTGAGGAGGGTAGAATCTATGTCAACAACAAGGTGTATCACTCCATCAACTGCCAGGTCATGTGCAATGCACAGGGCATTATCATAAATGTGTGTGCTGGCAGCCCTGGCAGTTATCATGACTCCCATATCTGGCACACATTGCAGCTATACCAGATGTTTGTTATGGGGGATATCCCACATGGCCATTTACTGGGTGATGCTGGCTACGTCCTGAAAATGTGGATGATGACACCCATCAGAAATGCACACACATCTACAGAAGAACACCATAATGAGGCACATGCACAAACTAGGAAGATAATAGAGAGTGTGTTTGGACTGCTGAAGTGAAGGTTCTGGTGCCTCGATATATCTGGCAGAGCCATGCAGTACTCTCCAGCCACATGTGCACAGATGTTCACAGTATGGGACATGCTACACAATAGCATCCCATGGAAACAACTGCAGCTGGATCAGCAAAGGGAAGGGGCACTCAACCCCCCACCAGTGCCTCGGTCCCCAAAGCTCAGCCACAGGAGAACTTGGAGGAGGAACCCCCCGAGGATGTCCCTGTAGGCAGACATAGGCATTGCCCAGTATGTCCTGGCCTTGGCCAAGAGACAATGCATAGCATATGCACTGACAACCTAGGGCCCTAGGGACTGACACTTTACTCTGACTCAAATACATATAGTAAAAATGATGCCAGTCAGCCCACGGCTGTGTACTGCATGCATCAGACAGAGTCAGTTCCGAACTACAGGTCTGTCAACTGCTGCATTTGCAAGGTAAGTCACAAACCTATACACTACTTGTAAGGGGTACTAGAATATGGTAGCATATGTATGGACCTGCAAATGTATGCAAGGAAATATGCTGGCCTACTTGGAAAGATCTAAAAGCCACATGGGACTACAGGCACCCAGTCCAATAGTATGTGCCCCATAATATTCACTAGGCCACAAGGCTTAAATATCCACTACATTAGTCAAGGGAGATGGTAAATACTGGGGTAACAGGACAGTTGCACAACTGTCTATGCCAGCAGATCATGAGCTACTCACCCCCCACCCTCATGACATCAGTGTTCCCACACAATTGCTGTAACAGCACATCAGCAATGATATATCAGCAGACCAGATAACCTTAGAGCTGTGACATAGAACCTGGGCACACATTGGATGTCACACGTAATGCAGAGATGATAATGTATGTCTGTATGCTGCTGATTATGTGATGAATGACACATCTCTGTCTGGCGGCCTGTGTGGCTCAGTGGGCTAGGGACCTTAACATGGGTGATTGTTTGAATCTGGCAGCATCCACATCTTTTGCATGTGAGGTAGTTGTATGATGGTATTCTGACAGACTGTCATAACCTGCAATCTGTTACTGCAAGAAAGCTAGACAAAGTCAGAGAGAATGGGGGGACAAAGGGACATAACTACAGACAGACATTACACATGCTCTGATTAACCTAGGAGGTGGCTAGTATAATAGCAGGTTGCATTACAACAGAATATCTGCAGGATGTAAAATCCATCACTCAAATGTGTCAGTAGGTAGTACTATTCAGTGACTGCATTATGCAATAAGTTACCAGAACACCACAACTATATGAGGAACAGACCAGACATATGGAGTAAAATGCTGAACTTTCTGTAAAAACATTTACAGTGAGAAGTATGCAAACTGTCACCTTGTATGTGGTGTACATTACATTATGTACCCAGTCATATTTTAAGTACAGCAGACAGCTAGGGAATGTTGTGGACAGGTTCAGAGAAGTGCTGTACTGTGGAAACAGGTGCAGCTACCAATGTCTGAATGTCTGTAGCACACAAAATCCCAGACTGGAGTACAAGTAGCTCTGGCCTGGAGTCACCTTGTAAGAACTGACAGTCCCACTGGGCATGCTCCCACACTTAGTTAACTTGAGCGCAATTCTGTTGCCTCTCCATCCCAAAGACCTGCTATGTGGAAATATGTCTGTACATACAGACAGCTACATATAAATTTTGTCTGTCCCTATCCCCCACTCACATGAGTAGTGTATCTAGCAGTATGTACTCCAAATGCATATAATACTGAAATATATATATATTTAAATATATGTATGTATATATATATATATATATATATATATATATATATATATATATATATATATATATATATATATATATATATATATATATATATATATATATATATATATCTTATAATGATACATAGACTCTCTACACAGATCTATATAAAACATATACATAACATACATACACAGCGACATTTATAGAGACATCCCTGTTATACACATTTAAATATATATATGTGGGGATGTAAGAATTCCCCATATACCCTATAAAAGCTGTGGTTATCTGCACTCCCACATCAATGCACTTGCCCAGAGGAACCAAACCAAGACTGCAACAGTACATATTCCACTCACCCTCAGATCCCTGTGCCTGCAGAATGTTACCCATATAGATAGACACAGGTGAGCAGGTGGAGTAATGTATAATGGTTCTAATGCATGCCTTTGACAGGGAAAGTGTCCCTGGCCACATGTTTGCCTATATAACTGTAACCAGCCACATATGGTCATACTGGTCTCTGTACACACATAACAGGGATATTAACAGGCACCCTCCTCCTAGTACAATAGATACAAAAACAGTACCAAGCAATATCATTCTGCAGGCCACACATGTTGTCCAACACAAGCTTACTTTGTGCACTCCACAAGTACAGTGCCTGCAATGACATGTTCAAAAGATGTACTCCGTGGTGCATGCAATAAGTACTGAGAGCTATACTGTGTAACAGTAGATAGGTATGGGGTTCTATTCTCACAGCAGCCAACTCAATGTGTGTGTAAATATATCACATTGCAGCACAACGGACATGCCCGCATGTGCTATCCCCGTGCAATGGTTATGCACTTTTTGGTCCTGTAGCTAGCTGCTGCCCTCTAAATTGCCTTCCTCTACATGGCCTGCTGATGTCACTCACCTTAACCAGACCCATAAGTCTCACTAGTCTTATATGTAAAGCCATGGAAAGAATTATCATGGAGATGATCAATAGCGATATAGTAAACCTTCAGACACTGGACCCAATCCTGTTTGGTTTTGTGAAGGGCAGATCATGCCTACTCAACCTGGTGGACTTCTTTGAGAAGGTCACCAAAGCAATGGATGAGGGTAAAATCATTCACACTGGCTACCTTCACCTGGCCAAGGAATTTAGCACAATATCCCACTCGGGTATTATTGACAAACTCAAGAGGTTAGGTACAAACCCATATGTCACCTGGTGGCTAGCCAACTGGCTACCAGACAGGACCCAGGAAGTTAGAACTGGGGAGTCCTCCTCTACAAAGAGGCCAGTCACAAGTGGAGTCCCTCAAGGATTGGTCCTTGGACTGCTCCTTTTTGGCATTTACTTCTCAGAAGTCAAGGCCGATGGCAGTGGTCTCTGGCTGACTAAGTATGCAGACGATTGCAAATTAGGAGCTGTCATTGAATCTCACAGTGACACAAATGTTCTCCAGGAGGGGCTGACACAGACAAACAACTGGTGTCAGAGTCATGGACTAAAACTAAATACCAAGAGATGTATAATGGGGGCGTGGCCAAGATGTCAGAGTGAGTACAGTAGTTTTTTGTTGCTCTGTTCATGAGATTTATTTCTGACAGGACTTAATTAAAAAAATTTTTGAAATATCTTGGAAAAACTGCCTATAAATATTCCTTTCACTATTGTGGATTATCAGAAGAAGAAAAAATTATAATCTTCAGTGAAATTCTTCACAAAAGTCCTGTCAGAACATCAATTGCTGTATACAGATACTTGAAATATGAGTCATTCAAAGTCATCTGCTCCAGATAGTTCTATGAAGAAAGAACTACTGACTATAATTACAAGTATACAAGATCTCTCCACAAAAATGGATAACCTAGAAAACATCATGGAAAACATGAAAAAAGAAAGTAAAACACAAATTCAAGAATTAAAGGAAATTATTTCAAAGCACTCAGATCAAATAACCAGTATAGAAGAATCTCTAAATGAAATAGATGGGAAACAGATGGAGAATGACAATCAAATAAATTTCTTCTTGAAGCAAAATAATTCACTATTAGAAAAGGTGGATGATCTAGAATCAAGGTCAAGAAGAAATAATATTAGAATTTATGGAGTTCCTGAAAAACAGAAGGGAATAACATGATTCTTTTCCTGAATAACTGGTTACCTAAAATACTAAACCTGCCAGAGTCATTTTCTTATGGAATTGAAAGGGCGCATAGATCTTTGTAAAACCCTTCTATATCTAAAAACTTACCGTCAACAAGATCTATCATAGTTAAGTTTTATTAACACAGGATAAAGATTTGGTGTTAAAGACTGTCTGGTCAATGGGTCCTATTCAGGAAAATGGAAAAGTCATTAGATTTTATAATGATTATACATCTGTGACAATAGCAAAGAGAAAAGCCTGTGTTCCTCTCATTAAAGATTTAAAAAATCTGAAATAAAGACTGAAATACTCTTCCCTGCTAAATTGAAAATCACACTTCCAGATGGTCAGAAAATATTTAATAACATCGAAGAGGCAACAGAATTTGTCAAAAAATATAACCTACTAGACAAAATTGAAGATATGGAACTCTCTACCCCAAGCCTAAAGAGACAAGCTACAAATGGCAAAACAACAGCAAATGATAAATCAACAAAAAAACTTAAAGGGAAATAAAATACTAACTTCTAATTTCCAGTGGTAATATGTCCAATACTACAAGCTATTAGGTAAGATTTTACATTAACATATTCATAATTAAAAATATTTAATACTTCTTTCTTATTTCTAATAACAATTCTCACTAGTTACTTGTGATAGCTTTCTGACTTCTTCTTTCTTCTTTGTTATGTAACACTATTTCCTTTATAGATTATAGTATCAACAGTAATTGAAGGGCTCATAAATTATAAATATCGGCAGAGCTTTATAAGATTGTGACCTATATCTAATTTCAATTAATAATGTGTTGAGTATTGCTCGTTTGGGGTTGGATTAGTATTTGGAACAGCTTGTGTGTCTTTATTGCATTGCCTGCCATTTAAAATGGAATTGCGATATTCCTAGATGTTGAAAGGGGTACTGCCAGCTTTACTCTGCTTATTAGTGACTTTTGTTGCCCTTGGCTTGTTTAATCAACACGCGTAACATGTTTTTATTATAAATATCCTGTGGAGACATGTTTGAGCAATGCCGGCACTTTGTAGTCACTTGCGAAGTGCAATTTTAATGTTATAGTGTAAAAAGCATTGTGTTATCCTGCTTAACTTGTTTTTTGTTTTTTTACATGCCTTTAATGCTTCCCGAGTGTACGACAGTTAAAAAAAGCTTGAAAATACCTGAAAAGCGTTATGTTCACCTTGCGAATGTAATATTTTGTTTGTCAAGCTTCATGAGAAGCAAGTCACGAGCTATGCATTAAATCCTTGTTTTTGAGCCTGGCGCTCGCTACAGAAGCATTTAATGATGATGTAATGTCATCTGAGTCCGGTCGCACATAGGAAAAGCGGCGACAGAGGGAAAAAACATAATGTAACAAGGAAGTTATTACTGACTGAAGGTTTTGAATGCTTTCAAAGCATTCTTTGGACTATAAGTTTGCTCCTTGCAGTAAAATAATAAAATATTACATGCTTCTTATCTCAGAAACAAGATCTTGTTATATACATGTAGTGAACTGTTATAGTTACAGTCTAGTTAATTTGCAAAGTACAATCATTACAGATGGCTTCAGAATGTTTTATTTTTGGCTGGTTTGAATTCAAATTTCACTGACATTGTGATAAGCATGCTCTGTGGTAATGGAATCTATAGATAAACAATTTGGGGAAAAATAAATAATTTACAAATAAGTAACTAAATGTACACAATAGAAACTAACAAATTCCTAATTATAATATTGATACAATAATTAAATAATTGTGTTAATTATTCAAACTGACCCAAATGTATCTACTTAAGAGAGATCGGAAAGTGCTGGCATAAAGAATTTTTACAAGCTGTAGACAGCTAACCAAAGGGTAATGTGAGTGAGATAATATAATAAAAGAGAAGTGGGTGAACATACTACTCTTTGATGTTTTGACATGGAAACAAGTATACATGCTTATTGCCAAAATATCATATTATATATCAACATATAGTCAATAGCTAACATAAGTGCTGTATGTTTATGTACTTGTTAAACAGAAGGGATATTAATAACAGTGTAAGCTTGGAATGAATGCATTTCTAAAATACTAAAGCTTAAAAGCAACAGTAATATTACACTGATAGAGCAATAATGAAATAAATGAGATAAAATAATGATTGCAAATTACATTCAATATACTTGAAACACCAAACATCATAACAGCATAAAGAGTCATCCACAAATTATAGACAGTTAAAAAGAGAATGGGATGGGGGAAATATGGAAACGCGGACAGGATGAGCATACAGTTACTTTTATGTTATATGTTAATATATAAACAAGTAAAAACTTGTTTTGTCGAGATGTCATGCATAGATGTCATCATATAATTAACAGCTTTCATAAGTAATGTTGTTTTACGTACTTGCTAAATTGAATAGATAGTAATTCTAACGTAAATTTGGAACGAATGCACCTCTGAAGTATTAAGGTTTGAAAGCAATAGTAGTAGTAGACTAATGAAACAGCAGGGGATAAATGAGATAAAAGATGATTGTAAAATATGCTTATTACACTAAATATATTTGAAATTTCAAATATCATAACAACATAACATGGAATGCTCATTACATTTCTTTAAACAACTTGCATATGGAATATAAATAACATGTATAAGGACAATAGTTGAGAGGATGGTGAGTAAGAAAGAAAATAAAAATAAAGGTTACTAAACCTCAAATTTAGGAACATATTAACATGAAACATTAGCTAAATAAAATAATAGCTTTATTTCCTTCAGCTTAATGAGAATTTTGAGCCTTTAGACTGCTTATGAAGTTATACCTATGTATGTTGATTTATGAGAGCAGAACCTTATTAATATAATGCAGGAACAAATGTTAACCATAAATATTTACTACATAACTAGCCATTATTTGCAACTTATAAACATTTTATAATTTGTTATGTGTTTTAAGATATTTTGGCACTTTAAATGCCAGTATAGGGTATTGTTAATATTGAACATGAATATCTGTATACTTAATTATTAAGTGCAGAAGCAACAATGTAAAGGTTGACTGGTTGTAGGGATGTTTGTGGTGGTGGCTAAGATGATGTTATCATCAAGCCAGGAATTTAGACTTCCATGTTTTGTTTTGTATATAGTTATATATGTTAAAATTTTGTTATTCAATTCCATTTATCTGCTCATAACTAAATTCAATGGAAGTATTTGTACTATTTTGAATGTTCTCTTATAAGTGTATGTCTTTAAACGTCAATGGCCTTAATAATCCTTTGAAAAGAGGAAGTATAGTTAAATACTTGAAACTGAATAAAGTAGATATAGGGTTTTTACAGGAAACACACATTGTTAATAAGGACTTAGACAGATTATCTTTTAATGGTTATATGATTCTTGCAGAGTCTCATTATCAAACTAAGAGAAGAGGCACAATGATACTATGGAGAAAAACATTATCAATACCTAAAATCATTGATACCTATGCAGATAAGAATGGCATGCTATGCTTAGTAGTCTTAGAAGTAAACAAAAGATATGTAACATTAGTAAACTCTTACTGGATACCTGGTTTTGGAACAATTACAGCACATAAACAGCTTGAGTTAATAATTTCCAAATCCAAAGCTGAAATAATACATGCTGGAGACTTTAATTGTCTCCTTTCTGATAAATATACTACAAAAAAGATAATTTTAAAGCATCTTCTGCAGCAAAAAAGTTAAAGAATTTTATTACTATATTAGATCTTAGAGATATTTATGCTCTAAAAGAAGCTCACTCATTAGAATACACTCACTATTCAAATAGGTATGGTACACAAACATCAACTGATAAAGTACTAGTTACAAATAATATATTTCACAAGATTCAAGAAGTCTTAATTAGCTCATGCCCACTGTCAGACCATAATGCCTTATTTTTTAAGCTTAATATCACACCTAAAGACTTAATAACTTGGCAAAGATTACCTGTTTATATAACTACATTAAAAGGATTTAAAGAGTGGCTCCTTAATGAAATAAAACTTTTTCTAGATATTAATAATAATAATGAGACTTCAAAGGTCATACTTTGGGATTCACTAAAATCTTACTTATATGGTAAGATCAAAAATTGGTATCCAATCAAAAGAAAACAATGGGAAAATGAACTAACGCAACTACAAATAAATATAGATAAAATAAGGAAAAGTTTAAATACCAAAGACATAAGAACAAATTCTGAGCTAAAAATATTAAACAATAGATACGCAGAAATTCTAAATCACAAAGTGACAATAAATCTAGAAAAATTAAGAATTCAATCCTATTCAGTGAACTCCAAACACATACACAGATTGGCAGTCAAAGCAAAACATCTAGCTGGCCTTAACCATATAAAAGAAATAATTGACAATAAAGGAATTAAAACAAAACATGTTACGGAGCACAAAGAAATTTTGGAGGTCTTTAGAGTACATTACCAGAGGTTAAACAATACAAATGTTGATTCAGTAAACAGTGCACTTACAAATAATTTTCTGAAAGAAAATATTAACAAAAAAGTAAAAGAACAAAATACTAATTTGCTTAAGCCAATAACATTAAAAGAAATTAAAAAATGTATTCTAAACCTTAAAAGCAATAAGTTACCTGGATTAGATGGAATTATTGGAGAGATATATAAGTTGTTCCCAGAAGATACTTTAAAGATTTTGCAGGTAGCTTATGAAGAATTTAGAAAAAGTAAAAGCATTTTTCCATCATGGAAATATGCTATTATATCTCCCATTCTAAAACAAGACAAAGATCCTAAGCTAGTGACATCATATCGACCTGTATCTCTACTAAATGTAGATTATAAAATCTACACCTCAATACTTACTAAAAGATTAAATCAATTAATTCCAAGAATAATAGAAAATGATCAAGCAGGTTTTATTTTGAATAGAAAAGTTCAAGATAATGTCATTAGGCTTTAACCCTGATAGATGTTGCAAATACAAAAAAAAAAAAGAAATATCAATAATTAGTTTAGATATTGAAAAAGCATTTGACTCTCTATCTTGGACATATTTATTTAACATATTAGAAACTTTTAATTTCTCTAATGATTTCATAGAACTAATAAATACCTTATACAAAAAATTCTGTGTCATATATTAAAATTGGGGCATTCTTATCTAACAAAATTCAGATACTAAAAGGAACTAAACAAGGCTGCCCATTATTGCCTCTGTTATTTGCATTATCAATAGAGCCATTTGCAAACTACATAAGAAAACATGATAACATAAACAGTTTCACTCTTAATTCAAATTAGGTGGTGGTGCTGCGGTAGCGTTGTCGCCTCACAGTTAGACATTGCCCGTTCGATTCTCAGAGCGTCTTCTGTGTGGCGACATGCGTGAACGGGCGTTCCTTCATTGAAGGTTGTGCGTTAGGCCCGGTAAGCCAGCACGTAAAACTCTACTGCCAATCATTAGCAGACCAGAGTTCTGCTGTGGTGACCCCTAATGGGGAAAAGCCGAAAGACGCAATTCTTCAAAAGTACAATTATTTGCTGATGATATAATACTAACCATAGGTAATTTAAACTCTTCAATAAGGCATATTGCAGATGCTATAGAACTTTTTGAGAAATGTTCTGGCCTAAAGTTCAATAATAATAAATCTGAAACATTATTAATAAATAGTAAAGTAAGTTCAGAATGGAGAAAATATAATAATGATACAAGTTAACTATAGAAATCTATTGGATAAAGTCAAAGAATATATAGACAAGTGGAATAAAATGTTCTTTACTTTTGAAGAAAAACTAATACTAATAAAGATGTGTATTCTTCCAAAAGTTTTGTATTTGTTTCAATCTATAATTATTAGTCCTCCAAAAAAAATAATAAAACAATTAAATTCACTTTTAATTAAGTTTTTATGGTACCCACAGAAACCCAGAATAAAATATGATTGGCACAATAGAGATTGGGAAAAAGGTGGAATCACATTCCCGAATTTAGAACTATATGCTGATTCAGTTACAATTCATATCATAAGTAAGTGGTTAAGTAATAAGTATACATCAAATTGGAAAGATTTGCATACAAACATTTTATTATCTAATATAGATGAAAAAATAAACAATGACTTTTTTACTCTAAATAATAAACTGTTTTTAACGGTGAAAGATTCAGTATATAAAGAAAGCAAAAATGAGAAGCTACCATATTGAATTAGTTATATACTAAACAATTTTAAGAAAATTATAAACACACATTGCATAACAAGACATTTCTCAATATTAATGTTCCCAATAGCGTTCACAAACAATTGCTTAGATTCTTTCAATATAAACAAAATAATAGAAATGAAAGGCAATGGGTTAAATTACTGGCACCAATTCCTTAGTATAAATAATATTCTTGACACTACAAGTCTCTTAGCAAGATACAACGTAAATCAAGATAATTGGTCGAATATTCAAATCTTCAGAGAATATCTAATAAAGGAATTTAAAACAAGTCAAGTGTCATATAATTCACCTCAGCCTAAAATAATTTTACTTTTGTGTGAATTAAATTTCTTACAATTTAGCATGGGGTTTTCTTTATCTAAGATCTATAAGACATTGAGGGCTGACTTAAAACAGCATGATGGTTCTCTATGGAGTTTTATAGAAAATACTAACAAAGCTTCTCTGATAATGACAAATTATTATCACTCAGGTCGATAAATCATACAACGTCATCTTTATATTGGAAAATATTTACATGGAAATTTATACACAGGAGTTATTTTACTCCGCAGAAAATTGCACCAATATTGAATAAAACTAGTCATAATTGTTGGAGATGTGATGAGAGTCTCTGTGCAGATTGGATACATATGTGCCTTGAATGTAAATGATTGCTCCTTTTTGGCTGAAATTTAGAGATTTGCAAAGGCATTGTGGACAGACAAATGCATAATTACAGATACACTTTTATTACTCAATGCCCCAATACCAGATTGTATACCAAAGTCACAAATACATCTTTTATGGTCCATCTTGGCAATAGCAAGGAAAGTTATTACTTCAAATTGGAAAAGTAAAGTGACTGTCTCTTTTACTGAGTTTATACTATTGGCCAAGACAGTATGTAACAGAGAACTTGAAACTCTTAACTATAGAACAACAAGAATGACCCACAGACAGTTATCTTGGTTGAAATTAAAAAAAATATTAGACAAAATGTAATATGTTGAACAAAGCTGTTTTAGTTATGAGCATTTTGTATATAATTGTACATAGTTGAGTATTTAATGTCATGTTAATGAATAATTATCTGTATAATGTAATAATTTCTTGATCTATGAAAATCAATAAAACAGTGTATAAAAAAAGATGTATAATAGTATCCTTTGGGAAGTCATCCATCCCTGATAACTATCATATTGACAACACCCACCTTTGAGTTGACCCAGAAGTCAGAAACTTAAGGACACACATAGATAGTAATCTAGCCTTTGATCATCATGTCTACAGTGGTGAATAAATCATTCTGTGTTGCAAATCCTATAAACAAAGGTATGGCATCTAAGTCCAAGGAAGTCATTGTTCCACTGTATTCGCCATTCATCAGACCTATTATTGAGTACAATGCCCCCTTTGGTATGTACCTAACCAGGCATATCCAACAACTGGACCATCAGCAGAGATTTCTCACTAAAAGAATATAGGACATAAGTAATATGTCCTATGCAGACTGCCTCAAGGCCCTATCCCTGTATTCTGTCTCCTACAAGCTTTTGAGGGGAGATCTATGCCTGGCATACAGGGCATTGTCAGAGCCCACTTGGATGGACTTCTTGCATACCCACAAAACAAACAGTACCAGAATTACCCATTCTAAAGACTTAAACCTTGCCTGTGATATAAATAGGACCTGCTGGAGAGATATGTATGTATCCCAGAGACTACCCTGTCTGTGGTACAGGCTCCCCATCCATGTGAAGCAGATTTCCTCCCTAATCCAATTTAAGTGCAACTTGGACAATTGGATGGGAAACCAGAAATTCATTCCTGGTTTGGCACCTATGTCTCTGATGCAAACAGGTAACCTATAAATGGTTCATCTCCCAGGCCCATGCTTACACTTATCAAGGGTATCAGAACTTGTGAGAGATTTGAGATGCATGGCTAGGCTTAAAAAGGCCCTTGTGGTCATTAGCCTAGTAAACACCTATGAACCTATAAGAGCACTGGCTGATAGTCTACTATCAGATAAACTCCATGGCACATGTGATAAGTACTGCAAGCTCCAGTGTGTAACAGTAGATAGGTAGGCGTTCTAATCTCACAACAGCCAACTCAGTTTGTGTGTGTGTGTGTGTGTGTGTGTGTGTGTGTGTGTGTGTGTGTGTGTGTGTGTGTGTGTGTGTGTGTGTGCAAATATATCTCCTTGTAGCACAATGGACATGCCCTCATGAACTATCTCTGTGCAATGGTTATGCACTTTTTGGCCCTGTAACTAGCTGCTACCCTCTAAATAGCCCTCCTCTATATGGCCTGCTGATGTCATCCACCTTATGAGCACTGGCTGACAGTCTACTATCAGATAAACTCCATGGCACATGCGATAAGTACTGCGAGCTCCAGTGTGTAATAGTAGAAACATTGGAGAGAGGGTAGAATCTGCCACAATGGGAGGACAAAGGGAACAAAATCAAGAAGAAGAAATAACATTAATAAATTCATTTGATGATGACTGTTTTTTACCCCCCCACCCCCACCCCCAAGACATTCGGACCATCTAAAGAATCATTACAAAAAGTACTATCAAAATTCAAATCAGCAGGACTACCAACGAACCCCGATGAGGGGAGAAGTAAATCAATGGAGGGGAAGGGGACAATGCAATATGAGGAACAATTCATATAGCAACCAGTTTCACAATTAGAGGGGACATTGTGACAACTGGTATTTTTGCAGACCAAACAAAAGGGGATAATGAGCTTGTATTAGAAGTCATGATTAATGAAAATCTATGCATGCATCAAGAAATAGAAATATACGCTGACATATTTCAAGACAGTTATGATGAAATACTTGATGAGTGGGATGAACAGTTAAGTGTACAAAAATGCAAACGTATGCGATGGAGGGTTTTCCATTTACAATTTCACTGCCCTAGAGATGTCAGACAACTTTTTTTCATTGTTTTAAAAAAGGTTTTTCGTTTGTGCCGATATTTCGGAGTGAGCTAGGTAGTTTGCTGATTAACCTTAGACTATTCACTAGACAATTGAACTTAAAAGTATTCTTTGCTAACAACCCCAGCCCAAGTGTAGATTCCAGGTTGAAAATAAAAAGAAGTAGTACATTTATCCCACCTAATAATCCTGCAGTAATGTTATTTAAACAACTGTGTGAAAATCAGATAAGGAGATGTATACAAACAGAGGTTAAGGAAAAGGATAACCTGACTGCAGGAGAAAAATTTAGTTTGAAACAACTGACTTCTACTAACCACTATAGAGTGATGAAATCGGACAAGTGTGGGGGTGGTTGTTATAATGAACAATATGGATTATACATGTAAAATACAAGAAATTCTGCATGATGATGAAACATACCTAAGGGTCTCTAAATGTGAGGTATACCAAGCATACGCTAAAATAGATTGGCAACTGTATGAATTCTTGGTTGAGGGGATTATCAATGAAGTAGAGTACAAATATTTGATGGTTGATATGCCTATTATACCATCAATTTTTAGTATCCCCAAGATACACAAGAATATTCAGGAACCACCGTTTAGGCCTATAGTAGCGGCAGCTGGCTCTAAGACAGAGACCCTAGCTTCTTATGTAGATGTACTTTGTAAAGATGTGGATAAAAGTATACCACATATATTAAGAGTCTCGTGGCATTGTTTAGAAATTATAAGGAACAAAAAATGTAGGAGGAATTTATATTTGTAACCACTGATGTTATTAATCTTTTTTCAGTCATTCCTCACAAAATAGGATTGGAACACTTGGATAACAGCCTAAGAAAATATAGTACACTGCACGCGGTTAAGAGAGGGTTGTTACTAGAGTTAATGGAGATGGTGTTATCAAACAATTTTATACTGTTTGAAGGTGAATTTTTTAAGCAGATCAAGGGAATGGCAATGAGTGCCAGGTGTGCACCCATGTATGCAAACCTTGTACTGGTGGGTGGAAAACAAAATATGTATTCCCTTCCTTGTATAGGTCCAAAATTCAGTTATATTTGTGTTTTTGGATGACATTTAAACTTTTTGGAAGGGAGATGGAAGTGAGGTACAATAATTTATTGAATATTTAGATAATACCACAACTTTTGTAAAATTCATACATGAAACAAACAGTAATAGCTGTGAATTTTTGGACATTCTACTGTATAAAAAGGAAGGAGCAATATGTTCTAATATATTTCATAAAAAAACTTACTCTAATTCTTTTCTGCATTTCGATAGTTGTCACCCATTTTTCCAAACAAAAAATATTATGAAAAGGCAGATGGTGAGACTATTGAGATTGGCCAGTGAGGATGACAAATTTGAAATTGAGATAGTACAATTAATGGAAATGTTTAGAGATAGGGGTTACCCCCAAGACAAACTTACTAAGATTTGTAAGGAGGTAGTAAATAAGAAAAGTAAGGACTTTAAACCTATTTTAAAAGGTGACTTATTAGGATCTACCTACAGAGAGAGACAGTATTCCCAAAGGGCAACAAGTGAAGGAAACATGAATGGAGCTATGGTGTTAAAATACAATGAGACAGCTCCAAATATCAAAAAGATTATACAAATAACCTGGGATACTGTGTTTATTGGAGAATTGAAAGTACTATTAGGTGGTGCACCCAAATTTACACATGGTAGAGGTGCAAATTTGAAAAATGTACTAGAAAGAAAAACAGTGGCAAGTAGGTCGAAGATGAGTAAGTGCGGTTTTTGTAGCACATGTAAATATTTCAATGATGGCCCTTATGTTAGTATCAACAACTACACTAGGACACTGAAGTGTCCGGGGTATTGCAACTGTAACATGGACATGGTTGTTTACGTGGCTACTTGTTTAAGTTGTCCTACTTTTTGTGTAGGTAAAACCATTCAAAAATTAAGGCTCCGTATTCTAGAACATGTGAGAGACATAAAAAACAAGAAAGACACTAGTGCACTTTACACACATAGTAAGAGATGTCAAAACTTTAAAAAGTTTTTATTTTTTGTTATAGAGATGGTGCCTGGAGAAGAGAAAGGTGGTGATGCCAAAACTTTATTAGATGTTAGAGAGTGCTTGTGGCAACTTAGCTTAGATGCAACAAGAACACCAGGAATAAATGTATTTCAATATCTAGTATTCTTAAATACAAGGCACATTTCATTTAATTTTATGTTATATATTCATGCATTTTACTAGTATTTTGGAAAACAAATGATCCTGCAACCTTTTAACTTTTTAACATTTTTAATATTTTTAACACTTTCAATATAGTAATATCTTAAATATTTTCAAATAATTTTTAGTTTTATTAGATTATTGTTTAAAACATGATGTTTTTTATTTTTTATTGTTTTTATTTTTATGGCTGCTTTTTTGTATTAACTCAATTTACATTAACAAACAGGACAATGTATTAGTGATGAATTAATTATTAGTCAATTGATTCTGTTCTACTGTTGGTTTAGAATTAATTGGTCATTAATTGTTAACTGACAACAGATTTTAAAAATGCTAATTGTGTATGGTTAGTGAACTCTGATGAAGTCCAGTAGATGATGTTGGGCGAAAGCTCTTAGTTCTACTTTGATGGATTTATGGTGAATAAAGATTTTAAACAGACCGAACAAAGGGTTTCCTTGCTATCATGGTTTGTTAATTTACAAGTGTTGAACTGTTTGTCTTAGTGGTTTGTAACAGTAGATAGGTAGGGGCTCTAATCTCACAGCAGCCATCTCAGTGTGTGTGTGTGTGTGTGTGTGTGTGTGTGTGTGTGTGTGTGTGTGTATGCGTTCAAATATATATTCTTGTAGCACAATGGACATGCCTTTATGGGCTATCCCATGCAATGGTTATGCAATTTTTGGCAATGTAACTAGCTGTGTGTGTATATCCATACTGCATACATATGATAACCTTTGTAATGTACACATTGGTAGGATTTTGCATTATTTTACTGGTTGTGGGTGATGTGGCCTCCCAAATAAATGACCACAACATGGCTTGCTTATATCAGCAAGTATTATGTGTCCTACACGGATAGTACTAGCAGACATGAGGCATGGTATGTGCATCCGGTATTTTCCTCTGTACTGTGTACCACTACATAGGTAAGTTTGCCACCATGCATGCAGTCAACATGCACTATGTGTGCACCATTGTATGACTTGTATGCAGTGAGTGGAAGTGCTGCTAGCCTAAATCTGGCCATGTGTGTGTGTCAGGCTGTGACAGCATTGTGCATCATGTCACAGAGCAATAGGAGATGTGCATGTCACTAGCATGATGGCCATACAGCCATCATAACTGGAGACATCACTACCCCTCATCACAGTAACAGCACATATTGCCCAAGTCCATGGGAGATGCAGCCAAATGCCCAGTGTTGAGATGACATTCGCCCAGTCAATCATACAGATGGCATGTGCAGAAGTGCAGTGAGGTGTTCTCTGTACCATACCAGTATGGAGGGTCTGTGTTAAGGGTGTGTTATGTCTGCTACACAAATGTCACCAACAAGCATGTATTACTAACGCCACATATTGGCTTAATGTCCTTAGGGTGACTAATCTATCTACTATGCTTCCTAGAGAAAGGCAGCATATACAATGAAGCCGGGTCACACTTTGTCCTGCATGCACAGCACAGATCGCCTATGAGTACTCTGAATTGGCACAGGCAGCACTGACACACATTGCAGATGAACAGTGGTGAGCACATACTGATGATGTGATAGGACCCTGTGAGGGGCCATACTGTCATCTGCATGTGCCAAAAAAGTTTGGAAAGTATATAAACACATGGTTGTTGTAGTCAGATAGTGGCATGCTGGTGGGGAGAAATATGGAGGGTATAGTTATGTCACCTACCAGTGACTGTAATCATAGCTATGCCATATGAATCCTGCTATACCACTGTACAGACATGTTGATGTGTGGCACATGAGATGGACACCTTTGTGGCTGGGTCTGTGTGCCTACCTGTTATCCCTACATATGTACATCACATATAGGGACTGCTGTGCTACTAACTGGGGACATAGGTATCCCTGATGGAAAGGATACTACATATATATTTTATTGGGGTTTATGGTCATTACTATGTCACCAGCCATGTATTTGTAATACTGTCATGCAAGACACCAACATAACACAGTGACTGTATGAGTGCTCACTAGTAGCAGGCAGCAGCCAACATTGTTAGCCACAGTCAGTACCCACATGTACTGTGAAGACATACAGTCCAAGCAGTAGAGGACCCCCGGCTGTGCCCTGTTGAGCACTGCTGCTCACAGAACAGCTATTGGAGTCAGATGTCCCTATGTTGCACATGCTTGCCATCAGTGGGCCACTTAGTGACCCCCACATTGGCAGTATCGTGGATGCCTAAGAAGGTGGGAAGTATGGTGTGATGGCTTGGCTTAGTCTGGGTGTTGTACACCCTGATGCACCCCCACCTATGTCCCTGCTGACTGCCATAACAAGTTTTATGGCAATAGTAGGGCAGTGGAGCATACTGCCAAATGTGTACACCATGTACAGACTGGTATGTCAGCTGATGCATATGCAAGTGTCAGAGTCAAACCCTGGGAATATAACAGCCAGACACAGGATATTTGTAGATATGTCAACTCCATCACCACACCTTGTAGTTATAAGTTCAGAAAATCCAAGTGACACATATCAAGGGTAGCAGACCTTATCACAAAGTATGAATGCATGATTACACAGACTAACTCCATTGTTCCTTTTAGACGGTTATAGACATATCCACGTATACTGTCAGACCATACTGATGTCTCATTTCTGCTGTGCTTCCATGCCATCCTGTGCTGCTGTATTGTCACATGTGTCTAAAGTTTATTCCCTCAGACTCCTGAAATAGAAATATACACGGGTCCATGAGACACATGTCATCCTGTAATACATCTACCAGTATAACTCCATACAACATAAAGTACATAAAGTTTGGTGCATAGTCATGACACATGCCAGCATATAGTATCTGTTGTGTACCACAAGTGGCATGGCAAAAGAATACTGCATTACACACATACATGTCAAGTAATATAGTCACCCTGTGCATCAGACACATAGCTTCATTTCTCTGTATTGATGGCAAGGATGACAGGAATGTGGCACAGGTATCATCACATGCACAGGGTGTGGTGTGGAGATTCCAGAAGCCTAGGCTGTGCCAAACAGTTGGCAGCATGTGTGTGAGTCAGGAAGGGGTGGGGTTAGATGGGCCATGGAGAGGTGCCATGTGTGTCTGTAGGTGACCTGCATGTGACAGTGGTGTTTGAGTGTGTGCATGTAGACAGTCAAGCCCAGTGCTAGCCCTACACTTGTGTATGTCAGACAACTGTAGACTGTACATGGTAGAATGGACAGTTCACTGTCTTTGGCCACGAACATGAGGACTGACTCTGCTAGGAGTTGCACTGGCAACACCATGCCCAAGGTCAGATGCAGTGTCACTACCTGACAGTGACTGCTGTCTGTTGGGTCTGTCTCCCCTGTGGGACCACGTGCCCATGGCCTGCCATGTCATGGTGTGGACGGCACACTTCCCTCTGTAGTGCTGGAGGTACTGCCATTACAGGAGCATAACTGTGCACAGCCACATAGGACTATCAGAAGCTGGTGTTGTGGACCTATGTCCACATGTCCAACGCCCAACTCCAGCCAGATGTTCCAGCACAGACAATGTGCAGCCTAAGACAGACACTGTCTCAGCCCACCGTCTGTCCACTGCATCAGTAAACTGATTCTGGGTGTCCCCAATGCGGTGGAGGCAGTCATGGATGTCAGACTGTGCTGCATCCATAACCCTAAGCATATGTCCGGTGTTCCATTCAAAACTTGCCTATGTCTCTATGATGGCCCGAGACATACGTCCAGTGACTCAAGATGTGACACCAGCAAAAGGTAGTGAACAGACAGCAGACCTCCTACAAGCACCCCTATCAATCCGCCTGTGTGGAATGTTGCTAGCTCTCTGGTTATGGCCAGTGTCTACACTCACTGGAGCCATAGTTGCCACACTTCCTTGTTCAATGTGTCCACCCTCTGACTGTCCAATATCTGCAGCCTCTATGGACTGGATATGTGTGGGCATACTGACTGTGTGTGAAAACAATGGGGACAGAAGAGGGATGTCAACTCTGGGACAGATTCAGCAGCCAACAACTCCACCTGTGCCTCAATATGGCCTCCATCATCATCAGAGTCTGATGAGATACTGACATCAGGTTGTGAGGGGGACAGATTCCAACCACCCCTGTCACCTGCGAAAACCAAGACAAAAGCAGTACATTACTACCTGCACTTTTATGTATAGTAATCCACACAGAGTCATACAAATGAGGATCCACAACTGCATTGCCAGTCTCATATCTTCTCATCTCCTCTCCTCTCCTCTCCCATACACAACAGACAAACTCACAACAACATACACATACAAGTCAAAGCCTTTGTAACATGCACATCAGCTACATCCAGTTAATGTTGCCAGTACAATTTACCTGTAAGGTATGTAACATGGCACTATATGTGATAGAACTGCACATTAATCCCAGTGCACCAGTCTTGAGAATGATATGCCAGTACTAGTGTCACTGCCATAGGTATGTAACATCTACCTTTTGTGTTTGAAGAGGCATCTTGGACTACTTGCCTCATGTATACCAGGCTGCATAGTCACTCATAACTATAAGTGCAAATGTGTAACTGTTTTTTTCAAATACACACCTGTGATTACCCAGTCTATGAGCTGCAGTCAACTGTTCCAGAATGATACATACATATATTATAATCTGTCTAAACACAACATGGGCTGACGGACCTATGAAAAGGTGAGGCAGAGGTATTGTCAGCACCACCATATATTGCAGTACTACAGGGTAACATATGCATATATCCACTTGTACATTAGCCACTGTTACTGGCTGTATTGCTGAGATTCAGAGCATGTGTGCAAAACTGAGCTTAAACCCCACCCCCCACCCTCCAATGCAGATAGACTTGACACTCATGCACAGGTATGTACAGCCTGTCACAATGACTGATAAAGTCTTAAAATGGTAGACACGGTATGCTTACCTGGATGATCCACTGCTGGAGGCACTGTGGCACCCACCTCTATAATGTATGTTGAGATGAATGCCTGGGAGCTGTTGTGTGTTCCTAGGTTCACCATGAATTCCTCTGTGGCTGATAGTGGCTGCATCACTGCAGACCCTCCACTGGTGGTGGAAAGATCCCTGGCAACATCAGCTGCCAATCATCTTGCAGCATTCACCATATCTGTGGCTCTGTGTCACACCTGCTCACAGGTCCTGTCCTGCTGGCCTATCTGATTGACATCCTGCACAAGGTCTTCCCACAATGCTGCCCATTGTTCATGATTATGCCTCCCCCTGGACATCAACATCTGATGTGCATCCACTATTCATTCTCTGCATCAGAGAAGGTTGCATGTCATCTGTGATACATGATTCCTGAAATGCAACAGAAGGGGAACACATTACAGAACCAGATACTTGAATGTCCACTATGTACAAATTCAGCACACCCATAATGGCCTGCACTACCCACTGCTCCCTCACACATCATTCTCCACAGTCTAGCAACATACTACGTGTGTGGATCCCAGCAAGATATTCACACTAAGGGTGTATGTCCCTGTGTGCTGTGACAGATTCTGCTGTATGTTCCTACACCCAGCACTGCAGTGTACTGTGGTGTGGTCCCTACGGGCAACCTCCCACTACTATGTCATACGGCCACTGCCAGACAAATAGCAGTGTACTATTATAACCACTATATGAGAACAGTCCAGCAACACCAGTGTGCCACAATGACAGACAGCAATGCAAACCTGCTGCAGATTCTGTTCTCTGTAGGCATCATATCTCTCAACTATACAGATGTTTGCAGAATGATCAGATGTTTGACTCATACGTTTGGCCATTTTCACACAACATTGTGTATTTCTGACAAAAGCTTGGCCAATTATTGATGGTTGATGTCAGAAAATAAAGACTGACATCTGAGTTTAAGACTTCCTACCATTTATGTTATGGTAATATCTGTTATTCTGTTCACTTTCTTACTTTGTATGAGCAATAGTTACAGTGTTCCTAATTTTGGGCCTTTATCCCTCCATTAATTATGGCTTTGTTCAGATTTCTTGCTGTAACAGATTGACAGCTATGTTAGGCATAGCTCTCATCCAGATAGGGACAAACATCAACAGACTCATGGGCTTAGTCAGAGTACATCAGGGACAGTCAGGAACACTTTTAAAGTGCTAAAACTATTTATGTGAGACATTGACAGAACGAGAGGAGGTGAATTAGTGTGCATCATCTGACATTACAGGAGAATACACCCTTACTTACTGTCACTATGTATTATGTGTAGTACACTGGCTTTACTACAACAGCCAACTGTTGTAGGAGGGATTAAGAGGGATAGAGTTAAGATATGAGTGGAAATCAGGGACATTTGAGAGGCATGCATGTAGCTGTAGGACAGCTGAGTATCAATGACATGTGATTACCATAGATCTAAGACAGGCTTACTGCTGTAATCCCTATTCTCCATATCTGCTTCCTCCCATCTGCATCCTGTTGTATGGAGAAACTAATTACATACTTGGTGGAATGTAGTACTCCTTTGTTGAACTGTGCTTCCAGTAATATGCTGTAAATATGCTATCTCTGTGAGGTAAGTCTCATACAGACTTCTTCCTCATAACCAGTTGCTTGCCTTTTTAATGTACTGCTCATTAGCAGGTACTTGCCTCTGCACCAATCTGTGGCTCTGATATGGTAACTGCAGCCCAAACAGCTGAATCGCATAAGCCAATGACATGCCACCACAGTGCAATATATAAGGCCTTCATGTAGACCTGGGCCCCTTTCTTAGCTGTTAAGATTGACATTACTGAGGTGTTAAGACTACAGCATCCTAGAGGGTAGGTACCATAACTGTCATCTGTAGAGATTTA
Source organism: Protopterus annectens (assembly GCF_019279795.1). Taxonomy (NCBI): domain Eukaryota; kingdom Metazoa; phylum Chordata; order Ceratodontiformes; family Protopteridae; genus Protopterus; species Protopterus annectens. Next base: position 1,176,571,523 of record NC_056728.1, on the reverse strand, counting down.
TGCTGTATGTCCACAGTTTCACCTCATATGTGTGATCAGTGTCACATGACATTGTGGTCATCTGTCAATTCACTGGCAAGCATTGTGGGTTGAGGTCAGTAATGGAAGGCACACATTTGAGTGTCAGACTTCATATCCCTCAGAATATGCATGCAAATGCAATAGCTGATATTCTGTCAACATACTATCGATGTAGGAGCAAACTGTAAAGCATGTCCCAATCTGGACCTTTGTCCCCCTATTAAGTATGGCTATGTCCAGATTCCTTGTGCTCAGGGGTTGGGAGGTATGGTAGATCTGCAGTATCTACCTTTACATACAGGTGTGTGTGCTACAGGCTGCAGCGAATGCTGCAGCCTAGAAGATATAAGGGGGAGTCTTAACACTTTGGAGGACAACAAGCTGTACATGCAACTGTGGTAGCTGTGTCAGCCATGTTACTATGGCAGAGCCAGAGTAAGGTACCCTTTACAGTCCAATCGAGACATGTGATTAAGGTACATCTGTTATGCAACAGTGCCAATAACAGAGTAGTAGGTGACATGTACTTATGCTATACAGATGTGTGTAGTGTGTCCCTACCTGCAGGCCTTTGACTTGCAAAACTAGATAGTAGTTCATTAATTAGCAGTAATGTATGCAGATAAAGATTGCATGATTCAGTTATCAATTGTCTTCACAATAATGTAATTGAACTACAACACATGACTGAATTTGAACCCAGAACTGTGTGTGGCCAAATGTACTGCATATAAGGCATTTAACAGACTGAGCTACTGAGTCACTGCTACTGTAGGTGTATTTGCAAGGTATATGTGCAGACATACAGGCTGTGACACACATTGTCTACATTCATCAGTATGTGCCTGGCTTTCTATGGCTGTATTTCTGCACCAGGGCCCTAGTTGAACATGCTCTTTGCCACTGATGCTTTAACAGGTGTCTTTCTACATGTTGCTGATACAAGAGCACATTTATCTGCTATCACAGGCCTCACTTGCATCCCTTTTTATGCCTTTGGCTGTCTAGTGGTGTATTATTGTACCAGAGTCCAAGTTACACTCCCATTTTTCAAATTCAATTTTAATTCCAGTTTGCTCAGTGTGATGTGGTGCGCAGCTCTGCTGAGACATGCCTAATGACTGTAAGTGGCAATCACTATGTTTTGATTGAAAACATCTGTTTTAATAAAGGTCTGCATGGTGTTGTGAGTTAATGTAGTGGCTGCTGGTGTGATGGGTTTGGGTTCGAAACATGCCAGACGTGTTTATTTTGTACATGTGACTTACAATGTTAAAAACACATATACTTGTTATAGTTCTATTTAGCTGAGCTCAGCAAAGCTGCACAATGTGGCATGCCACACAGCTCCACATTAAAAAAAGGGGGGGATAGGAAAGTTGTGAAAGGCAGGTAGGGGTGTGCAGGAAGGGTGTAGGAAAGAACCATGGCTATCCATTTCGTGTACTGCACAGCTGTGCACTTTGACAGATTTTGTAGATGAATTTGGACTCTCAAACCCAGATAGAGGGGTGAGGCAACATAACTGCATTGTCAAGCCAATTGGACCAAATTACTTGTGTCCGGTGGACATGTGTGCAAAATGGAAAGCTATGTATGGGGCAATATATTTTGGGGGGACAGGTGCCTTTTTTTTATTAAGGTGAGAGTGGAATGTTGGGGAAGGGACATAGGTACATGTAGGGAGGTAAGTTGGGTAGGAGAGGATGCATTCACAGATAGGCAAAACAGACAAGACAGTAGACAGGGGTGGTGTGTGACACATGAGGTGGGTGAACACCTTGGATGGGGAGGGTGTTGTAGAATCCAAATCACACGTGCCTCCAGATGACAGCAGCTTGACTCATGTCCCTACCCATGGGACTGTTGACACTGCTCCTTCACTGCTCCAAGGGTGGCTGTGCTGGAGGTTGGGTGCCAGTGCAAGCCTGCTCCTCCAGGTCAACCAATGTGGTGCAAGCAGCATTCATAGCTGTGATGAACAATTCTGCATACCATGACCGGCAGTTGATTGATTGACCGGACTTCTTCAGACAAAAATGTGGAACTACTGTGCTCATTTTAAAGTCATTCAAACTCCCTCCCATAGCAATATACACTAATCAAAATGCCCACACACAATTAATAAATGGCAGTCTCCGATAAGGACTACAAGTGATAAGCCAATATAAAAATAGCAACAAAAGTGTTGTAAAAGTGTAAAAGCAAAATAGGTCTAATAAACATAGCATAAACTATACAAATGAGTTCAGTTAACCATTTTGAACATAAGCTATAAATTGTTTAAGGACATTTCCACAAGTACATAAAAATCATAATGGATAAAATACATAAACCTATTAATAGCGATAGTAATGTGTAACAACTTAAATAAAACCAAAATCATCTAGTGAGACTTTTCAGCTTCAGAATGCATGAAATTTAAATTATTTCATTTAAACTTGGTAGTCTACAGGAGTCCAGGCGCAACTGCCATAAGACCTCCTGCTTTTCCAATAGTAAGGAAAAAGGGCCCCATTTACTAATAGGGACAATCTGATTAATCACTCTAAAAAGAAAAGAATGCCCAGGGTTGCTAGAACAGTGTCGTGCCAAAGCATTTTCAGTCTTACCCTTATTAATACTATAGGTGTGCTCATACACCCTTTCTTTCAATTTTCTGTCAGTTTTCCTGACATAGAATGCTGGGCATAACTGACACCGTGCAAGATAAATAACTGATTTAGAATTACAGTTAAATCTCCCATTTGTTCTGTACACCTTATCTCAGATCATAAACGAGCAACCTGAGGCCATATATTTGCAAAAGCTACAGGCTTCACATTTGTACATACCTGGAATTTTACTAATAGGTGTTTTATGTGCATCTAGTAGGGATTTTATATTCCTTCCCCTCTTAAAAATAACTATAGGGTGTTTTCCTAGTTTGTTGATACTATCATTGTCAGTCAGCAAAAGGTTCCAGTTCTTATATAGGATACTTCTTATACTGAAAGCATCAAGACTAAAGGGTGTGGTGAAACTAATAGTAAACCCAGTGTTGAGGTTTAGCCCAGTATGCATGGTACTGGAGAAGTCATGATGGTCGATGGTTGTTCTGTCCGATGCTGTATGACATGTACTAGTTGTTTATGCCACCCCTAAAATTGGCTTGTAGACACCTAATTTTCTTTTATGTTGTACTTCAACAATGAGTAACCCCTATATAGAAGCATTTGTTTCAGTGTCACACTCTTCCAAGAACATGTCATCCTCACTAACTATTCTTGTTGCCTGCACCAGCTAACCCTTAACAACTTTTTTAGTGCAGTGGACGTAAACTAGTAAATTGTAACATTGAGTTAGAATATGTTTTTTTATGATAAATTCTTGCAATGTATGATTTCCTAACTTTGTCCTTACTCAGGTCAACATCCAGGTATGAAATCTTCTCTTCTTGAAAATTACTTTTGAACCTAAAGAAGCTGGTGGTACTATTCAAGTGACTCGTAATACATTTAGCAACTCCCATATCTCCTTTAAGCAAAATAAAAATGTTGTCCAAGAATCTAGTGTAAAAACAAATCTGGGATGACAGTAGTGTCACTAAAAATAAAATTGTGTTCCCAATGGGCCATCACCAAGTTAGCAAAACTTGCTCCACATGGTGAGCCCATTGCAACACCCACTTTCTGTAGGTAAATTTCATTGTCAAACATAACAAAATTATTGGATAAAATTATATCTAACAAATAAATCCTCAACTAGTCTGAGCTCATGGTTCACCGCTCCATGGCTTTTTAATCTGTTCACTACCCATTTGACACCATTTACATGTGGAATTGAAAAATACAAATCAAAAACATCGATAGTTATAAGTTCACATCATCACCATAATCAAGTGTATTCATAGCAGACAAAAATGCCCACAAGTCCTTACAGATTTGTTTTTCCTTTTCCACATACTTCTTTAGAATATAATTAACCAGTTTCACACTAGCATATGTGATTGAAAATCTGACATCCACCAAAGCCCTCATAGGGGGGTCATGGATGTCCTTATATATTTTAGGGATGCCGAATAGAGAAGATACTCTAGGGACAAGAGATGACAGATAATTAAAAGTATGCACATAGACCAACCCCTCAATAAACAAGTCATTCAAAAAGGATTTAATATTCTTATAAGCTGTTTTCATTTCATTCAGACTCACTTTAACATAAGTGTCACTCTCAATAACAATTTTCATCCTCTTGATGTAATCAGTTATGTCCATTAGGACCATTCCTCCCCCCTTATTGGGCTTAAAGATTCAAACTGGTAAGGCTCTCAGGTCCCGTAGGGCTTGTGCTTCACTTGGTGACATATGCTCACCCCTTACATGTTGAACTTGATTACCTAAAGCCCTAAAGTCAAGTTCACACATATGCTCAAGTAACAGTAATAAAGGGTAAATATGAGAACTGTAAGTACCTGGGATTCTCAAGGCATTTTGCTCCAAAGAGTTATTGCCCAAAGTGAAAGCCAAGATTAATTTCCGGGTATATAATTTTAAATCGAGAATGATCCTAGGTAAATCAAACCTCTTGCTAGGGACAAAAGTTAGTCCTTTAGAAAAAAGTTTGATCAGGGCTGGATCAACTTGGCAACTAGAAAAGTTATAAATTTTATCGTCCCCATCATGGTTAACTAAAATTTCACAGTCTTTATACCCATCAGCATTAACTGGTAGATCCGCAGGGACATTTGTTATCTTTTCTTTTTGTTTTTGTTGTTGTTGAAGATCCTGCTGGCCCCTCCATGTTGTGTACTTGGTGGTTCTGACATTTGTTGTTCTGAAAATCCTGAATGTCTTGGTGCTGTTGACAGTTCCCTTCTTTATCAGTTAAACATCTATTGGTTCCATTAAAAGACAACAAAATCACCCTCTGGCTCATGCGACTTGTTTCTGCCCTGGTTACTCGGCCCCAAACTGGGTGACATCACATCCACAGTGTTCAGAATGGGATTTCCATTCACAACTAGTGGGTGTGTAGTTGGATGACCAATGAAATTCCTATTCTGAGAAGGGAGTGGTTTTGGATATGCTACCCAATTTTGATAATCGTTCAGATCCCTTTTTAGTTCTTTAATCTTGGGCTCTGTACATTTGGAAAGTTGTTGTTCAATAGTCCTAAATATTCTAATGTCCACTACTAAACTGTCATTAATTGGTAGTGCTTGGTCATTAAATTAATTAATTCAAGCTCATACTTATTGAACAGTTGGACCAATTCACAATAAAACTCCGATCCTGCCTCCAACCTGATCGGGTACTGCCAAGATCGGAGCCCTTTGGGCACAATGCCCTCCTTTGTACTTTCTGAAAAGCAACTCACTTCTATCTGAAGTTTTTTTATCTTCAAAAGTTTACAGTCCGACAATTTAAGCTTGGAAGATAAAGAAATACTTCCCACAGCTAGATGACCCTGTAACGGTTGTACAGTATTCTTTGTTAAACAAGGCTGCTCCCTTAACCAACATGATAGGTCAGGGACACCAATAAGCTCCGAGAAAGATTGTGTAGGCACCATACAAGTCCTAGGTGAATTCCGCATGCTCAAGACATCCCCTTGGCTGGTAACAGGGTTAGCCAAACCTGTACTAGTTAAATCCAAAGTAAGCAGACAAATGGGAAGTCTCTAACTGTGGTGACATGTATGTTGCATATAAAGGCGACTGAGTGTTCTGTAGATTCTGCTGAGAAAGGCCATCCACTCGGACAGCTAGGTCATCTAACCTCTGGTTCATGACGGTTTTTAAGGCAGTCAAATTTCTGATATCATCTGCAGGAGTTTGACGAATCTGAGAGGGTTGAGAATGAAAGTCCATTGAAGGATTCAGAAAACCTCCGGAAGCCATCAAACACACTGGTAAACTCAAAGACTAAACAAACAAGTGACAAATTAATCCAAAGGAAATACTGACACAACTCCATGTAACTTGGTTAATTTGATAAAAACAATAAAATTACAATACGACGTAAAGCGCTTTTCATCCAGTTGATTGATCAGACTTCTTCAGAAAAAATGTGAAAGAAGGGGCGTATGAGCACACCTATAGTATTAATAAGGGTAAGACTGAAAATGCTTTGGCACGACACTGTTCTAGCAACCCTCTTTTTAGAGTGATTGCTCAGATTGTCCCTATTATTAAAGGGGGGCCTTTTTCCTTACTATTGGAAAAGCAGGAGGTCTTATGGCAATTGCACCTGGACTCCTGTAACCTACCAGGTTTAAATGAAATCATTTCAATGTCATGCATTCTGAAGCTGAAAAGTCTCACTAGATGATTTTGGTTGTATTTAAGTTGTTACACATTACTATCGCTATTAATAGGTTTATGTATTTTATCCATTACGACTTTTATGTGCTTGTGGAAATGTCCTTAAGCAACTTATAACTTATGTTTAAAATGGTTAACTGAACTCATTTGTATAGTTTTAGGCTATGTTTATTAAACCTATTTTGCTTTTACACTTTTAGAACACTTTTGCTGCTATTTTTATATTGGCTTACCATTTGTAGCCCTAATCAGAGACTGATGTTTCTTAATTGTGTGTGGGCATTTTGATTGGTGTATATTGCTATGGGAGGGAGACTGAATGACTTTAAACTGAGCACAGTAGTTCCACATTTTTGTCTGAAGAAGTCCAGTCAATCTACTGGACGAAAAGCGCTTTACATTGTATTGTGGATTTTATTGTTTTTATCGAATTAAACAAGTTATGTGGAGCTGTGTCAGTATTTCCTTTGGATTTATTTGCTGCTTGTTTGTTTAATCTTTGAGTTTACCAGTACTACGACAGTGTTATACTGGACTGCAGTGACAGTAGAATGCACATGCATGAAATACAAGCATAATACAGATAGTAGGTAAGCTATATTTCAGTATCATATCTGTGAAGTCAACAAACAATATCAGCTCATGAAGTGGGCTACCTCACCCATATACCTTTATTGTCTGATGTCTGTGGATGACAGAGCATTATGTGACTAATACTGGCCAAGAGACAGCCTTGAACAGTACTTATATGAGTTAACCAATACAATTTGCAGCCATTAGATTTGCATTCTACAGCTATTGCAGTGTTATACTTGACTACAGCTCCTTACTTTACAGCCTCAGTGCATATAGTTCTACTGCAATGGTTATGACAACACAATCCTGATGTACACCATTTTCCTTGGTGTTATTGGTATTGTTTCATGTTTTTATTGCACTACAGTTGGCATTATTCATTTATTGTAATACAGATCTAATTCCACATTTATTGCACTACAAACTTTATTGTATATACTTTAATACAGTTATTGCTATTGTTTCATGTTTTTATTGTACTACAATTGGCAGGGCTGCCGGGGTGGTGCAGTGGTTAGGGTTGCCACCTCACAGCAAGAGGTTCTCCGGTTCAATCCTCGAATGGGATGCCTTCTGTGCGGAGTCTTCATGTCCTCCCTGTGGTCACGTAGGTTTCCTCTGGGTGCTCCGGTTTCCTCCCACATCCAAAAGACATGCTGTAAGTGGATTGGACACTCTAAATTGGCCCTAGTCATGAGTGCGTGCTTGTGTGTGCCTTCTGCAGAAGATTGGGCTGGCAACTCGACAATGTAAAACTTCACTGCCAATCATGAGCGGACAGGTGATCCGCTGTGGTGACCCTTAACCGGGAAAAGCCAAAAGAAGAAGAAGATTGTACTACCATTGGCATTATTCATTTATTGCACTACAGCTCTAAGTCCACATTTATTGCAGTACAAACTTTACTGTATACACTTTAATGCAGTTATTGCTATTGTTTCATGTTTTTATTGTACTACAATTGACATTATTCATTTATTGCACTACAGCTCTAAGTCCACATTTATTGCACTACAAACTTTACTGTATATGCTTTATTGCAGTTAATGTTTTACTCTTTCTTGCTTATTTCACTGAAGTTAGCATAATACATCTGTACTACTCACATCACTCACTGTGCAACCTGGCTAAGCACCTAGCATGGGATTCAACATTGCAAGCCCTCTCAGCTGCAGCTGTTGAGAGAGAAGCACATCATTATGCATACCAGTTTTGCAGACATTCAGATTACATATTGGTAAAACAGAGGAAAAAGTATTTACATACTTGTGGGGCATTCCTTAACCTTGCTTATTGGACCCAGTTGTCCAAAAATCCCCTCTTTCATCTTTTCAGGTTGTCATGGTGGTGATGACACTGCTCATCTGTGCAGGGGATACCAGTAACACTGCTGAGTTCTCTGGGCAGCCACCCCCAGGCCTCTGCCTTACACATCAAGCCCTGGAAACTGCTGTGAAGCAGCTTGTCATCAGGGTTTTTCACGAGCAGGCCAACCATGACCCTGGAGTCCAGAATGCCCCAACACTGCACCCGAAAGCGTGCACCTTCACAAACACCACCAGCCATATTATACCTTCAGTTGACAGAATTCCAATGGATTCTGCTGTATTCCTGCCTATTGGGCATAATATAGGCTGTTTCCAACCCTTACATGTCATTGGGCAACATTCAAATAAAAGCACCCTGTCACTTAGCAATGCACAAACCAGTGCAGCTGAGCTGAGAAGTGCATAAACTCACAGAACCGTAGTCTTAGCTCAGCTTAGCAGCACACAAACCAGCCAAGCAGAGTCAAGCAATGAGCAAACATTGGCAGCCATTATCATGTTTATGCAGTGCTTAGCATGTCTAAGCACAGTTGAGCAGAGCTTGTCAGAGTGCAATGGGGCCATATTTTAAAATTGTTTGCATAATATGTATATCAAAATTAAATACATATTTTCCCTTTCATGTATTCAAACCCCCAACCTACTGTACATGAAGCTGTAATTCTACCCATTTAGCTACATGGATATGAAAAAATCTGGTATACCTTCACATATACCACTGAGCTACATATAAGCAGTGCTGAGCACCTCGCTGTGCTATGCAAACATGCTTAGACATGCTTAAACACACCTTTAAATAAATAATTAATTACATCCAGTTTCTATTTTTAGATGTCTGGCAGGTGTCTGCTATCTTATATGTGAGGACAGCTTGGTATTGCTGCTCTCAGCACCACACCACGCAAACATGTTTTTTAAAAAAATAAATAAATAGATAAAACAAAAGGACATTGCAGGCAGCCTCATACTCATCTGCAGCCATGGTTAGCACTACTCCTCTCCCTACACTGATTCATTAACAGTGTTCCTCGGCTCTCCTTCAACGATGTGTCATTATTAATATGAATGGCATGTTGCAAAGGGGCAGCCATGACCACGAACATGGATACATTCCATGTAGGCTCTACATGGTGCCTATATAGATTTTATTAAATCCTGGGAACGCTTAAATGCACAAACAACTTCTCAAATTATAATATGGTATTTGTACAATATAGAACCAATAAAATGTTACTGGTGACAGGCCTATTTGCGCAGCAAAGTCATTTATTTATCTTGCATATACAATATATTAAAGTCATTCCTTTGTCTATTTATTTATACATTTATAAACTAGGGAGAAACACTAGCCCAATGACCCTTTTCAGGTATTACCCCAAAAAAACGTGAAAGACAAAAACAGTAAAAGCAGTATAAATGTAAATATATACAAATTTATACAACAATAAACCTGGCAGTGTAATGATAGTATGAATGCATACATATACAATATTGTCCATAAAGAAAACAGACAGACTGATTTATAATAAACCAAAATGAATGCCAGTTAATTATTTGCCAGAGCAGAAAACAGTTTTATTTCAAATGTGTAAACAATATATCCTTCAGTATATGAAAAGCATTGAAATAGGAGAGTGAATCACAATATTACAGGCTACTGGTTGGAAATTTGATAAAGAAAAGTAAATAGAGGAAGACATCTGTGTAAAGAACTGTTCGATGTTGGGAATAAAAGTAAAGGAGATGACTACCTCTGCCAGGTATGGCCAAAATTTTTCATTCCAGTATAATGCTGTTGGGATATGAATGACAGTCGGGTCAAATATTTGTAGAGGTGGGGTTGATAAAAGCTTTTTATTAGTGCTGTATAGCATTGCTATGAATTCCATTGTGTTTAATTTTAGCTTATTGTGAGTCAAGTTCCACTTAAGTTTAAAATCTCTTTGCAGTAATTCTCTTAAGTCACTGCTAGATATAGTGGCTCTGGTAATGATAGATCATGTTCTCATAGGATGATGTGTATTTATTTATTTATCATTTGTTGATCGGGAAAGTCTAACTAGGACATAGTCTATTTTCAGTGGAGGCCCGGGGAGAAATCTTCAGACACTTATCTTTGGAATGTGGGAGGAAACTGGACTACCTGGAAGAAACCCACATGAACGTTTAGCAAAGGTTTTCTCCTAAGGGAGATCATTAAATAAATGGTGAAAAAAGCAGGTTTCATAGGACTGAACCTTGAGGAATTCCTATATTTTGTGGTAAGAGTTTTAGCTGGTAGAACTGGGGCCTTTAGTGAAAACTCTAATTAACAAACATATCTTAGTTGAAGAATCCAATCAGCTTGCTTTTTTAAAAATCACAGAAGTCAAAATGTCACGATTGTACTAGCAAAATTGCTATCCACTTAAATAATTAAGACCACAATCTTATATACGTGTTTGGTAGCATGTTCTTATTTATCTTCAAAATAAATTCATTTAACTGCTAATAACACAATGAGTCTTCTTGTTGAGATTCTGGAATGTAAAACAGTACAAAACTACATCAGGGAACAACAGTCTTATTAAATGCTGCAGGCTGGAATCTTGTACGTATACCATAATTTCCCCTATAACAGCAGACTTAGCAAAAACAAATTTTCCTCCTGAAAATATAACTGTCATTTTATTCAGATTATAATATTAACTGACTATAAGAAATACACTCATTAAACTTAAAACTTTCGTGTGACTAGGATTAAATCTTTCTTTATATTGTCTGACTACTTAGGATAACATATTAGCTGGCACCTCGGTGTTCATGAAAATCTCCTGCCAATCATTAGCGGACCAGAGTTCCACTGTGGTGACCCCTAACCGGGAAAAAGCCGAAAAGACAAACAACTTAGGATAACATATTCTTTTGCTCTTTCACTCAAAAACATTGAAAACACTTTTGATGATGTACACACACTTCTTTTGCTTTAAGAACAGGTTTATGGTGGAGGAATGATCATTGGGCTAGTTCACACACACACACACACACACACACACACACACACACATATATATATATATATATATATATAGAGAGAGAGAGAGAGAGAGATAGATATGCATGTGTATGTGTCTGTGTATGTGCGTGCTCGCATGCATGCGTGAGTATAGATCATGCTGTCTGATAAAATCTTAATACAAACTCAGGTAATAATTTTATCACTATTTCTTTGGATTTTTTTAGAAACATTCAGTAGTGTCTGACACTGACTTATGATGTCTAGGCTCACAGAGGCAAGACTGACATTTGCAACCTCAAATAGTGTCAAGATTGCATGTCTAGCATGAATCAAACAAGAGAAAAGGAGAACTATCTCCAATTATCCGTTACCATTCAAACAGAAATTCATAGGTTTCAGTTCAGCTTTCATCTTCTCCTCATTTGCGAACGGGATATAGGAATTCACTGGAAATAATAGTATGATACAATATGTAGATGACAGTACACTAGTTTATGAAAATTCCTTCCCAAGTTCACCCAAAAATAAATGCAGAATGCCTTAATTTTTTTTTTTTTTTATTTTCCATATATTAATGATGTAAGCATAGCTTGCAGACAGAATCCACCTCTGTGCTTTAGAATTTCAGCAGCATCTGTAACTCTCATTGCATCTTAAGATTTTAAATATCCATATACATATATGTATATATATATATATATATATATATATATATATATATATATATATATATATATATATGTATATATTAGCATGCAGGGGATAAGAGGCTGGAAGTACTTTTGTCTAACCATAATGAGTCATGACAGTGTAGCAGTAATATACTTATCAGTCACGGTACACAGTGTGACAGTACTCCTACAACATTAAAGCTTTGAAGTCACAGGAAAAGCTATCATCGAAGTCTTGTAAATGCAGAATTCCCTGGCTGTGTTCTTAAGTCACTGCTCTTTAGGGATGTAGAAACTGCAAAGCTACAGCAACTGCTTTTCTAAAGCATTGTTGGATAAAAGCAGGATACTTCCTCACCGACTCCACCTTTTTATAAAATAATGCCACCTTTTTTGAGCAATGATCTTAGTTTACTTGACCTTTAAGTTCCTTTATCAAAAACACTGATCTTTTCTGTGCTACTAATTGTTATAGTGACAAATAAGAACATGTAAGATCATTTTAGTTTGCTTACTGACATTAGCTGCACAAAGGTGATGATGTCACATATCAGTGCCCTAAATCAGTATCTCTTTACTTGTTTTTGAAAATTAAGACTAATATTGTTTAGGTGGTATTAGCAGAAATGACATGGACTGATATTAGTCTTAGACATTTAATTATTTCATTTAAAAATTGCACTGCTACCAAAGGTAGAAAATTTGAGAGGTAAAATATTTCATTTTATTGACACAGCATATTTATTATTTTGATGCTGGACACATAACTAGATCACCTACCTGCCAATACAGTCCTAATATCTAAAGGTTGCTGTAATTACAAAAAAACAAGTAAAAAAAATATATAGAACAGAAATATATGTAGTTTACAACTGTAGACTTGTAAACATTATTTGACAGATTACAAACCAGGTAAAATAGAAACAATATATTGTTTATGATTTTATACATGAACATCTGGCCTAAATTTAAATATTTCTATTCATGTACATTTAGATAATAAACCATTAACGTTTGTAATTCAAGAAGCTTAGAGAAGTCCATACTTAAAGGACATTGTCCTTTCTAGTAAGGAAATGTGTCTTTACATATTTATTTGATTTATTTCTTGCAAATTTCAGGGTACCATAAGATATCACTTGGAAATGAAAATGACTCAGAATGGCTTCCTGTAATCATAGGGAAAAGTGCACCCATTTTTTCTTATTGTTACCATCTTTTTCTGCTGATTACATGCTGTCTAGCTACTCCATGCTAAGATGCTCCAACATAAAATAACAAGTTGCCACCCATTCAGAGATGGTACAATATCACTATATATAAAATTGCACTGTGTTCTTAAGAACTTTTCCTCTGTACTGTCCTCTCGGTGTCTCATTTTTCCCATTTCGCTTTGTGAGGCTGCACACTGATATGCTGTGGGCATTGGCCAACTAATGTCATTCCCACCAAGCATTGTGCCTAACTCAGTCCTCTCGCTTTTCCTCTGTGGGTAAAACAAGTATTAGACACATTCAATGGGCAGGATGAGCAGTAAGCATACAGTGTGCCAGTTTTTTCCAGTTTTGCAGACCTTGCTACTTTTTTTGGAAACTCCTGAGTGTGGATCACCAAGAGTACAAAAGGACACCTTCAGTTTGTGCTAGTGGACCACATACAGAAATGAACAGCTGAGAGACTGATACCAATACATAAGCATGATACAGGAAAATGTTTGCCAATGGCATTACAATGATTTGGCTCTTTAGAATATTACAGTTTCCTCAAAAATACTGACACACAAAGTGACTATGTGGATATCTGATGAGTAGGCAGTTGGTGAGGATTGGGGAAAATAGAGGAAGAAAAACAAAACCTCTTATTGAAAACCAATTGCTAAACTATCTCCTGCAGGCCTATCCTCTACACAACATGGCTTCCATCCTTCCCATAGTACTAACACTGCCCTTCTAACCTATATAGATACTGTCAATAAAGCTAGAGATAATGGCAAACTAGTCTTTTCCTTATTTCTAGACTCATCTAAAGTCTGCAACATAGTCTGTCCCAGCAAACTTCTAGTTCAAATGGCACTTCACTCTCTTTCCATACTTTCCAGTCACCACTGTTGTACCATAAGGCACTATCCTTGGTCCCCTGTCCTTCTCTTTAACATTTTCACCAACAACCTCCACACATTCACACAACAGACCTCCCTAATACAGTACACAGATGGCTCCACACTCATTTACACATCTGACAATGTGACACACCTCCAAAAAATTATTCAAGAGTCTTTAACAGCCAATGAAACATTGCTTTGTAACTCACAACTCATGTTCACCACTTTAAAAAAAAAAAAAACTATAACTTTTTTCCCCAAATTCCTCTCCCATGAAAAAAAATTTAAAGCCCTTTCAGTTGATAATACAACTATTGAAGTCACTTCTCATAGCAAATTATTAGGGATGATAGTAGATGATAATCTTAAATTTGATCTGCATATACAAAATTGCATGACAAAAACTCATCAAGAACTAATGATGCTTTATAGAGCCAAAAGCTTTCTAAATAATGCAACTAAAACTATACTTTCCACTACTTATCTCCTCCCAATGGTTGCGCTCCCATCCTTTCTAATCTTTAAACATCACAAAAATCAAAACATAAAAAAAAAAACACTGTAAGAAAGTAGCTAAATTTGCAGGAAATACCCCTTTCAGAACCCACCGCTGTATAGCACTAAAAAGTCTAAATGTGTTAGAATTACCCCATCAACTAACGGGTTCATATTACGTTGTCGAATGACAACAATGTCAAATGCTCAAAAGAGCGAAACTGCCAAATATCAAAACTTTTATTGTGGGGGGTTGCACCCCCCACACCCTCTGCTAAATATATATACCAACTCCGAGATAGCACTACAGTGAGGAAAGGGCAAATATTCCAATCTTCACTGTACTGCGATCCCGCAATCCAAACTTCGATATGCGGTGGTTTCATTCTTCTGAGCCTTTGACATTGTTGTCTTTCAACAACGTAATAGAAACCCTCAACTAACATATATACAGCTTCTTACCATTTATAAAATATCCAGAATCCATCTGCTTGTCCAGCACTAAATAACTTTCTACACAACTATATCCCCAGTCAGTCATTATGATCCAATGACCAAAAACTCCTGTCTGTCTACAAACTTATCAAATCTGCTGGACATTGTCAGCACTCGTACCATGTTGTGTTGCTATGACCAGGAACTACTTATTTCTATCCATCAGGTCAATACCCTCCCTCCCATCCTTCAAAACTTCTAAAAGACTTCCTAGCCAAAAGCAGGATAAACTATATCTCTAAATGTGAACAAATACCTATTCATACCTTATATCTCCTTACTATCCCTTCTTCACTCACTTTTTTTACTTCTGTCAATTTCTCTCTCTAAATATACCATAAGCCTGTTTTTCTCTCTCGTATTGTAATTCCTGTTTGTATTATACGAACTTACCTTTAATTTTTCTATAAACTGGCTAAATGATTGCCATATAACTTGTAACTATTCTTAAACAAAGTTTTTATGTTATGTCTAACTTGATATAATTATTTAAACTGTATTTTTTGTATTATTTTTAAAGACTGCAAAATCATTGTTCTTAAAATGTTTTGTAGTACTTTGAAGCTTTTATCCCCAGGCCTCTGCTGAAAATGGGCTCCTACCCAGTCAGACATTCCCAGTAATCAAATGTCAATAAATAAATAAATATTGTTTATTAAGCTATCATTCAATTCATATTGACTGACATTGCCCAGACCTAATCTCTAATCTGTTATGATTTTAGGAAGAGACATGCAAATTATACATGAATGCTTAACATGCTTCTGTGTAGTCTGCCAGCATGCACACAAATATTGTCACATTTTCTTGATGCAAAAATAATCAATCAGTGAATCTGACTTTCCAGAAACATTACTTAACTTCTAAAAAAATATGAACTCTTAAAGAACCTGTTTTACACTCATTTGCTTTGGTCTGAATTTTAATACTTGAGTAGTCTGCATTTTATTTGATAAAGCACTCAAATAGTACAGAGTTGTTCTCAGCTATTTGCTGTACTCTGATAAATAGTGTTATTTTACTAATCCGCTATCTGATATAGTACTCTAATAAATATTATTGTGTTAGTAGCCAGTTACCCTATACAATAGTCTTATCAAAAATACTGTGCTTCATTCCAGCCATCACATACAATATCCTTGTAAATAGTATTATGTGTGCAGCTAGCTGTCTGATGCAGTACTCTAATAAATATTACTGTGTTACTAATCAGTTGTTTGGTACAGTACTCTAATAAATATTATTATGTTTTAGTCATCTATCTGCTATAGTTCTCTAATAAATAATATCCTATTACTATCTGTCTATCTGAAACAATAGTCTAATACATAGTAGTGTGTTAGTTGCTAGCTATCTGATACATTACTGTAATAAAAGCATTATGTTAGTAGCCAGGTATCTGATGCGGTACTCTAATACATAGTACTGAGTTACTAATCAGCTATCTGCTACAGTACTGTAATTAAAGTACTATGTTAGTAGCCAGATATCTGATACGGTACTCTAATAGGGTCTACTTTAGAATGCCAAAAACTCAAAATGTCGATCGCTCACCTGAGCGAATAATCAGGAAGTCGATTTTGGATTTCTCGGATCACAGTGCAGTGAAGATTGGAATATTTGCCCTTTCCTCACTGTAGTGTGATCTCGAAGTAGGAATATATATTTAGCAATGGGTATGAGGGGCGCAGCCCCCCACAATTGTGATTTAGAGTTCATGATTATTCGCTCATGTGAGCAATCGATGTTTTGAGTTTTCGTTTTTCTGACATAGACCCCTCTAATACATAGTACTGTGTTACTAATCAGTTATCTGATACAGTACTGTAATAACTGACTTTAAAATCCAAAATTATTTGAACTAGAATTTTTGTTTACTTTGTTAAAAAGCATTTTGGATCTTTGAGACAGATCTGTTTTGCTTAGCGTCATTCATTGACATCTGCTTAGGACCAGATTTTTTTAAAACTTTCAAAATGACTCATTGTCTTGGTGTTTTTATCCTGTCAACCAGCTAAGACAACCTTCACAGTGTTAATTATTCTGAGTAAATAATACCTATCACACTTAAGCAGAGTGAATTAGAGGAGGTTTTATACTTCTCTCAGTTTTAATGATCCTATTACAGTGAACTTGCATTTTAGTCCTTTTTTTATTACAAGCCTTAATTTCCAGTCTTCATTGTTACCTAGTCTCATTTTTAAATCAAAATTCAAGGAAGCAAAACCCACAAGGTGGCTCACAAGACAAATTTTTTCATACCAGAGCAAATTATTTAAATTTATATAAGTCTCACTGGTTCTGGGATTGATAATATTTATTTTTCATGCAAGTAAACATGTCAAAAGATTTTAAAGTCTTTCTTTCATAATAGTGTATAGACTCAAAAGTGCATAACAGCAAAAACAGTGACCTGAAAAATGACTACGAATACTAATAAGAAGCTATTTTCTTCACTGCATTGTGAAGGGTCATATCACTTTACATGCGAAATGAGCTGCTGAAGGACAGCTGAGGTGCAATCAGTTTTAAGCACAGCATGCACGGTGTGAAGAATTGACATATTAGGCCTGTGATAGTCTCTTAATGTAATTCAATGCACTATTTCACAGCACTCAGTACCAGATACAGCATCACAACAACTATATGAGTTGTTGTTTTTCCTGCGTTTATATATACATACATATATATATATATATATATATATATATATATATATATATATACAAATATTTCAAGCACATGCATTAACGCCATTCCAGCATACCAATATACCAAAACACTTGTTCCCATAGTAAGTGTCCAGGCTGTTCTTAAAAATATCAAAGCTAGTACTTGCTTTAATGTGGTTTTGTAGTCTGTTCCATGCATCAGCTACTCTGTCAGAGAACCAATTACTACACTTCTCATTCCTATAGAATCTTCTACATAGGTTGTCTGATGATTCTCTAGTACTTTTTGATAACCCCAAACATTCCTAGAGGTAGTTCTCTCTAAATGCCCTATATACTTGAATAAGATCTCCTCTTAGATATCTCTAAGAGAAACTGTACAAGTTCAGACATTTTAGTCTTTCATAATAACTTAAATTTTCACTTCCATGGATGCTCTTGGTATATTTCCATTGTACTCTTTCCAGGTTACTCATGCTTGTTTTCTTATAAGGTTCCCGTATTGTTATTCCATACTCAAGTTTGGGTCTAATGTAATTAACAAACAATGACTTCAGCATTTCTGATTTCCCAGGCTTTATAAATCTTTTTATACAACCTATAGTTCTATAACTATCATTAAGCAATCAGTTGATATGATTAGAAAAATTCAAAGCTGGATTTACCCATATATCCAGCCATTTAAATGAATCTACAGTTTCAATCACTGTGTGCTGTATTAATTATTTACCTTTCAATGTATGCCTCCCAAATCTCATATGCTTAGTTTTTAATGTATTTATCAGCATATTATTGTCCTGTGCCCAAATGGTCAACTTAGT
This sequence comes from Protopterus annectens, assembly GCF_019279795.1. Lineage (NCBI taxonomy): Eukaryota > Metazoa > Chordata > Ceratodontiformes > Protopteridae > Protopterus > Protopterus annectens. The sequence goes on along the minus strand of NC_056728.1, from coordinate 1,176,553,041 downwards.
CAAGTTCTTTTGCGGACATGCCTTATCTGTAACACATATAATCAGTAAACACCCAGTTTCAGGTCATCTGCATACAGACTGTAGAACACCTCAGATGAAAAAGATAGATCTGAATGATATAATCTAAACAAGTAGGGGCCTAGGACAGAGTCCTGTGGGGCACCCTGACTGTAACCAAAAATTTCACCTGCCAATTGCTGTATGACACTTGTCATGTCCCATTTGTAAGCCATGCAGCTATTCATCTTATCAACAGAATTTATTGATTAGTGTTTTATTTATTTATTTGTTTATTTATTTATTTCCTGTTTGATAACTGGGGAGGTCCACTGGGCTCAGGGAGCCCGTTTTCAGTGGAGGCCCGGGGAGAAAAGCTCCACACTACATAGTAAATACAACAAAGTATAGTGAAAAGAGTTACAAAATACACATTACATTTCAAGTTAGAGACATGAGCTGTTCCTTGGTTACATATAATCTAAATCTTTATGATGGCAGTAAAGAGATCATTACCAGAGAGGGGAGAATAAAAGGGGGAAATAAACTATTTACAACATATACAGTCATGATAATGTCTTTAGATTAATTTACATTAAGAGTGAGCCCAGGTGTTCATGAATTCAGTATGGAGTAGAGTTACTAGTAGGCTAGGTGTGTTGTATGCAGTTGCATTTCCAATTAGAGTAGATGTAGGATTGGAGCTGAGATTTAAAGTGAGAAAATATTTCAGAAGTCCTTAGTGAAGGAGGAAGAGAATTCCATTTTCTGGCTAAGGAAAGAGATAGAAGAAGCTGTCCAGCAGGACGGTTAGGTTTGTGGACAGTGATTAGGTTTTGGAGAGCAGATCTTAGAGTTCTGTGCAGGGTGTATAGTTGTAGGATGTGGTTAGTGCAGGGTATTTAGCAGGTTTAAATATCAGCATGTGGGCTGTAGTGAGTTGGAGGTAGTCTAGGAAGCTGGGGAGTTCTAACCAATTTAACAAGTGGAGGGCAGTACAGTGATGGGAGGAGTATTTGGTTTTGTTGGTGATTTTTTAAATTTTGTTATAACAGATTTCCAGTTTGGAAGAGATAGAGGAAAACAGGTTGGTTAGTAAGGTAGTGCTGTACATTAGTGAGGATAATAGATAGGTAGTGGTGAGAGTTTGCCTTGTAGAAGGAGAGAGAAAGTGGATGTTTCTATATAGCATGCCAAGTTTTTTATGTGTTTTCTTAATGTTTTGCTGAATACGGATATCAAATTTTAGGTGTTCGTCTATAGTTACCCCAAAAGGTTTAGCATAGGGAATGACTTCTATGGTAGAGTTGGTATAGCTGATAATTTGGAATGAGTTTTTATTGAGAGTGACGGATTTTTAGGGCGAGAAAAGTAGAATTTTGGATTTGTTAGCATTTAGAGTTGGTTTTGAAGCATCCAGTTCTCAGTGGTTGAGAAGCCAGTTTGAGTTTTTGTTTGGAGCTCTGGGAGGTTAGAGGTAGAGAGACTAAAGCTGAGTCATCTGCATATTGTAAGTTCTTAGTGTTAGGTATGACTGGGTGGAAGACATTGATAAAGATGTTAAACAGCACTGGACCGAGTATGGATCCCTGGGGTACTCCAGTGGGGATTGCAGGAAGGTTGAGGTGCCTTTTCTCCATTTTACAGCCTGAGATCTGTCAGACAGGTAGCTTGAGAACTAGGATAGGATATTCTGAGAGATATTAAGGTTAGAAAGGTTGCTCAGGAAATGGGTATGGAAGACCGTGTTGAATGCCTTGGAGAGATCTAGAAAAACTGCTGGTACTATTTTTACAGACTCATGGGCGTGATTTACTATATCTAGGAAAGAGAGAAGAGCAGTTATTGTGCTATGGCCAGGTCAGAAACCATGTTGCTTTGGAGTGATAAGTTGTTTTTTGGTTAGGAAAGGCATGAGCTGGAGGTGGATGCATTTTTCAAAATTTTTGAAATTGGGGAGAGGATAGCTATGGGGCAGAAGTTTGAGATATTGTTGTTTTTGCCTCCTTTGTGAAGTGGTAGAATAAAGGCTTGTACATCACAGTTTGGGGACGTAAGATTCCTGTACGGATCTATGATCAGGATGCTAATGGGGAAGGTGATTCCATCTGCAGCAATTTTTAGAAAGAGTGAGGGGATATTGTCAGGGGCATTGGAGCATGGTTTTAGTTTAGAGAGATTTTTTTTTTTATGTGGGAGGTAGAGATGGGTTTAAGATCAAATGTGGGTGGAGGGTTAGGGATGGTAGGTTGGGTAGAGGTTGGGGAAGAGGAGATGAGATGAGGGGAAGGGTTGTTCTTTGGGAAGGTCTTGGTCAGTTCTGCTATAGAGTTGGTAAACAAGGAGTTGAAAAGAGAGGCTATTTTTGGATCAGATTTACTGGTGTCAGGGCATGGATTGTTTTTGGTACCTGGGTTGAGAAGAGAGTTGATGGAGTTCCAGAATTGCCTGGGATTTTTGGAGTGGTTAGACTGGAGTTTAATATATCCAAAAACAAATGAAACAGAGTCCAAACTGGCCATAATCTTTTATTATAAAATGTAAGCGCTTTCAGGTTAAATTCTCATCATCAGACAAACTTCACATAACCATGACAGTTTTTAAATACTAAAACAATGTTAAAAACAACCAGTCACTTTCTATACTTGACCCGCCTTTTCTTTAGGGCTGATTTTAAAGGTACAGAACTATTTAACCCAGGTGGGTTATCAGCAGCCAACTGTATGATCCATCTTAATTCTGCATACACTGTATCATTAACAATGCCCCCCCCTGCTTCATCTGTGCAACATGCAGAACCATAAAAACAAAAGTGTGATCTGGAAAGCTAGAAACATGCTGGTATAATGCATCATGTTTATCCTTCTGTCTAATGGATGACAAGTGGTGCAGTATTCTTGTTTTTAACTTACAATTAGTTTTTCCAACATAAAAACTCAGACATGACTTACAGCATGCCAAGTAAACCACATTCTCTGTGTGGCAATCTGCATAAATCTCAAATCTATATATTTTTTTTATTCGTAACAGGATGTATAAATTAATTTAAACCATTCACATCTGAACATGCTTTACAATGCCTGCAGGGAAAGGTCCCTGTTCTCATATGTGCAGAGGAAGCATTGTTAGCCTTCTTGTTTTTTAACCCAGGTTCTATGCATAGCATATCTTTTATGTTACTATTTCACTTGAAAGTAAATCTAGGTTTCTCGTCTAAAATATCTTTTAGGTGACTATCACTTCTTAGTATCTTCCAATTTTGCTTAATAATATCACATATCCCATACACTTTATTATTATAACAGCATTACCTTTGTTTTTTTGTCATATTTATCAGATGATTTCAACTTATTTCCCTGCTGTTTAAGCAAAACTGGAAGATATTAAGAAGTGATAGAGATGCAGACATTGTAAAGCATGTTCAAATGTGAATGGTTTAAATTAATTTATACATCCTGTTAAGAATAAAAAATATACATTTGAGTTTTATGCAGATTGCCACACAGATAATGTGGTTTACTTGGCATGCTGTAAGTCATGTCCCAGTTTTTATTTGGAAAAACTAATTGTAAGTTAAAAACAAGAATACTGCACCACTTGTCATCCATTAGACAGAAGGACAAACACAATGCATTATACCAGCATGTTTGTAAGTTTCCAGATCACACATTTGTTTTTATGGTTCTGCATGTTGCACAGATTAAAAAAAGGGGGGGGGGGCATTGTTAATGATACAGAGTATGCAGAATTAAGATGGATCATATAGTCGGCTGCTGATAACCCACCTGGGTTAAATAGTTCTGTACATTTAAAATCAGCCCTAAAGAAAAGGCGGGTCAAGTATAGAAAGTGACTGGTTATTTTTTAAATTGTTTTATTATTTAAAGACTGTCATGGTTATGAGGTTTGCCTGATGAAGGGATTTTAACCTGAAAGCGCTTGTGTTTTATAATAAAAGATTATGGCCAGTTTGGACTCTGTTTCATTTGTTTTTGGATCTGTTCTTACAAGAGGTTCGAGAGGCATCCTTAAGGGAAGTTAAGAGGCTTGTGTTTTGTTACATTTTGGTTTGTTGTTGCAACTTCTTTCCACATGGCTGATCTGCAGAATGAAGAGGTTGAACTGGATTATCAGCCACAAAAACATTCACTGGGCTCAGTAAGTGAGAAATTTAAAAGCAATGTTTCTTGCTGTTGAAATCCTTTACTTGAGATGGACTTGGTGAAGAACTATACACAGGAAAATGGTCATCCCACAGGTGAGCTGTTAAATGAGATGTTTTTTGAGTGTTTGACTTGCTTAGATAATACTACAAACTGAAACACCTGCAATGGCAGAGGTTACATATGGAAGCATGCTTGGAATATAAAATAGTGACCAGGGGGATGAGAGTACTGTGCAGAGGTTTCATATGGAAGCATGCTTGGAATATAAAGTAGTGCCCAGGGGGATGAGAGTACTGTGCAGAGGTTTCATATGGAAGCATGCTTGGAATATAAAATAGTGCCCAGGGGGATGAGAGTACTGTGCAGAGGTTTCATATGGAAGCATGCTTGGAATATAAAATAGTGCCCAGGGGGATGAGAGTACTGTGCAGAGGTTTCATATGGAAGCATGCTTGGAATATAAAATAGTGCCCAGGGGATGAGAGTACTGTGCAGAGGTTTCATATGGAAGCATGCTTGGAATATAAAATAGTGCCCAGGGGGATGAGAGTACTGTGCAGAGGTTTCATATGGAAGCATGCTTGGAATATAAAATAGTGCCCAGGGGGATGAGAGTACTGTGCAGAGGTTTCATATGGAAGCATGCTTGGAATATAAAATAGTGCCCAGGGAGATGAGAGTACTGTGCAGAGGTTTCATATGGAAGCATGCTTGGAGTATAAAATAGTGCCCAGGGGGATGAGAGTACTGTGCAGAGGTTTCATATGGAAGCATGCTTGGAATATAAAATAGTGCCCAGGGGGATGAGAGTACTGTGCAGAGGTTTCATATGGAAGCATGCTTGGAATATAAAATAGTGTCCAGGGGGATGAGAGTACTGTGCAGAGGTTTCATATGGAAGCATGCTTGGAATATAAAATAGTGCCCAGGGGGATGAGAGTACTGTGCAGAGGTTTCATATGGAAGCATGCTTGGAATATAAAATAGTGCCCAGGGGGATGAGAGTACTGTGTATGCCAGCACAAGGAGAAGCATGTCCTGATTTAGTAGCGAGCTGGCAACAGATAAATATAGATACCAGCTTTCGTTAAATGAATTTGCTTATAGAAAATTATTCACCTGTTGTAGAGGAACTTCGTAGTGAGGTGAAATACCTACAGAGTAATCTACAAATGCACTATAACACAGACCAACATCTGTGTCAAATTACTCATGTGTTGAATAATATAGCCTTGTTTGAAAATAAATTGCAGCAAACAAAGATGAAAAAGCTGCAGAGGGACTATCAGGACTCCATGAGAGGCTGTATTTTCACATGGCCTCCTGAACAGGCTAGAACTGAGTCTAATCCAGCAGTAGCAAGTAATTCACATACCAACAATGTGTTTACTGAGCCCAGTAATGTTAATGTTCAACAAAATATGAACAATGCCTCCGTGGCTACAACCACAACAGGAGAAGGTTCCATGGTTGCCATGGATCCAAATAGCCATACTTCTACTATGGTACGGGCTGATGATATCACACAGGGAATGAAACAGCCCAGCACTGGCATGGGAGCGAGACTGAAAATCTCACTTCTTTCTTCTTCATCTTCTTCTTTTTTTGCAACAAGGAGCAGCTCCATGATTTTTCCAACTTTTCCAGTACCAGTAAGGAAGAAAACAGAAAACAGGTAAGGTCGTTCTGTACAGAGGGATGTGAAATGGCAGAGAGTCATGAACTGACTGTTTTTAATGACTGCAATGTATTTAATATATCAAGTGTTCAACTGACTAAAGAACAAATTAATGTTTTAGGAAAAGGATTATCATTTGTACCCAGCAGGGCATCAGTATTAAGTGAAGTTATACTGGATTTGCACATATTTGGGCAGAATGTTATTCTGAATAACATGTTTAGGGGAAATAACCAATATACTAATGTTATGAAACATCCGAGTACTTTTGTATCAGTAATGCACCCCACAGTTCATACTTTTTAAAAAAAACTTGTGAGGATGAAATAAGACTTTATCTTGACAAAGCAACATGCAGGTTTAACAATTTAACTTATTTGGAAAGGCAAGCATTGCTAGATTTAATGAATGATGATAGATCGGTTATCAAACCAGCTGATCAGGATGGGGCTGTTGCAGTTATGGATGCCACAGCATACATACAATCTTTGGATGCTCTAACTAGTGATATTAATACTTACAGAAGTATTTCACCTTTGATGTTAAGCAATATACATGCAATGTAGGCAAGAAGTTAAGGGCTTTAAGAATAAATGGAGTGTTAGATGATGATTTGTATGTATTTCTAAGTATTGAACATCCAGTAATTCCTGTTTTTAAAGCACTACCAAAAATGCATAAAAATACCCTACCCCCACTGCTGAGACCCATAGTCTCAGGGAGGGGATGGGTCACTGAACATTTATTTATGTGGGTAAAAGCAAAGTTGAAAAATCTGCTTGCTCATTTTCCTAGGATTTTGAAAGACACTGCACAATTTTTATCAAAATTATATGATGCACGCCAAACTTTAGATTTGAAGAATGTATTGATGGTAAGCAACTATGGACATCAATAGTCTGTTCACGGTCATCACAAATGAATTTGGGATAAAGGTAGTGGAAAAGGTACTGCATACAATTAATATATATGATGAGAACACCAACATTTTAATTCTGGAAGCATTAGCTTTGGTGTTAGAAGATAACATCTTTCCTAGCAATGGAACACACTATAGGCAAGTACAGGGTGTTGCCATGGGCACACATTGTGCCAACTCTTATGCTAATTTAGTGTTTGCCTTCTGGGAAAATAAATATATTTTTAAATGTGAACATTTATGGAAGACTTCAATAATTTTATATGGCAGAATTGTTGATGAGTTTTTTGTTGTGGGTACAGGGCAGTGGTGAACTGTTGAATTTTTTTGATTACCTGGAGAAAACTACTCATTTTCTTAGGTTCTCAGTAGAGCACAGCAATGAAACCATTGCCTTCTTAGATGTCACGTTAATTAAAAATGTAACTGGCAAATTGGACACCAGCTGCACAGGAAACAATGTTGGAGAAATCATTATTTGAATGCACGTAGTATGCATCCTAGGCATACTTTTCATAATATTATGCAAGGCCAAGGATATAGAGTTTCTCGGCTGTGCACAGATAATAATGAGTTCCACAAACATGACAACCACAAACAGCACCAAACCACAGATAAGAGGAACCTTGCTCCAATAAAGGCTGTCCCTTTCATGATTCCTCTTGTCAGAGGAATAGCTGGTACAAACACGTCCACAAACTGCACTGTTGGATTCTTAGGTTCATAGGTTCATAGGTAGGTACTAGGCTATCTGCTCGAGGGCATTTATAAGCCTAGCCAGAGTTTGTTGGCTTTCGCCAACCCATTGATTAATTAACTGATCCTCTGTCAAGTAGAGCCAATGAAGTGATCCCAGGGGTGTATTTTCTGTTATCAATCCACTCATCAAGGTTTCTCTTGAAGACTGTTAGTGAGGGGCTCTGCCTGATGTAATTTGGAATTTTGTTTCAAAGCATGGGGAGTCTCTGTGACAGGAATCTATCCCTCCAGCATGTTCAATTTATTGTTGTGGAGAGGTTTAGCTCACTAGAGTGCGTGGCTTGCAGTGACTTGGATTTCTTTAGGTGGAGCATGTCCATCAATTCTGAGTTGGACATGGCTTTGTAAGTCAGGAAGAGATCACCTCTGAGTAAGCGATATGCCACTGAGTACAGCTGGAGTTTTTTCAGTTGGGCTGCATAGGACATATGTTTGAGACCAGTAATCCTCTTGGTGAGGTACTTTTGTGGTCTTTCAAGCTGTTGAAAGTGTCTTGTGAGGTACATCCCAAATGGGGCATTGCACTCTATGATGGGTCTAATGAGTGACGAGTAGAGGGGCACTATAACCTCTTTATTTCTAGATGCGAACCCTTTAGTAATTAGATGGGCCACATACAAGGATTTCCTAACTACTTTGGTAATATGATTGTCAAAGGAGAGATTTTCACTTCTGGTAGGGGAGTTTACCAGCTGATCCAGGGCATTTGAGTTGATGAATTCCAGGAAGCGCTTGGCCTGGGTATTTGTACTCAAGTAGTTTTCCCAGTGAATGGTAGGGTAATTGAAATCACCCAATATCAGAGTGTTTGGTAGGACCTTCATGTATTCCAGTGTCTCCAGAAAGGTGAAGTGGAGGTCCTGGGTCATGGAGGATGATTTGTAGCAGGCCAGAATTTGCATTGCAGATTTGCCTGATGTTAGTTGCACATGAATGATCTCAGAGGTATCATGTTGTGCCACTAACCTGGAGGTGTAGGTATCCTTGATGAATATGGATACACCCCCTCCTATTGTGTTTCGTTCCGTGTTCTGTGGCCGAAACGTGTGGTATGAGTTGTAGCCCAGTAGTGCTGGGGTGCTCTCTGGAGCCAGGTTTCAGTTACTGTACAGATGTCGGCGTTCTCCATACTGAGGAGTGCTTTGAGCGCATGCATTTTGAAATTTAAACTCATGGAGTTGAGTAGCAAAACCCTCAGTTTTTTGTTAATTGTGCTGTTTACGGAGGTGGGTTTGACTTTTGAGCCTTGCCTAAAAAAGGCACTATGGCGGCAGCAAGAGCCTTGGCCAGTATTCGAAAGCCTAGGGGTGACAGTTGCAAGCCGTCTCTTGCGAAGCAACGCGTTCTGTCGAGCATGTCATCCCAGGCTGACAGACACTGGATCCCCTTTGAATGACACCAGAAGCTTAGCCAATTGTTGACATTGATCATTTTTTCTTTATACTGAGGTATCATTCTTGGTGAGGGCAGGATGCTACTCAGGGTCAGGGTCATACCAGCCTGGGTTACATGATCAGAGAGCTCTTCCATGTCTCTTTTCATGTAGTCCAGGGAGGTACATCTCAGGTCATTCACACCAACATGAACAATGACAGAGTCATATTAGTACTTGTTCTGGAGTGACCTGAGTGCTTGTGTTATGTGGCGGATTCTGGCTCCCGACAGGCAGCTAACAGTAACCTTCTGCTTATCCACCCTAGTGAGTGGGACATCAGTGTGCCTGACTATAGAGTCACCTATCAATAGTGTGTTAGGTATGTTATTTCGCCTTAAGGGCTGTGATTGTGCGGCGCACTCATTTTGTGTTTTATGTGTTGTCTGGTTTGTAACGGGATGTGCAGGTTGTTTGGGTGTCTGCTTTGGAGTTCTCTGATGCTTTTGCAGGTTTTTGTTTAGAGCCTCTGAGTATGATTTTGTGTATTTATGTGTATTTTTTGCCAGTGCTGTTTTAGTAGGTCTGTGTGCAGCTGAAGTTGTGGTGCAAGTGTTAACCTTCTCCTCTTGACAGTGTGTGCCAGTCTTGGGTGGAGACAGCTTAGCTTCCAGTTTGGCTGTATAATTGCATCTCTGGCATATGTTAGTGTTTTGTGGTAGGAGAGAGAGTTGTCTGTGTACAGTTGTAACATTGCCTCAGGATACCCAGATTCACCAACTGGACTGGAGAGTGCACCTGAAGTTGCCCTTTGGTCATGCCTGAATAGTAGGGTGAGCTGCTTAGTCGCTTGGTTGGTGAGGGGTGAATAAAGAGCCTTGCCCTGCTGGGCAATCAGTGTCAGGGTATATTAGTGCTTGCTATTAGATCTGAGCAAGTGCTGGGCTGTAGGATGCTTTTTGAGTGCTTAGGTTGAGAGTTAGACTAGTTTCAAGGGGAAAACTGAAGAGGAGACTTAGTGGAGCCGGGAATAATTTAACCGTAGCTTCTTAAAAGTTCATGGACCTTAATTAAGGTCCATGAACTTTTAACAAGAATCCAACAGTGCGTTTTGTGGAAGTGTTTGTACCAGCTATTCCTCTGACAAGAAGAATCTTGAAATGAGTTTCACAAAAAAATTGATTTGTTAAATGAACATCTTAAGGAAAAGGGGTACCCAAAGGAAAACTTAGAAAAAACTAAGAACAGCATAACATCCAGTAGGGAAGCAAAGGCAAGACCATGGTTTTCTTATAATAAAGAACAGCAGGGAGATAAGTTGAAGTCATCTGATAAATATGACAAAAAAACAAAGGTAATGCTACGTTATAGTAATAATGTGTATGGGATATGTGACATTATTAAGCAAAATTGGAATATACTAAGAAGTGATAGTCACCTAAAAGATATTTTAGATGAGAAACCTAGATTTACTTTCAAGTGAAATAGTAACATAAACGATATGCTATGCATAGAACCTGGGTTAAAAAAACAAGAAGGCTAACAATGATTCCTCTGCACATATGAGAACAGGGACCTTTCCCTGCAGGCATTGTAAAGCATGTTCAAATGTGAATGGTTTAAATTAATTTATACATCCTGTTACGAATAAAAAAATATATACATTTGAGTTTTATGCAGATTGCCACACAGAGAATGTGGTTTACTTGGCATGCTGTAAGTCATGTCTGAGTTTTTATGTTGGAAAAACTAATTGTAAGTTAAAAACAAGAATACTGCACCACTTGTCATCCATTAGACAGAAGGATAAACATGATGCATTATACCAGCATGTTTCTAGCTTTCCAGATCACACTTTTGTTTTTATGGTTCTGCATGTTGCACAGATGAAAAGGGGGGGGGGGGGGCATTGTTAATGATATACAGTATGCAGAATTAAGATGGATCATACAGTTGGCTGCTGATAACCCACCTGGGTTAAATAGTCCTGTACCTTTAAAATCAGCCCTAAAGAAAAGGCGGGTCAAGTATAGAAAGTGACTGGTTGTTTTTAGAATAGTTTTAGTATTTAAAGACTGTCATGGTTATGTGAAGTTTGTCTGATGAAGGGTTTTTTTAACCTGAAAGCGCTTACATTTTATAATAAAAGATTATGGCCAGTTTGGACTCTGTTTCATTTGTTTTTGGATCTGTTCTTACAAGAGGTTCAAGAGGAGTCCTTAAAGGAAGTTAAGAAGCTTGTGTTTTGCTACATTTTGGAGTTTAATATGGTAGGATTTTTTTGTCGTTGATAATTTGTTTTTTAGCTAGGTTGCAGAGTTGTTTATATTTAAGAAGGGTTTCAGGCTGCTTATTGTGATGGTAAAGTTTCCAGGTTTTATCTCTTTGTTGTATAAGTTTTTTGATATCTATAGTTAACCTTGGGGAGGTGTTGGTTTTTATTCTTTTTGTTCTAGGTGGAGCCATGGAGTTCAGGGCATTTAAGAAAGTTGAGTTAAAGAATTCTATGGCATTGTCTAGAAGACATGTTTTTAGAGTGTTCCAGTTTGTTTGTTTGAGAGAGTTAGAGAAAGTTGTGGGGTCGAAGTTTGTAAGGTTACGTGTGTGGATGTATTGGTGTAGGTGAGGTGAGGAGTGGGTTACTTGGTGGATGCAAGCTGGCAGGTGATCTAGAGTCTGGTAGGATGCCTGCGTTTGAGATTTTATTTGGGTGGGTGACTAGGATCCAGTCAAGAGTGCAGCCTGGGAGGTTACTTTTGTTAGGTCTAGTAATAGAGGTGGTTAGTTGGGTGAAGTTGACTAGATTGATAGATATGGTGGGATTACAGTTATTAATTTTGTTCCAATCTATGTTTACATCCCCTAATATGTAGGTCTCAAGCAGAATATTAGTTGAGGCCCATAGAAGAATTTCTTCAAGTGTTGTGGTATTACCAGGGGGGATGTAAAAGGCCATGATACAAATGCTTTTATAGTTATTCATTTTTAGTAAACCTATTACTAGTTCTGCGTTGTTGAACTGAGGAATGGGGGTTGTGTAGGGAGTAGGCTAGAGTAGATTAAGGCTACCCCTCCACCTTTTCTATTTAAGTGGCTGTATCTGAGGGCTTGAAATCCAGGGGGTAGGATTTCAGAATCAGAGATGTGGAGTTTTAGCCATGTCTCAGAAATGACTACAGTGTCAGGTAGGTTATGGTTTAGCCAGGCATGAAAGTGGGTTGTTTTATGTTTTAGACTCTGAGCACTGATGGTGAGTAGTTTGAGAAATTTATGGTTGTTCATATTGCTTGTGACTGGGGAAATGAGATCAGTGGAAGTATTAGGTCCAAGGTTGGGGTGTATATCCCCTGCTAAGCAGAGGCAATCAAAGAAGGATGGTAGTAGGAGGTTGGGTTTGCTCTTTAAGTGTTGTGGAGAATGTGACATTAGTTTAGGTATGTGATGTTTTATTGAGGAGGGTATACTTTTTAGTCTGAAGTAGTGGAGTGAGTTGGGTTGAACTAAAGAGGAGGATATAGTGTGGAAGTGTGTTTTAGTGGGGTGAGGATAGGATGGAGATTGGGAATGGGGGTGTGTGACAGGAAGGGGGGAGTTGGCTAGTGGAGTAGGAGGTGGCATGGTATAGTGGGATTAGAAATAGTATGCTGATAGAGGCAATAAGGGTTTGTGGTAGTTCAGAATGTATGGTCAGGTGGTGTAAATTAGATATAAAAGGATTGTAGGATGTTAGGACGTGTGTTTGAGTGTGGAAGAAGGAAGGGATTTAGATTTGAATACAGACTTTAAAGTGTGGGATGGGAGTGGTAGTAATTGATAGGTGGTGATGAGAGGGGGTCGGAATAATGTGAGGAGGTGATAGGTTGGTTGGGAAGAGGAAGGGGAGGGAATAGTGGTTAGAATAAAAGAAGGAGTAGTGGGGGCAGGTGGGAATTAGAGAAAGGGTAGGGAAGCGAAGTGAGCCCAGAGGCTGAATGGAGCGAGTAGAACCAATCAGTGGGTTGTGGCTGTAACAAGGAAGCTCAGAGGGACTGCAGGGACAGAACAGCAGAGGTGGTCTACGTTGTGGAGAGAGGATACTGAAAGAAAAGTAAATACCCTTGTCAGAGTAGGCCGGCGAAGTAAGAATTTTATGAAAGGAAGGGGTCTGTGCAGGAGAAGTACAAGATTAACAAAGTATATGTTTTAAGAGTATAAGTGGGTAGGCAGTGCTACCTAGTGGCAAAAGTTATGAATTACCGCTTGGGAACCAGAACGGCCAAAAAGTGGGTAAAAAATATGGGGGCGTTTGATGGGAAATTAAAGGATCACTGTAGGCTGCTTAGCAACAGTGGGGAAAGCACATACATTACTGTATTGTAAGCACTAAATAGCAGAATTAGCAATAATTTCAAGTACATACACTTCAGAAATTAGTCTTGTGGAAAGCTATCTTGTAAAAGGCACTTCAGGAGTCCTGGTACGGATATCCTTTCAGGGGGTGTTTCTTTGTTGAAATTAGAGTAGGATGGGAAGCACTTGATTTGATGCAGTACAAACAAGTGTAAAGAAGAGAGCAAACAAAAATAGTATTAGTTAAGCAGGCAAGGAAGAACAAGCAGCTAGGTAGAGGTGAGTGCTATGGAACAGAACAGAGACAGGACCTAGTAGAGTTGGAAAAAGGTGACATGCATGACTACAGGAAGGGAGTTGGAGGACAAAAGCGAAAAACTATAAAGGGGTCACAGAGGGGTGCAGCAGAGTGGAGGAAGGAAAGTAGCAAAAGTAGGAAAGAGAGGAAGCAGAGCTTTAACAAGACATCATAACTAGGTCAGTATTCCAGTTGCTATATCAACATTAAAATACTGATATGCAGGTGTTGTTTAAACAATAAAAAACAGATATGCAGGGATTACAAAACAATTTTCAGCAGTAGTTGTAGCACAGAAAATGCAGTAGATAATGAGGTTACAGCATTCAGAACACAATGCAGTAATTACTGAGGGTTATAACATAAAGAACATATTAAAAAAACACTGGACTAGACACTGCTTCTGATTCCTAAACACACAAACAGTTCAGATCTTCACTGCTTCTAACCGCTAGCAAGACATCGTATCTAAGCCAGTTATGCTAAAGCTATTTAAGCAATATTGATATGTAGGGTTACAAATCGATCTCAGATGTTGTAGCACAGAACATGCATTAAATAAGGAGGGTTATGGCATTAAGAACATAATCTCAGCTGATGTTGTACTGCAGCACATGAAGTAAAAGCAGTAAATAATCAGGGTTACAACATAACGAGCAAAAATAAGAACGGACTAAGCACTTCTTCTAATTTCTAAGCACACAAACCGTCCAGGTCTATACTCCGCTTTTAATCTATTTCTAAGCCAAGGGATAACATACAATTTTAACTGCAGAAATATAGTTTAGTCTCTGGGGCCAAGCAAAAGTCTTTCAGTGTAGCTACATATGGCGAGTACACTGCGTTTAGTACTAAAGGCTCAAATGCTAGCACTATGAAAAACTAACATTTATCAGCTTTATAATATGCAGTTAGCATTACAGTGCTGAGCCACAAAAGTCAAGACCTTATCGTGGGTATAGCATGTAGTGTGCATTAAGGGCATTATGAAAATTGTGCTTGAGTGCATTCGCACAGCCAACCCATATTAAAACAATCAAGATGGCGGAGCAAAAACAGTTTCATCTATTGAGAAGTAAGATTCACATCTTTACTCATATGGTAACAGACCAGATATAGAGCAGCACTTATCGAGCGAAGCTAGCAGCCTATGCCAGGACAGGTCAGAGTACTTCAGGGGAATATTTAAAAATGGTGCCACGACTAACAGTGTCACTATATAGACTAGGGGCAGGAAGGAAGGTAAAAAGAAGGGAGTGGGGTCAGATAAATCGGCAGAGGAGAGGGGAGATAACAGGAAGGAGAAGGAGGTACTGGGAAAGAAGTGAAAAGAAGAAGTGAGAGAGCCAGAGAGAAGGTAGCTAGCAAAAACCAATCAGTGCTCTGTGGCTGTAACAAGGAAGCTTGAAGGGACTGCAGGGACAGAACAGCAGAGGTGAGTCTACACTGTGGAGCGAGGATACTGAAAGAAAAGTAAATACCCTTGTCAGAGTAGGCCGGCGAAGTAAGAATTTTATGAAAGGAAGGGGTCTGTTCAGGAGAAGCACAAGCTTAACAAAGTATAAGTTTTAAGAGTATAAGTGGGTAAGCAGTGCTACCTAGTGGCAAAAGTTATGAATTACTGCTTGGGAACCAGAACGGCCAAATAGTGGGTAAAAAATATGGGAGAGTTTGAGAGGAAATTAAAGGATCACTGTAGGCTGCTTAGCAAATGCAGGGAAAGCACATACACTTCTGTATTGTAAGCACTAAATAGCAGAATTAGCGATAGTTTCAAGTACATGCACTTTAGAAATTAGTCTTTTGGAAGGCTATCTTGTAACAGGCACATCAGGAGTCCCAGTATGGGTATCCTTTTAGGGGAGGTTTCTTTGTTGAAATTAGAGTGGGATGGGAAGCACTTGAGTTGATGTGGTACATACAAACTTTAGAAATTAGTCTTGTGGAAGGCTATCTTGTAAAAGGCACTTCAGGACTCCTGGTATGGACATCCTTTCAGGGAAGGTTTCTTTGTTGAAATTAGAGTGGGATGGGAAGCACTTGAGTTGACGCAGTACAAACAATGAGCGAAGCTAGCAGCATTTGTGTATGACCCTGTCAAATGCTGAAGATAAATCTATATAAATTATATCACAGCACAATTTTTCATCCACAGCTGTTATTATATTATTATAGAACTTCATGTTATAGGTTGTAATGGATTAATTTTCAACATAGGCAAGCTGATGTATAGTTACAATTCCCACTCTTTTCAGTTCTGACAAGAACTTATTCAATGTTACCTTCTCCATTATTTTTTCACAACATGAAAGCAGACTTAAGGGTCTATATGACTCTGGGTTAGTCCTACTCCCCTTTTCCTTAAAGACAGGTTTAATAAGTGCATGTCTCCAATCATGAGGAATCTCCCCATATTTATATGACCTAGTAAATAATAGATATAATGGTACTATAAGTTCTTACTGAAGTGTTCTCAGCTGATTATTACATATTCCATCTCCTCCCTGTACTTTATTTGGATTCACTTTGCATAGTTATCTTTCAATATAATCTGTTTTGATTCCAGTATATGAGGCTACCTGGATATCACTAGAATAACGTATCATCCATTTTGTGGAGCCAAACTGTTTTACATAATATTTTGTAAATACATGGATAATCTTTTGTGTCTAAGAATAAATTTTAGAATCTACACACAGTTTAGCAATTTGTAAGTCTTTACTCCTTCCACATCTTATGTCTCTATAAAATTGATTCCTATTATGCTCAATATCTTTATATAAATTTTCTTAAATTTTTTCTTGATCTTGTCTCACACTATGCTTAATTTGTTTGTCCAGGTTGTTTATTTCAGTTTTTAAAGTTGTAGCTCGACCTCTTTTCCATTTCTTATATTTTTTGTCTCTCACCTTAATCGTGTATCTTTTTCTTATGGAAGTATATTTCTCTGATGTTGTATGCCTAGATCCTGATGTTAAACATTTTTTTTTCAATTTTTTGCACTCAAACAATTTCTATTTCAAAACTTTTCACATTTCTTCTGCAGTTTATCCACTGAATGCATCACTCCAATTAGTTCTACATAGTGACTGTATGCTTCCATATAATCCGTAATTATTCTTCTGTGCATTGGTTAAGATTTCAGTTTGGCAGAATTATCTAGCAAGAAATTAATCTTTATAACCCCATAATCACTGCACATCAGCGGTAGTAAAATTGACATGAAGTAACAGGAATTTCTTTAGGAACACACACAATATCTAATATGTTCCTTTTCCTGGTAGTTTTTTTTTTACTATCTGAAGCAATTGCTGTTCATGAACATACGTTGTGAATAATTTCCTTACTAGTGTTGTTGAATCAATATTATTCTAGTCTGTTTCTGGTAAATTAAAATCCCCAACCACTATTATTTTCCCTCCTGTGTTTCATGCAAGAAATGTCTGAATTTCTCTAGGTCATCAGCACTTGACTTTGGTGGTCTATACACTCCAACAATTGTTATATGTTCCAGGGTTTTCTTTATTGTCACAGTTGCAGTCTATAGTATTGCTGTTATCATGGAGCATTCAATAATCACAGGTCTCACAGAACTGGGTTACAGTCATTTTTTAACCATGTTTCACAAATAATGACAACAGCAATCTTGTGGGAGAGTAGCAACTTTTCCAATAATACAATTTTATTATTAATGCTCCTTAGCATTAAGAACCATCATAGATGCATCAAATGTTGCTATGTATGAACTGTTAAAGTTTCGATCTGGCAAAAATCCTGCCTTGTATTTGTCAAATGTTATGAAATATCTGCTGCAACATTTTCTTCCCTTATCTTGACAAATGCACAACATCCTGTCTGAACACGTGTGCCCAAAATTAGGCACAAATGCTCTCCACATTTCCATTTTTTTAAAATAGGGCATTTTTTCATGTAGGTATTTACCCCCATATTTTCTTCATTCACGGTGACTTGACTCTCCTTTGTACATGTGATTTGTGGGTTTATATTAAAAATGTCGACCGTTACATCATCAAAACCACTTCCATGAACTCTAAACTGCAACTTCTCAAAATCTTGAATACCGATATTCCAAACTGCAAAATCTCACCCCCTTTTTATCCCATGTTAACACTTGTTTTTTGTGTGCAGCAGTCGGACACATCAATGTTCACATTTTTTTTGGCCTTGTGAAATTTTGGCAGTGCAAATTTTGTAGAAACATTTTGACAATGTGCACATTCGACTATGTGCTTTTTAAACATTTTGAAGGTCAACTGATTTGTGAAAAATACTTCCTAACACCAGTGCAAACTATACTGTCTAAGATGGCTGTAAGTTCTCTAGTAACAGTCAGAGAGTCTTTGTGGATGAGATCATTTGTGCCGACAGGAATAAAAAACAATCCATACTTCCTTACATTAAGGCGTTCTAAGGCTTGCCTCATATCCTCTATTTTTGCTCCTGGCAAGCATAACACAATTTGATGTTTATTATCTTTTCTGCAAATATAAGTATCAGATCCTCTAATAATTGAATCTTCAATTACAAGAATATATTTTCTGACCAGATCTGAAGAATCTTCAGCTTCTAATTCAGTAATGTCTTATCTAGCAATTGTTACAAAGGAATGATCTTCATCACCATTAGTCTTATTAATCCCACTGTTTTCATTGCATATTAAATTTGCAAGCACACAGTTCTCATCCAGCTGGCTTTGTATATCCACAGCTTGAGCCATGTTGTCAACATCAGTCTTTCTCCTCTTTTTTCTTACATAATGTTCTTCAATCCATCCACATTCAATTTTGAGTTCTTCCTTTTCACCTAACCTTTTTCTCTTTTTTCTTCCTTTTTTTGAAACATGCTGCCTTTATCTGTAGACTGAAGGTTTTCTGATAGAACAATTGTATCATTCCCTCTAATCTGTGTGTTACATAACAAAGCAGTATCCTTTTTAGAATGTATTCTCTTTACAGACATTTATCAGTTTCTTTTTCTTCCTTGTTATTTGTTGTGAAATTCCCAGTTTATTTCTTTTTTATTTATTCTTAAACTCTCTGAATCCTCAGATTGCTGAATGCATGTTGTGATGGTTCCTACTCTTGACCAGTAATCAAGGAGCCTCAATCCTCACCATGAACACTGGTGAGGGATGGCCACTAGGAACAAAAAATGGATACAGACATTATTTTCAGATGCAACTCTCTGTACCAAGCACAATTTCCCTTAATAGCACACATGGAATATACTCCTGACCTGGGGCTGGACTCTGTCTCCAGGCCTTAAACAAAACCCCATACTGACCACTTTGGAGCTCTGTGTCTCTGTTCCAAGTTGCTGGCATACACACTTAGATATTTGATTTTCACACACACACACACACACACACACACACACACACTTGGGAAAGGCTGGCACAGATTTACCAGCTGTGCCCCTATGGTCAGACTATAAGATAATTACACTACTACCATTCATCTACTTTAAAGGTTCTTACAAGGGTACCCAATTATACTGAGTAAAATTAATAATAATACAAATGGTACAGTTTGACCAAAGCAGGAAGGCTTTCAGGAGTAGCCACATTGTCAATAAAATAAGCATAAGTATTCTTAAGTATTATCTAAAAGATCAGCCACAATGAAAGGTATATAAATATTTAATAATAAATAAAATAGAAAACATGAGAATACTGAATATCTAGTTACAATAAACACCAGAGTTTCAATCACAGGAGATATAAAAAATAACACAGTTGGATAGATTCACATAGATTCAGAAAAACAATACTTAACTAATCTCGCTATATTATCCTGACTGACTAAAGAATTACTGTTCCCTAGTTAAGTTACTTACTACAGCAAAGCAAGATGATGAGTATTGATCTCTTTATTATAGCAAGGCAACCGAGGTGTGAGGTTGTGTGAGATATCTGTTAGAGATATTCCTGTTAGGTTCTGAAAAATAAAGTGCTGCTGTAAGAGTTCCATCATATCTCTCATTAATATCTAAAGAATAATTTCAGTGCTGGTTATAGAATGACATCACATCTGGTCACCTGATTCTGGTACAATACACACACAGACATTTGCTAAGATCTGTTGCAGTATCTGAAAGCTATAAAACAATCTTAAAATCTTCCACCCTTCCAGGGTAGCAATTAGTTCACCCCTAAGAACAATACAATAAGATCACTAGTCCTAGTTTTCCCTGGCATTTTTGTCTCTGGCTGGAATCAGACCTGTAAGATAACATCTTTATGGCCTAAACCAACCTATTTCATTTTCAACCCATTTTTCAAAATTAGCTGGACTGAAATTAACCTCTTCCATTCCAAAATTCTCTGTTAAAAAATATACATTTAATCAGTTATAATAATGTTGTCTGACATACATGTATATCTCTTTTCTGTCCAGCAGGACCCACTGTTGATGTATTTTTAACAGAAGCAACTTTACAAATACCTTTTTAACAGAAGCATCCATATGACAGTCAAATGACATAAAATTCTTTACAAAACTCCAGCTAGCTATGCTGGCATATGTTACAAATGCACTGCCCTACTCTGCCTGGCACAGATGGCACTACCCGATATCATCACACTTGTAGCCAGAATTCCAAAGTTGTCAGGGGCATTGTCTTGTTTCATAGGGGTTGAGTAATCTTTAAAGAAAACAGACACATCCTTTCCTAAATGTGTTCTATTTGCTCTCTGTCTAATGTTATTTATCTCACCAGTCCAGTCATTAATATATGTAACAAAAGTTCTCCAAGCAGTGCCAATTGCACAAGTGCAATTATCATCAGTAAGTCTAGATTTACTACTAATAATAGTAAACAAATCATACAACTTTTGACACGAGGAACACAGATCATCAGCATTATCAAGTGTTACATTTAAATATACATAGCATTTATTGCACTGTACAAGATATCTGTGCTTTAGCAAATCATTAACGGCATACTCATTTAAGGAATCCATGTTCAGCTTCAAATGAATAAAAATTTATAAAAGAAACAAATAATGAAAATCAGTTACCACAGAATTCAAACAGAACTTACTAAAATTAACTTATATTAGAAAAATCATACAAACAATATACAACTAAATACTAAAGTAAGTACAGTGAAGTTGTTTTTACGTCACATGTGAATGCATGCAGTAGCTGCTGCTCACTATTACTCACAGTTACACCTCTTTTTAGCAGTAAAGATCAGTAAATCACAAACCAAGGCAGGATTGTTTGCAAAATCTGTGGATTGTCCTCTCTGCAGTTTGTGTGACTTTATATTTGATTAGGTCCCTTAGGTTGTCTAGAATTTGCCTGTGTAGAACCTATCCCTTTCTAACAAAAAAACAGTAAAGATTAAAGCTATAACAACTAAATATAAATCAAAGTAAATTGTCTTGTCTACAAGCTATCTTTTCCTTCCTATAAGCAGTGAAAAATAGTGGTAAGAAATAAAATATAAATTCAAATAAAACTTCTCTTACCAGGCAACTTTGCAGTAAATCACAGACCAATACAGGACTGTATAGATAAGCTCTGGATTGTCCTCTCTACAGTCTTTGTGACTTTATAGCTGACTAGGTCCCTCAGATTGCCTAGAGTTTGCCTGTCTAAAACCTATCCCTTTCTAATAACAAAAAGTGAAAATTAAAGGTAAAACAACAAAATATAAATCAAAGTAAATCTTCTTGTCTACAAACTATCCCTTCCTTCCTATAAACAGTGAAAACAGTGGTAAGAAATAAAATATGAATTCATATAAAACTTCTCTTACCAGGCGACTCCACAGTAAATCACAAACCAAGGCAGGATTATTTAAAAAAGCTCTGGATGCTGCCTGGGGGCTTACAAAATGATTATGCTAAATATTCATTTGCAACAAATAATATTTTCCCTGGAGTTTGGCCATGATATAAGAAAACAAGTTACGAAACATAAGACAGACTATATGTCAGTAAATGTCATTGCTCTTGCTCATTGAAGGGAATGGATCAAAACTGTCTTCTATAATTTCACATTGGCATTTTGGCCAAGAACGGTCTCCAAAACTGCATAACTAAGATCTAATGATCTACAATATTCAGATATTTTATTTTTATTAAAATAAAAAAAAAAAACAATGCTTAGTTCATACAGATGATTTTAATGTTGTAACGTTGTTCCTGCACTAAACAATTTCTTCATGTTAAACTACGTTCCTTAATTTATAGCATGTTAAGGTTATATTTCACATTGCTTTACACAGCAGAGTCTCAGATAAAACAACATATTCTTTCCAAATAATCTTGTGCTGCAGCATCTGTAATTAAAATTTATAGAGCATCACCGTGCAGGAAATATTTTTTTTTGAAAATCAAGTCTTAACAAACAAAATAAAGAGATAAGCCAAATTTGTGTTAACAAGGTAAATCTTTCAACTAAGAAATGAGTACAGCTGTCTAAATCACTACTCTGTTGTATCTTTTATTTGTATCTGTCATGCACATCTTATAGCTGCATAAAACAAAACTTGCTGGAATTGTGTGCAAAAGGACAAGTGCCAGCAAAAACAGAATAACAGCAACAAATTCCATACCTGTGGAGTTACTGTATCTATCTATCTATCTATCTATCTATCTATCTATCTATCTATCTATCTAACAAGCTATGTATGTCCGTGCCTATCTATCCTATCTGTTTATCCATCTATATATCTATGTCAATATCTGTGTCTATATATATGTAAATGTTTATATATATATATATATATATATATATATATATATATCTACGTCTATATATATATATAAATATATATATATATATATATATATATATATATATATATATATATATATATATCTACGTATATATATATATATATATATATATATATATATATATATATGTCTATATATATATATATATATATATATATTTGTGTGCATATTGTGCATATACACATGTGCACACGTGTATGGAACTGTTTTATATATTTATTTATCTATATGCAGAAAAATAGAAAGAGATAGGAAGAAAAAGAGATTGAGTAATTTACAATGGTTTCTAACAGTGTCTGTGCTGCCAATATTGAGTTTCTCCTCTGGTACTTGTCTTTTCACAGAAAATGAGATTTTTTTCAAGGTACGAAATGTCTCATGTACTTTTCACTCTGGTGCTCCAAAGCATACAGGCCCAGAGCTTCTGACTTTGACTCCCTTTAATATTATTACAGCGTAAGTTATTGCTGTTATATTTTGTTCTCCTACTTTGTACAGCAAGCTGAACTTTCATTTCTGTGAATTCTCATAAACTGTGCTCTGAGCCTGGAGAGACGAAAGAAGAAGACTTCTCCCTGGGCTCAGAGGCCAGTTTATGAGAATCCACAGAAATAAAAGTTCAATTTGCTGTATAGAGAAGAACAGCACATAACTGCAATAATAAATATAGTAATAATAATAAAGATAACCCCAATCAGATGCTCTGGGTCTGTACTCTTTACAGCACAAGAGAAAGAAGTCCATCAAACATTTCTTACACAGAGTAAAATCTTATTTTCCTGTGTGGAGTAAACATTCCCCTGATTTTTGCTAATCAACAGCACAAAGATAACTTGATATGACCCATTACACGAAGCAAACACATTCAAGTGAAATAAGATATTAATCTGAACATGACTTTATTTAGAATTATCTGTGAATTCTTATACTAGAAGAGATATAAATGACAGAGACTAGGTAGGTTCCCACCTTAAGCTGAGAAGTCATCAAAGCCTAGGATGTGAGGAAGTCATGGTTTCATAAAGCATGAGCTGTCAGAAAAGGTTTGCGTTATTGCATTATTACAATATATGGTTCAGCTGAATTCCTTAATAGCCAAGGAAAAATAGGTAATGATAGATTTTATGTTTACATATTTATCTACAACTTGATGCTTATATTTCTGAATATGTAGCAAAATATATGTTTAATATTTTTTGAGTTAAAAAACAATGAAAAATAATATATTTATTTAACTGAACTATGCCAGAAAATTAGTAATATTTATTTTACTTACTAGAAATTATGGGCCTGATTCTGTAAAGTTCATAAAATCTATTTGTGGACAGCATAGCACTCCAAAGGAACACTTCTCTGCCCAAGCTGCAGACACGATTTCAGAAGACATGCTGAAGGCAATCCAAGCACATAGTTATTCAACATAGGATAATTGTAGATTCTGTGCATGCTGCCTGTCTGATACCAAAACTTACAGCTCAACTTAAATGTTGTAAACTGCCACAACAAGTCTGTTTCTATAATCAACAGCATATACTTTATGGACCTCAAAGCATAAAAGCTAATACTATGGAGTTCTCCAAATTCTGTAGCAAAAGAACACAAAATACATAAAAATGTAACCTGCTGTTAATGAACTGCAACAGGCTGCAGTGATACAAACCATAAATGAAGTTGCGGCTGTGCACCTTAGAAGGCAGATAGCTAGAGTCAGAGCACAGCTGCAACTAAAGCAGTTGTCATACCTTCAAATAAGTGACAGGTACAGCCTAGACGGACAACTGATGCAGGTTATCTGCAACATGTGTGCACCGCACATGTGTGTGCGGACCCTGTGAGGAAGTCTCATCTCCCTTGAAACCAAAGTGTGTTTCAGTCTGGGTATACCTGCATCTGGGATATACCAGAGACACATGGAGGATGCTGAGCAAGTATCACATACAGCTGCCAGCTGTATCCTGGCATAATTCCTAGAAGCAATGTGCAGCAAGGTGGATAACTGCATACACTTCCCATCCACCCCCATGGAGTGGAGAACTGTAATGCACAAGATTTACAGTATCATAAACTTCCCCAATATACTCAGTGCAATATTTTGCATACATACACACACACAACCACACACACACACACACACACACACACACACACACACACACACACACACACACACACACACACACACACACACACACACACACACACACACTCTTCAATAAAGAGGCAGACCGGTACATAAACAGAAAGGGCTGTCCATCCATCAACTGCCAGGTTGTGTGTGCAGCAAATGGCAGCATAATAAACATCATGGCAACACAACCTTGAAGTATCCATGATGCTGCCATATGGAGGGAAAGTGGACTGAGGACTGCATTCCAGCAAGAAGGCATACCTGAGGGACTACTGCTTGGTAATTACAGGAGCAGAGCACAGCTCAGATGTAAGCTAAGGATACCCTTTATAACAATATCTATTCATACCAATTGTGTCTTCATTCCCCACAACAGGTGATTGTAACTATCCAATTGAGCCATGGCTAATGGCACCATACCATGAACCATCCATCCCTGTACTGGAGGCCTACAACAGAGCATACTCAACAACCACAACCACCACAGAGTGTGTGGTTGGTGTACTGAAAGCTAGATTCAAATGTCTAGACACATCCGGGTACACTGCAATACACACCTGAGAAAGCAACACAGATGATAATAGTGTACGCCATGGCACACAACATGCTAACTAGAACACAAGGTGGCCTTCCAGCTGCAGGTGTGGGTGAAGTACCCCAAGAACACCAGATATCTGAAGATGATGACACAGGGGACAGAAGACACAGGTTTAAGCAATGTAGGGTGGTACTACAACTGCAGGCTCAGGTAACAAGACAGTGTCTGACTCACCACGCTGAGTCATGACAAGTTACACATACATGAGTAAACAGATTGAGCACTGATGTTCAGGTGTTACCCAGCACAGCTGCACAGATTGTATCAAATGTGATCAAGCTGATATCTCACATCATGGTCCCCTCTGCCCCGACCATGTACAGAAACATGCAGCCTAGGTTTCTACATAGAGGAGACTGACATGGTAACAACACCATGTTAAGGTGAAGGAGTATAACTGTGAGTTAAAGGCCTTGTTGTGACTGCCAGGACCACAGTAGATGGGTCAGCAGTGGAACTTGTGTACATGTTGGACCACAGACACTGACACTTTATGGGCAGTGGTGCTTCTGCAGACAGGTGGCCTACCTTTCTTATACTGCAATCTTCTGACCATGGTCAGGGCACACAGAATCCAGCTTGTACAATGGCACTGCTGCAGTACTGTAAAGGCCAGGGTTTCTACCGACCATGCACCAACAAGCATGCTTTCGTTTGAACAGCCAATGCTGCCATCATCTCACTGTGTCTGCCCTCCTGTCCTCCATGCATAACACATAGCTGATGCATCACACCATCTGTGCACTTACAAGTACATGGATATCTGATTGATGTCTTTGCTGGGAACATTCATTTGATTGAAGCAGGAGGTGGACACCCTATGACACCTGGCCATGCACACACAATTTGCACACCTACATCTAAATGCGACATCTTGTTTCAGGTTGTTGTGGGTAAATGATCATCAGTAGTAGTCTCAACTGGTGTTTGTCATTTAACACCCTCATCCTATTCAACATCCAATGTCCCATCTAATCTACCATTGTTCTCCAAATGAACAGACAAGTTCTTCTCTACATCTGAGGTTACAGCTGTAACAACATCCTTGTCAACATCTTGGACTGACTCTCCCAACATGTCAAGGTCCTGTGTACCAGAGGATATAATACCATGCTGAGAAAAATTTGATACCACATCATGATCCCTGCATGGGCTGATGGGAGATGCAGATAGTTAATGTGCTAAAAATCAGTAAAGAAGACAGAGATCAGGACAGTGTGCTTGCATCACATGATGGGCAGGATCAGGACAGTGTGCTTGCATCACATGATGGGCAGGATCAGGACAGTGTGCTTGCATCACATGATGGGCAGGATCAGGACAGTGTGCTTGCATCACATGATGGGCAGGATCAGGACAGTGTGCTTGCATCACATGATGGGCAGGATCAGGACAGTGTGCTTGCATCACATGATGGGCAGGATCAGGACAGCGTGCTTGCATCACATGATGGGCAGGATCAGGACAGTGTGCTTGCATCACATGATGGGCAGGATCAGGACAGTGTGCTTGCATCACATGATGGGCAGGATCAGGACAGTGTGCTTGCATCACATGATGGGCAGGATCAGGACAGTGTGCTTGCATCACATGATGGACAGTATCAAAGACATATGACATATATATATATATATATATATATATATATATATATATATATATCACTGCAATGTTACAAATAATTATTACTTTATATGTGGTCTACTGTATGTATGTTTAACAAAATCTACATACATGGAGTAAACAATCAGGTTACATAGCCAACACACATGACATATGTCAGGAATATAGGGAACAAAGATGGCTGCCGTTCTATAAGCACTGCAGTACTTCAGCTCTTCAAATACCTGAGAAAAAAATCAACCCTGTGGAGTTATACTTAGAGTAAACAAACTAATTGGCAGTTATTACTAATTGACCAGAAGTCACTTTTGGTTCTGAGAAAGAAAAATCGAAAAAAAATACTTGGTAATAGCAGGATTGGATCTGATTGTCAGGTTGACTCTGAACAGAGCACCAAACAAAGGACTGATTGATCTCACTTTTGTAACTTTTCTTTGGGAAATAAATCTTCGTGCAGAATTTCGAAATGTCAAAGGAGGACAAAAATATGGAAACTACAACTTCCAAAACCAAACTGTCAGCTTTGCAATCACCGGAGAAAGAATCTTTAATCAGGAGACAGAAAACTATCAAGCAGAAAGAGACTGCAAAAACAGGGCCATCAACAAAATCTGATCAACAGGTCACAATGGAAGAAATCAAATCAGCATTGCTACCTATACAGGATGCCTTAAAAGAGCTAACATCTCAAACACTTTCATTTAGTGACACATGTAATCGGATTCTCGAAAGAATGGAGAAAGCAGAAACTAGAATTGCTACCAATGAAGACAATATATTAATGCTCACTAAAAGAACAGAGACACATGGAACTGACATTCAAATGATGCAAAATAAAATTCTGGACTTGGAAGCAAGATCCAGACGTAACAATATAATCATTAGAGGGATCCCAGAATCTATTCAATATAATGACCTGATCACTTCTATTACACAAATATTCGAAATACTGCTCAAGGACTCTGAGGTTGTTAAGCAGATGGTTATGGAAAGGGCGCATAGAGCATACAGAGAATCTCAAGCTTCAAATATACCCAGACCTGTTTATGTTAAAATATTGAACTACCAAGATGTGAGCAAAGTACTGTTAACTATTAAAAAATCTGGTGGATCTATAATGTGGCAAAATAATAAAATTTCTATAGCACAGGATTTACCAACACAAATAAGGCAATCTAGACAAATGCTGGCTCCATATTGTAAGTTTCTGATTGACCAAAAATATCAGATTTCAAATGAAATATCCTAATAACCTAATTTTTACTGTGGATGGCATTAAATACTCTGTAAGCACAAGGAAAGAAGCAAGTCCTACTTTTCTGAAGATTTTTAAGGCTCTCCCATCTTCAGAAATGTGAACAGTTCATTTTGGCTTTCTGCAGCACCAGGGAGAATGGGATGTTTCATTTACGACAATCTGAGGTTTTAAAATCCTTTGTCTGCTCTGTTTCTTGTAGCAGGCCTGGAATTTTATTTTTTTATCTTCTTATCTCGTAGTTCCAGTTGATTGAACTGCTTTTACAGTTTAAATAGCTGAGAAGAAAGAGGAACTGCTGGCGAAGTAAAAAGAAACCTGTTTGGACTTATTTTGCAGGAAAAGGACTGTAAGATAGTGTGTGAAGTCAAAGTGATGCAGGTAAACGCTGTGGAAATGCATTGTGTATTAAAAAAGGAGATGGTTATGTGTAGTGGCAGAATAAGGTACTGTAGTTTTTTTTTTATATTTGTTTTCTCTTTTTTTCCTATATCTCCCTTCTCTTTACTCCTTTCCTTTATTCCTGTAGATAGGTGGTATTATTTCTAACTGATAAATGATGTAAAAATGGTTAGTTGATCAGATTTAAACAATGTGCATATAATAATAAAAGAACATAAAAGAAGTTATTTTTTATGTGTAATTTAAGGCATTTTTTCTTATTTCTTCTCCTTTTGCTGTGCTCCCTTCATGCTTTTTTTTTCCTCTGTTTTTATTTTAACCCCTTGGTTCCTCTCTTATTCACATATGGTTATTACAAATGAAAGTGCCATTATAGTTTTATTTTGAACTGCATTGATTTTCAATATTAATATGTTAGTAGGTAAGTTGTAGGGGAAGAACAAAGCAGATTAAAGTAGTTAGATAATTTTATTCAGTAGATACAGGATGTTGGGAAATGTTAAATAACTGTCTGCTTTCTATGTCAACTAATATTTAATACTGTATAGAACAGGAATATAAACAAAACACACACCTGACAACTACTCGTGGGATGATGGTGCTGTTGAAGAAGGATGAACCTCAAAACTTGTAGGGAAAAAAATCAGCATTGGTGATCACATCATTGCCAACATTAACCACGTGAACACAGTTAAAACAAACAGAATGTTTGACATTCACTTACCACTCATATGCGCATTTGAATAGGATGATGCAGGCTGGCCTAGGAATGAGAGGAAGGAGACAGTTTTAATGGAGGACAACACCAGGATTAACAGCAATGACAAGTATGAAACATAATTAATAGCAAACCACTGACTGCTGAGGTTGTGGGTTGCCCTTGCATTCTGCAGTGGGGAAGTAAAAAGAAACTCAGTCATTTAGCAAAAACAATACTGACAGCAACATATATACAGCACAGTAACAGGGGCCGTTGATACTCACAAGATGGACATTGCACCTCTATGACAGATGGTCCTGTGTTAAAAAATATTGACATTAATGTCATATAGCACATGTTTGCTACACATTGATGCAGGCTATGAAACTTTTGCAGTAACATACCTGGTCTGTCTGGGCTTGAACCTGAATGGCTTAGGCCCCAACTGGAAGTCCCTATAGTGTACAATGTTAGGGAAATAACATTATGACAGTAATCAGCAGTGCCATGAAATGAGACTGAAGCAATAACACAGTAATGTCCACAGTAACTGTATGGAGACACTCCCTTGTCATTCCCTAGTGTCGTCCTGAGATAGAAGGGCCTCTGAATATTAATGCAAACAGCATTACATATGTTGTTTGGACTGACCTGTCTGTACGTCAGTTGTATGAATACATGTCATTAGACTTAACGTTCATCATTTTCATCTTGTGTGGATATGTGTGCATGGTTCATATCTGCTGCTGTAAATAAAAAATAACAATACATGAATACGCATACTACAGCACTGTGCAGTCATTTTCTCTATACCCAGTCATGTCATGGAAAGAAAGACATACATGTTCAGCCTGGAATGCCAGATTCAAACCCACCACTGGGTAAGTATTGCTCTCCTCTTGATGTATGGAGTGATGCAAGAAATATTGTGATGTCATCAGGAGGTCAATTGTGGTCCAACACTGGTGACATCCCTCAATCTCTAGTAACATCTTAGTCTGTTGGCTGCACAAAGGATCATGTCTAAGCAGCATCATCTACAGGCATCATGGGATCTGTTGTGACCTCCAGCTTCATTTATCATGTTGGTGAGGTCAGTCCAGATTTCATGTCTCTAAACTGTATTACCAGAATGGCCAAGGAGTTTCTTTTCATGTTGTTTGAGAGCATCAAGTATGATTTCATTTTCCTGTGGGGAGAAGTTATCACCCCTAAAATGGCTAGCCATCTGACAAACAATGATATGCACATGATAATGTTCCTGTGTGACCCCATTTATGTAGTCAACTTTCTGGACAGTGTATCTCAACATGAACAGTATGCATTCATGTGCAATTCAAAGGTCAGTACAACACTGTCTATGACAAATACTAACATGACATATAAAAAGTAACAACAATGCCTTCAGTGCATAACACTTGTAAAATGATCATAGCTTGCAATATCTTTAGAGTCTGTGTGTGAAATTAGAACCCCTTGCACTATATATATATATATATATATATATATATATATATATATGTGATAAATAAATGGAGGTCCAAAGCCAACAGCATACTGCCACAGGAGTCTACATGCATTTTATATTAAAATACCATAAAACTAATAATTGACCTACATGCAGAAAGCACCAGAAAACCTCAGGATCCATAGGCAGGTGGATACTTTGAATATTTTAAGTGATAACACCTTTGTTAAAAGCATCATTGAAGAATTATTTGTAAAACACCACATTTTTAACAGTTTTGTTATGACATATTGATTAATAAATATCAGTGATATCGACATAACATAGTACATATGGATAGTGTCAGAATATGCAGGTCTCCGTAGTTACACTACAGAGTGCAAGAAATTACAAGTAAGAGGTACAGATGATCTGTAAAGCTGTCCTTATGTACTGTTCACATTTGCAATGCAAATCTGTCTGTACAACTGCATATGGAAATTAAATCATTTGATTAAAATAGCAACACTTGTGTGTATAAAGGTCAGTCAAATATCAGTACAGTAACTCACAGCAATTTCTGTTAATGCTCACATTTTCAATAAAAATAAATTTAAACAGGTACCTTTGGAAATGACTGACTTTAACATATGTAATAATCACCAAAACAGAAATGTTACCAATTGCCAATGTACCTCTCACTCCGAATCAAAGAAACAAAGTGTGCTTAATGTGCATTCATCGTTAAGTACTATTTGCACCATACGTAATTAATGAGGTTCATTAAAATTCTAGGTGGAATCCCATTTGTGCAACTCAGCATAAATTGACTTCATTTGGGTCTATGTCACTTCAGCGAAAATTTAGTTTAGTGGATGGCATTTTTGGTTCACTTACATCGAACTTACATCAAGGGTGTGTCGAATTGTTCATACTGAGATCATGGTACAGTGAAGATGGGGAAATTTTCCCATTCCTTGCTGTAGTACGATCTCGAAGTTGGTATGTATGATTAGCGAGGGGGGGGCTGTGGGGGAATTTCAATGAATGGCATTTTCGAAGAAATCTCGTTCGCTGAACTGTCACTTTGCTGAAGTGATATAGACCTGCTGTAACACCCAGGTGTACTGCATAAATACCCAGTAGGTATCAATAAACAGTACCATGTGTGGCATGTGCCCAGTATCTGCCAATGATCTGATAACATGGCATCAGCATCACTTTTAAATATTGATTTTGATGCATTTACAGATCAGACCATTGCTACTGTAATCTGAGTGGGATCTCAGCGAGCATTTCTGTGTTTTTGCATTTTTCTGGCTTTTTCTATCTGCATTCTTCTGGCTTTTTCCACTGGCTACTTTGAGGAGGCTGTGACATTTCTGTGCACCCAACTGAACCAAGGAAGAGACCACCCAGATATTGACTGTGTATGCTGAGTGGCACATCAGATGAGCTCCAAGGCAAGGAACTTCAATATGATACACATATGGAACAGGATTGTGAGAGAGCACCAAAGGTGAATAGGGATCTACTGCACTGGAGTGGAGGATCAGCACAGCTAAGACGACCTGCATTGGAGTGACATGTTGGAGCTTTGATTGATTCTTATTGGTTCTTACAGTATATGTGACTATCCTACATATACCTGAGCATTCTTATGGAATTTAGAGATATATCTCTGTCCCATATATCAGACAGAAGTTTTTTTTTATAACCATTAAGTGGCTGTTGTGACAATTACCTCATGGGAATAATTAAGTGGATGTGGTAATTCCTCTCCATATAACTATGAGTTTGATCTCCATGCAGTTCATTTTTTAATTATGAACTCAGTAGATGTACATATGTTTTACAACATCAAACAACATCATTTCACAAAGCCACTGTCCTAGTGCATCACGGATGCTTATAGCGCATGTCATCATTTTCTTTTATAGTACACAGTATTGCCTATTGCACCATTATATGTCAGAATAAAAACTCATGCATAGTTTTTTTTTAATTCATTCCTGCTAATAAAGTAAACAGTCACATTTATTTAAGACAAATGAGGTTTGGTAACAAACCAGTTTGTACAGGGACACCGTCAAGTAGGGCTTAGATAAAAATAGTAGTGGGAATTAAGCGCGTAAGGGTAGTAGGGTAGGGGGGGATGAAAGGGTTAAATAAGAATGAAGGATGATCGGGAGGAAATGAAGTAAGGGTGGGGAGGGTCTTAATGGGTTTTATGCAAGTTTAACTGGATAAGGAATAACGTTTTGGTGTGAACTTGCTACAGGGCAAGTTTATGTCTGACACGAGCTGTATGTACTGGTGTCGTCAGGTAGGCAGTGGATTAATAGATGTGTGCCTGGAAAAGGTGGATAAACTGGGTGTAGAAGTCCCCCCCCCCCCCGAGTTGTTGAAAAGGTTTTATTTAATGTGGTGCCGTGATGAATGCGTGAGATATGGGTAGGCAATGAGTACTTAATTGAAGTGGTACAGATCGAGATTTTATAGAATATTCCATATTTAGAATTTTGGCATATCGTACACTTAGAAACACATACTGGTAAGTTTTTACAGGGGGCCTTGTTGTCAGTAGGGTAAGGCCTTTAAGTAAAAGTGGCATAATTAGGTAAATTCAGTACCTGAAATAATAAATCATGCCTGAGGTTTTAATTGGTACTTAATTTCCTGTAATTGTTCAAGCAAGGTGTTTATCCCATTGTAGTTGGTGAGTGGTTTTAGGTTGTTTAGGTGAGGAGCTTTGTATCCTTATGCTCTCGACTTGGCTCAAGATTCAATGGTAGTGGTGGTAGGCTACCACAACCCTTTTTGAGGTATTTTGGCAGCCGAGGTTCTGAATGACTTTTCGTGGGTTCAGGTGAGATTGAGTAACATCTGCAACTGCACAAGCATGGTGATGTGCTAACCATCAGTGGAGAGGGGCGGTGTGGTACAACTTTTCTGCAGAACAGATTTTGCCTCATATTTGCCCTGCTGCAGATAGAATTGAGGCTTTTGTCAAAACTGCAGCAAATCTGGGAGGACTGAAGTCAGGAAGTGATAATGGGTATTTGGAAAAGTAGATTTCTCAGTCCTAGTGAACTAGGACACAGGAGTGCCATTCTTCTCTTCACAAAAAAGAAGAAGAAGAAGATGTTTGGAGATGAATGGCTTAGACATGGAGTATGGTGGACAATTGGGCAGAGGGATGGAGGGAGGTGGGTTAATTTTCTGTTGCTTGTTATAGCAGTTGGGCTGATGCAGTGGCTAGACAGTGCAGACATTCCGAGGTGTTTTTGTCGTTAATTTGGAAGTTCTCCTGATTTGCTAAGCAGCGGTGGATGATGTGTTGCACGATCATTTTATATTGTCATATTGCAGGCAAGACAGTTCTGCATGGCCAAGTGCTAAAAAAATAAATAAAAATAAAATAAAAGCTACCAACTAATGATGTGTTTCCTTTTGGGAATGTGTCTCAGGGTTTAATGCTGCATATAAAGTAAAGGTCTGTTGGCAAACTGTATGGATATGTGGAACGGTAGGGCGGGGGTCGAGACCCAGATAGATTAAGACTAGGTAGTCTTAGGAGGCCACAAAGTAATCTGTTTTCCCAGACAATGCAGCTCCCACTAGTAATAACCACTATCGATGCACATGCATAGAGGGTTTAACCATTATGGGGGGCGGGTTCATTGGTTGACCTGCATTTCACTTTGATGTCATATCCTTCAGAAAACTCATGCTAACACAAAGCCTGTTATTCTAGCCACTTTCTAAGTCTATAAGAGCAGTATTTAAAATGTGTCAGTTTCTGTGCCTTTGTTTCCCCTTTTATGTCAGGCTTTGTTCAGAATTTTTTGCACTAATAGGGTCAGAGGTGTGTGTAGTTGGTTAGAGGCTGGAAAATATGTTGTTTTCTAATGGGGTCGGGCAAACTTCTTGGCCAGCTTTCTCTGTTTGCTCTCTTGGGGATCTTTCAAAAACAAAAAGTAAAGAAAGGAAATACATCCATGGTTTTGGCTCATTACATTGAAGTGGGTGGTGCTCATACCTCTCAGCTGTCAGGTTTTGCAGAATAGCCAGAATTTTGCCTCATACTTTGTCCGTTTTCCATGAAATTGTGTTTTTTGGCAAATCATTGAAGACAGAATTTAGACCATGACAGACTTGAGTTTCAGACTTTATTCACTTCAGAAATTCATGCAAATCCAGAACCTGCTATTCTATTAAATGTTAAGCTAGAGCAATATTTGACACTGTCCCTGTT
This sequence comes from Protopterus annectens, assembly GCF_019279795.1. Classification (NCBI taxonomy): domain Eukaryota; kingdom Metazoa; phylum Chordata; order Ceratodontiformes; family Protopteridae; genus Protopterus; species Protopterus annectens. The sequence goes on along the minus strand of NC_056728.1, from coordinate 1,176,518,342 downwards.
TTGAATCTCACAACCTAATATTACTTAACAAATTGATATTTTGTGTTCTCCATACTGACTATTTTTTTTTTATAAATCTTCAAAAATGCTGGACAGGCAAGGATGCCACAGTGGCACAAGGGGTGGGGTTGCTGGTTCACAGCATGAAGTTTTCTAGTTTGGATCACTCCTGATGTATCTTCTGTGACAATCTGCACATGTTCCCAGTATCCCTATCGGATTTCTGTTGGTGCTCCATTTTTTTATGGAAGAAAACCTGTCAGACATTTTCTTTTTCCTGCCTCTTGCCTTGAATATTCCATTAATAGCTGACCTCATATGTAGGGACACTCTAGAAGTCAATTGTGATGTATAAGGCAGTGAGTGGACAAACATTCAAAGATAGCATTTCAGTCAGTTATGTAGTTTTCTTAATGCCCTGATGACTTTGTCCAGAAAATTTTGCTCTAGGAGGTTGAGAGGTATGGTGATGATGGCACATATTTCAATTCAGAATTCTTGTCCTTCAAGAAGCTCTAGAACATACCTGGGTACAGATTTTCACAGAATGTTTAGATTTTAAAGAAGGGGAGTTTGGACAACTGGATTAATGAAATGAATGGCCATATGCTTTCTGTTCTTGGGACTTTGCCCTTCTCTTATTTATACCTTTGTTTACAAGTTTTTGCTCTAAGATGTTATTTATTAATATTTATTTATTCCAGTTTGGTGACCGGGGAGGTCCACTGGGCTCGAGAGCCCATTTTCAGTGGAGGCCCGGGGAGAAAAGCTCCACAATACAAAGTTACATTACATAGAAAATTACAAGAAAAATATTTGCATTGAAATCAACAGGTAGTATAACATTCAACAGGTAGTATAACAACCAACAGGTAGTATAACAATCAGCAGGTAGTATAACAATCAACAGGTAGTATAACAACCAACAGGTAGTATAACAATCAGCAGGTAGTATAATAATCAATAGGTAGTATAACAATCAACAGGTAGTATAGCAATCAGCAGGTAGTATAACAATCAACAAGTAGTATAACAACCAACAGGTAGTATAACAACCAATAGGTAGTATAACAATCATCAGGTAGTATAATAATCAATAGGTAGTATAACATTCAACAGGTAGTATAACAACCAACAGGTAGTATAACAATCAGCAGGTAGTATAACAATCAACAGGTAGTATAACAATCAGCAGGTAGTATAACAATCAACAGGTAGTATAACAATCAGCAGGTAGTATAACAATCAACAGGTAGTATAACAATCAGCAGGTAGTATAACAATCAGCAGGTAGTATAACAATCAACAGGTAGTATAACAATCAGCAGGTAGTATAATAATCAACAGATAGTATAATAATCAACAGGTAGTATAACAATCAGCAGGTAGTATAACAATCAACAGGTAGTATAACAATCAGCAGGTAGTATAACAATCAACAGGTAGTATAACAATCAGCAGGTAGTATAACAACCAACAGGTAGTATAACAACCAACAGGTAGTATAACAATCAACAGGTAGTATAACAATCAACAGGCAATATAACAATCAACAGGTAGTATAACAATCAACAGGTAGCATAACAATCAGCAGGTAGTATAACAATTAACAGGTAGTATTACAGTCAACAGATAGTATAACAATCAACAGGTAGTATAACAATCAGCAGGTAGTATAACAATCAACAGGTAGTATAACAACCAACAGGTAGTATAACAATCAGCAGGTAGTATAACAACCAACAGGTAGTATAACAATCAACAGGTAGTATAACAACCAACAGGTAGTATAACAATCAGCAGGCAGTATAACAACCAACAGGTAGTATAACAATCAACAGGTAGTATTACAGTCAAAACAGGTATCATTCAGTAAAGACAGCAAAACTATTAAACATTTTTCAAGAGAAAGGCAGGCATACAGCATAATGGCTGGATGTTACTGTTTAGTTACATTTATAATCTAAGTATATAACAGATATTAGGAAGGTATGAAGGTTAGCCAGGAGAGAAGGAGGAGCAGAGCTTGGGAGGTATGAGTTGAAGAGTGTAGTTACATTTCCTATGAAGAAACAGGTAAGAATGAATTTGTTTTTTGAAGGTGTGTGGATTGTCACAAGTCCTCAGAGTAGAGGGCAGGGCATTCCATTTTTTGGCTAGGGAAAAGGAGAGTGGAAGCTGACCAGCTGGGCGCTTGGGTTTTTGGACGACTATAAGGTTTTGGTGAGAAGATCTAAGAGGTCTAAGGGGGGTATATGGTTGTAGGATATTAGATAATGCAGGGCAGCTAGTAGGTTGGAGTAATAATTTGTGGGCTGTGACAATTTGGAAGAAGGCAAGTTGATTAGGGAGTTCAAGCCAATTTAAAGAGTGTAGGAAGGTGCAGTGATGGGAGGAGGATTTTGCGTTGGTAGCAAACCTGGAGATTTTGTTGTAGCACACTTCCAGTTTGAAGGTGAGTGTGGAATATAGATTGGTAAGCAGAGGAGTGCCATACAAAAGAGAGGGGAGGAGATAAATATTGGCCAAAGTTTGTCTGATGGAGGGAGTGAGGAAGTGGTTGTTTCTGTAGAGTAGGCCGTGTTTTATGTGGGTTTTCTTGATGTTAAGTTGGATGTGATTATTGAATTTTAAGTGTTCATTGACGGTGACCCCCAGGAGTTTGGCAGAGGGAACGACTTTGATAATGGAATTGTTAAGGCTGGTAATTTGAAGTGAGTTTTTATCAATGGGAGTGGATTTTGAGGGAGTGAATAGAAGAATCTTACTTTTGTTAGCGTTTAGTGAGAAGTGATTTTGGTGCATCCAGTTTTCAGTAGTTGAGAAGGCAGTTTGAATTAGAGACTGAAGATCAGATAGGTTAGAGGCTCAGCAGATCAAAGTGGCATCGTCTGCGTATTGGACAATTTTGGTATTGGGTATGGCTTTGTAGAAATCGATAATAAATATGTTAAATAGCAAAGGGCCTAGTATGGAACCTTGAGGTACTCCTGTAGGGATGGGGAGGAAAATGGAGGAGGCCTGACCCCATTTGACAGCTTGGGACCTGTCAGAAAGATAGCTGGAGAACCAGGAAAGAAATTTTTGGGAGAGGAGATGTAGAGATTCGATAGATGATTTAATAGATGGGTGTGCTAGATGGTATTGAAAGCTTTAGATACGTCTAGTAGAACAGCTGAAACTATGTTACCAGAGTCTCGAGCTAGATTGACAGAATGTAAGAAGGCTAGAAGGGCTGTGTTGGTACTGTGTCCAGGGCAGAAGCCGTGTTGGGTAGGAGAGAGTAGCTGGTGTTCAGTAAGGAATGACATGAGCTGCAGGTGTATGCATTTTTCAAGAAGTTTAGAGATTGGTGAGAGGATGGCTATAGGGCAGAAATTGAAAGCATTACAGTTTTTACCACCCTTGTGGAGTGGTAGAATAAATGCAGAATGCTATGTTGAGAGGTATGGTTTGCGTGCACTTTTACTGTTAGTTGCAGTAAGTGGACATTGCTGTTGCCCAGAAGTGGCAGAATAGACAGAATTCTACCTCATAATTTAGGTCCATTCTTCAAACTTTGCAGGGTTCTTGATGTTTAGTCACCTGACCTGATAGCTAGTTTAATCCAGACTTCATTAGGGGCCATTGGGGGGGGGGGTAGAGCCCGTAGGTATGAAGGGGCTGAATTGGTAAGCACAATATCTTTACGAAAGTTGCCATTTATAATGAGGAACAAATGGGCAAAAGGTGGCATGCTCTTTAATGGCTCATTAACAACTTAAACTGCTAGGCTCATAGGATCGTTAACAGTTGATTAGTTTATTTATAGAATAGGCCTCTTAATGAAATAATGATTCAGTTTGAATATGAACTGTTTTGACCCTAAATGAGGAATGTTCCGCAGGATGCAGTATACCTGAGAGGTATGGGTATGTTATGGAAGTATTTCACTAGTTGTTTTAGACATCTTAGTCAATGCTGTGTGCATGTTGGGTTAGAGGCACTTGTAGAATAAAGCAGCACAGGGATGAAGCTGCCAAGGTTGCAGTCTCTTGGGTATGGGGGCTGTGGGCCAGTGTAGCGGCCGTGTAGTTGATGAACAGAGTAGGCCCCTGGCAGTGCTTAAGGTTATCATTAAGAAGTTTTGGTTATGTGTGTGCCGAGAATTTACAGTTTTCCTTTCTTTTGCAGGTGGGGAAGTGCAGATTGCACATCGGTCAGTGACCTGAAGGAAGTGGGTTTGAACAGAGATGGAGGCTTTTGCAGTGGATGTCCTGGTTGCTAGAGCAGTGAGCAATGAGGCCACAAATGGGGGAGTGCAGAGTGAGTAGCAAACAATGGCCTGAAGGAAGTGGATTTGAAAGGTAAGGGTTTCTGCTGGAGTGTATGTTCCCATTGCTGGAGTAGGCACAATGAGGTTGCAGGTAATCTTACTTTACTCAGTGATCATTAAGGCATGTCAGAGTTATTGTGGTTTGGGGTAGTGTGGGGGCAAGTGAAGAGGAGGTATGTTGGGGGCAAGGTAAAAGAGGGTTGGGGATTGTTTATGGGGATTCTAAGGTTCCCACAGGTGGGCTGGAGTCCCAACAATCATAGGATCATAGGAGGTTACTTGGCTAATAGCTCTAGGTCTCTTAAAAGCTAACCAAGTTCAACTCATCTCCACATCCAGCACCTATTGCCTTTGTCCATGAGGGACATAGGTTGAACCCCTGGGGTGAATTCATGGTTCCCAGCCAGTTGTTCAAACTGTGTTTGAAGAGGGCCAATGAGGTGTTCCCTTTGACGTGAAGTGGGAGTTTGTACCAAAGGTGTGGTATCTTCTGGGAGACAAATCTGTCCCTCAAACAGGTTCTACTAATGTTGCATACTATGTTAAGGTCTTTAAAATGAGTAACACGTGTACCATTTGACTTGTGTGGGGTTGGGGGACTCAGTTTGGGAGGGTTGCTTTGGTGCTTGCTGGACGGCATGAATAACGGACGATTGGGGATGTGGAATATTTGGAGTTTCAATTTCATCTGGTGTAGGAGGTTTAGTGAGAGTTTTGGGGGCTTAGTGTTCATTTTCATCTGTTTACTATGGCTCTGGTATGGGTTGTGTTGTTTGTGCTGCTAGACAAAGTGTGTCAGGCTGCGTTAGGATTAAAGGCTTGCTGCATGAGTTTGGGGTACTTGTTATAAGGAAGGCTTATGGTAGGGCACTGTGAGATTTGTTAATTTTGCATTGCAGCTGCCTGTGGGAAGGTGTTGGTGTTAAAGATTTAGTTATTTGTCAAGCCAAGAAACAAGGTAAGGCAGTTTAGTTGGTCAAGGAGGATTTAGCTGAGAGTATTATAGTTGCATTGGTGACAAGGCTATGTGAACTTATTAGATTTTGGTCAGTGGTTCACTGGTTAGAAGATTTGGGGTAGGTTTGGCAGTTTGAAGATTGACAGACATTGGTTATTGAGAAGATAGGTTTTGTTGTGAGGGTTGGTGTTGGTAACTGGAGGTTCTTTGGGCTACAGTTTATGTGGGATTTATTTTATAGATGTTTGAAGTTATTCTGAGGGTGGTATGTTTGTCAGCAAGTGCTATGATGCCCATTAAATGTGTTTTATAATGGATAGTTGGTGTGATGGCAGGATTGCTATTAAATTGATTTTGGAAGGACATTTCATTTTGGTCATTACTGTTTACATCGGGTGTTAAAATAGGGCTGCAGTTAGGTATGATAGTATGCAATTGTCCTTGAATGATTTTGTGTGGTACTGAGTTTAGTGTTCTGGTGGTACATTTGACAGGTAATGACCTGGGAAGCATTATGAGGTTACTATTGATAGTTAGGATAAGTGAGGATTTGATTAATATATAGAGGTTATACAAGGTTATGGTTATTACATTAGCACTGAGGAGGGATCATTGGTTTATTTTCAGCCATTGGCTGCTTTGGGTAATTATACAATAGGGCTTTGGGATGTGATGACAGGGATCCAGTTTGGTTTAGAGTGGATATAGTACACCAAATGATGTTTGGCTTAACCCCTTTTATTGTGTGGTTAGGTGGTTGGAAGTTTTGGTAGAAGGGAGGTGGAACAGCCTGGTCAGGCTGGTGGGTGGAGAAGAGGGGCAGGCTTGCCCTCTTCTGTTCCGCCTCTGGTGCTGGATGTTCATTTCAATGGGTGGGGAAAGGAAAGTGAGCAGGTGGACGCAGCTTGATAAGTAAATAAGCGAGTGGAGGTAAGGACACTGCTTATTTGGTTGGATGTTTAACTCTATATGTGGTAAATGAAGTGAGCAATGGGACGCTGATTCATAAGTAAAATAAGTGAGCAGATGTAAGGATCATTCAGTGTGATATGTGTTTATTGAAGGGGACTGGGACAAATGAGGTTTCTTAACAAACCAATTTGTCCAGAGACATCTTCAAGTAGGGGTTAGAAATAGTAGTGGGAATTAAGAGGGTAGGGGAAGTAGGGGAGGGGAAGGATGAAAGGGGTAAATGAGAATGAAGGATGACTGGGAGGAAATTAGGTAAAGGTAGGAATGAGGCTTTATGGGTTTTATGCAAGTGTAACTGGGTAAGGAATCACATTTTGAAGTGAACATGCTACCTACCCTCCCTCCCTCCCCTTTTTGTGGAACAGTGGAGGATTGTGGTTATTTTATAAGTCTAGGTAGTGGCGGAGAAGGGGGTCAGGCAAAATGTTGAAATATCATGTAGCACTGAGCCATTGTTTCAGCACAAAGTTCTTGAATTGTACTCCACAACCTAAATAACAGTTGGGTTTGTATATCTGTCATACATACATTAACGTAGTTATTTTAAATGCAAGTCTTAGTGCTTTGATTGCTGCTTGTAATGCATGGGTTGGGATACTTGTATCTGTCATTGTGTTTGCCAGTGATTGGTTTGTTGTGTATCGCTTGCCTGTTCAGACAGAAGGAGTGTCTCTTATGTCAGTGTTTGCACTGCTGCTAGTAGACTGTGTTAGCATGCCCTTTAATTCAACATTGTTATTGTATCTGCCTATAACATCTTGGTTGTTTTTGTTAAAGCATAGTTACAGCCTAAGTTTATTGGCACTTGTGCAGACAGACATTTTTTTACAGCAGTACATAATCAGCAAGCATTATCAGGATATCTGCATTTTGCAGGTTACTGATAGGTACTGATTTTATGTAGATAAGGCATACAGTTGTACACAAACAATACTGTTAATACAACATATATTACATTCTCATATGCCACAGGCTGTGGTGATTGAATACATAAAACATTTGCTACTGCTGTGTTCATTATACTGATGTGTGTTCAGCCAATTATGCTGCCTGGCTCATATGATTGGCATATGGCTTGTCTGTTTTCCACAATGTTGTCATACCACTTTCTCCTCATTTTAACAATGACACTTGTTGGCTGTTCATATGAGTCATTACATGCAGAGAGTACAATTTCTGGATTTGAATGTTTATACATTTTTATAGCACTAATGACCTGGAAGGGTGTCTCTAAGCCTATACAAGTTTTCACAACAGAATAATTATGTCCTGTTTACGACTAGGATATTGAAGGACAGGCATTTATAAGATAACTCTGTCCATAATGGACATGTGTGTCAGTCCCTGTGTAAATTTCCATTTTCATATTATGTTCTGCTATGATCTTCATGGGAATGTTCTGTGTAATTGACATTTGCTTTTCACTTCTGTTGTGATTTGTAATTAATCTTGACAAAGCAGGGACCCATGGATTTTCTCCTATTAGACGACAATGAGGGCATGCCAGGCCACTGCAAGAATCTTCAGATGATGCCAGTGATGATGATGATGATGAGGAGGAGGAAGCTGGATCTTTTGCCTCAGCCATCATGCCTGTACCTCTGAGGAGATGACACCAGGACAGGAACAGAGAGTATTATCAGGAGGATTATCAGGAGGTTGTGACTGATGTGTTCTGAACATAGATGAGGGACATTATGGGACATTCTTCCAGGATATGGCATGGGCTACATGCAATTTGTTCTGAACGATAGCTTGTGAGGTCCTTCATGAGTGTCAGCCCCATCAGTCTGGTCCCTCCTGTGAATAAGTATTGTCTTTGTGCTCCACTTGCATTATGCTGCCAACATGCTGATTGTCGTATAATTGTTTGGACTGTATATGCACTCTTGTGCACACAAACAATGTAGCTATCATGCTTATGTTTTATTGTCATGTGACATTTACTTCTGTTTCAATATGTGCATGACACACATTAACACATTACACTTTCCTGCCACATTCAGATGTCCATGTATTGTGACAGTTAACCTGCAGCTGCTGCTGCAAGACACAGCCTGTAAACATGTGTTTTACTGAAGGCAAATGGCAGACAAAATATGTTGTCCACAGTCCAGCACTAACACTGTGGTATGGCTTGGAACTGTGCATTGCCAAATCACGCATGTGCAACAGAAGGACATGTCATTCTCCATGTGTTTTGGATGACAGTTGCCATGATATCCCACTGGCATGATGTGCTGTTGTGTGCCATAGGTTGGTAATAATGATGCTATGTGGGATCATACACAGATGTATCATGTCTATGTGGAGTCCTCCTTTTCTGACTGCATCAAACAGCAATGTAGTATTAATCTATACTCAGTGGTACAGATAATTTATTCTTTAGCAGTACATTATGCCATGTTTGCTATATCTTAAATTTCTACATCCATTACTTATTCACATATGTTCCCACCTTCCACAAATAGTTGTAGACATTAACTGATTGTACATGTGTCTGCACATAGTCGAATCCATACTTACACACAGTTGTACCTTTGACGTATGAGCCTTCACTGACTTACACCTGATGTGCCGTAATGATGCTCACAGGAGTGCCCTCTGCTCAGTAATGAGCAGGGTGGTTGACATACACCTGGGGTGATTTATTCAACATTTGCATGACAGTATTATGTGTATGTTCTTGAAATTCTTGGCTTGATGACCTATGCATGTTGATGTTATATGATTACACATTACTGTGCATGAGTGTTTTGTGCATGGCCAGTTCTATGGACATCAACAATCGCCCTGCTCATGTGACATACATTTTCCATTTGATTGAATGGATTTTTGGTTTGGCTTCTACAGTACCCTATGTGCTGTCACATGCATTTGCAATGTGTCAACTTACCTTGTCCTGCTTTTCCCTGATGTGGGCCCAGGTTGTCCACCTCCCTTCCACCTTTGTATTTCCATATTATATTTTGCATGTAAGTTTGCCTTTCCTGCAATTATTGACCATTGCCATGTATTAGTTTGACACTGTGAACATGTGCCAAATGTATGGCCATTTTATGATATAGGATATCTGCACACAAATCACTTGCTACTGCTTGCAAAGCATCTTTGTTCTCATTACACTTGTGTGCTAACCATTGTACCTTATTAACATTCATGTGCACAAACTGCTATATTTATTAAGCCATAGTGTTATATCAATAAATATTCTTAGATGTCTTTTGGAGTCTTTATATGTATTGACCTAAATTTCAGGTAAGTTCCATTTAGGCCACTGACAGTAATCCATATACATCTACACCTGTGCATTGCCTTTGACATTGCATATGTGTGTGACATATACACACTCTATTATATGTTTGTTTGGGTTGTTTACAACTACTTGTCTCATTTTGTTGCTTTTCTGCAGTACTTCTGTTTGGCACCGGGCTTAGTTGTTTGCTTTTCACATGCATGGTTGGGAGTTTGTTTCTGTTTTCTGCTGCAGTTATCTGCAGTTAACTTGCATTGTTAGACCTGCATTTGTTCATCTGCAATGTTGCTTGGCTTACACCTGCACTGCTGATGGACTGCTTGGATATGCATTTATTTATCTGATTTGTACTGTGATCCTAATTTATTACCCTCCAACACACATCTACCACTGGTCACAGACATACAGGTATGACTGCCACACAGTTTTCAACATGGCATAATGTGATAGTGCATAGGCAAATGTGTTTTTCTGCATTTCACTATGGCTGCTATGCATCCCCACCCTGCTTGATAACTTTCCCATTGCCTGTGTTGGTCAGTGTGCCATCTGTGTAACTTACCTCTCCTTACTGTTTTTTTCCAACCTTTGTCTGTCTTGTATTGTGATATTTGTTCTGTGGGTATACCTGCTGTGATGGCCTTCTCCTCCTCTTTCCCAATGTTTACCTTTCCTACTCTTCTTAAAAAATGGGGCCTATTCCCACCAAAAACAAATTGTCCATACCCCTCTGACTTTCCCTCTGATTTTCCTATTCCAACATCCCTCTTGTGTGCTTTTTCTTCACACAGACCCCACATCTTCTTTTTCATCTCCCATTTTCCTTGGGTGGGTGCATTACTTGTGTTTCCCACACATGTCCAGATCCCATAGTTAGCAAATGTTTGCTGTGGTGATGTGGCAATGATCGCCTTTCATCTGTAGTAATATTTTATTAAAAATTTTATGGATTCTACCAGAATATGTAAATCAGGCATATTTTAATCGTATATACTTTATGGAGATATCAGTAGTTGTATCTGAGCTTACTGCAAGGATTGCTGGTAATATATATTACAAACAGCACTGGAGCTTTAAAGCAATTTTACTGAATAAATTACAGAAATATCAGAAGTTGTGTAACATTTCTCGATAAATTTCTGAAAATATGTGTTACGAATGCAATACAGCTTACACTGGGTTAGTTGGTAATTTTTTTTTTTTGTATCATAACAGAGTCAGTTATATTCCATAGTTATCATTAACCTTGCTGGACAGATTCTGTTATACATATGTCAGTAAAGCTATCAGGATGTTTGAACTGTGATAATGTTTTTGTAATTTTGTTAATGCACAGTGTGGTTTGACACCCATTTCTCATTACTTATGGATTACTTGTGGATTTGTTCACTGCACCATTGCTACTGCAATACTCTTGTGTGCTGAGCTATTCTGAGTTTATTGAGGTACATACATTTACATACTACAACATTATCAGCAAGTTTAGAGCTGATGTTGGGGAAATACCCCAAAATCTAAAAATTTCCAGAATCCGGCCCTAATATTGTTATCCATATTATCTCCCTGCCTACATTGGCTATCTTGTATTCCATTCAAATCCATTATTCTGTTTTTTTATTAAAACTGTTGCTTTCTGAATGAACTGTAGCATACACTGCAACTCTTCTCAACTCTCCTGTTTTCTTTCTGCACCCCATTTTGTCTCTCCATTGCAGTCCTTCATTTTCTTTTATCTGTCACTCACTGTACAATTGTTTATCTTTCAACCTTACAGCTTTTCAACCAGCAATATATATATATATGTGTGTTTGTGTGTGAGTGTGTAATATTTCCAGTTATCTGGGACCTCTAATGAGAATTTGCATCAATAGTCCAAAATAAAATAAAATACAAATTATTTCCAAATGAAACATATTTAATGCATTTACTGTACCTATATTTAATTTCATTACCACAAAAGTATTCCTCATAAAATGTTTTTTTGTCTATTAACCTAACTTTAAGTTCATTACAGTAACTCAGACAACTTTTATTCTTGTTTGACTTGTAGTAGTATTAATACTGATTTTACTTGAAACTGAGCTGTACAGACATGCTAAACAAATCATCACAGAAACGTCAGCATTAATTTTCTCTTTTGCTACTGCTGGATTGATGAGCCCTCTGCCTCATATTCACATTAAAGTGTACTTTATTGTAACCCACTCTGCACCCGCGAGCTGATTTTCACTGCAGCACCATTTACTGATTCATAGTCCTCTGCATTCCCAGTAGGAAAACATCTCATTACCCAGGAATTTATGGGACTATGACTCACCCTTTGCAGTTGGTGAAGCTATGCAGGAAGGCATCTACCATCTGTGCTGCTATGTATCAGAGACAGTTAAAGGACCATACATATACACGCACATGCACACATGCATGCATGCATACCCATGCATAGGCACTGATATTGGCATGCACATAGTAACACTGTGACTCACAACAGCCATTCACATACTCACAGAGCTATTCACACACTATCCTTGTTACTCTCTCTCTCTCTCTATCTCTCTCTCTCGCTCTCTCCGTCTCTTGCCCCCAGTGACATACCTATACCCACATGCACTATGAGTGGATACATTTCAGCTTGCTAAAGATCACAATAATTAAATTGCCTTCCATTTAAAAAAGAAAGAAAAACAAATTTGTAAGCATTTTTGCAGGGAGGCAAGCCCCACCCTGCACCCCCATCCCCAAACCTATATATTTCAACTCCACAGTTTTACCAACTCAAAGAAATGGGAAATTACACTCCAAAAGGACATCACTGGTGGCAGACCTCACCAACAGTGATGTCCTGAGGAGAAGCTCTGATCCTCAATAATGTGAACATCTGCCAAATGACACTTGAGAGATCAATTTGCATCAGCCATAGCGTACCCCATATACACACATACACTCATACTGTTCCATTCACACGCACAGCAATGTATCTGCATTGGTCATTCATGCAGAATGAAGCAGCTCCGATTCACCTTGCACAAAGGTTCTCACTACAGCTAGATGTAAATGAGGCAACGTGCAGTATCAGTTAGGCAATCTGTCAGCTGAGATCTTAATTCGATACTGATTGTCTACACACATGCCTCTGGGTTTGTTTCATTTATTCTTACCAAACTAATGTTAGAGAAAATTAAGCATTATGTTATATTGAGTGCTATCTAACACCATAACTTGCTAATTCTTTTGTCCTACAAAATGTTTTCAGCACTGTGCCTCATATGGATAACATTAAGACAATGTTAAGGTTTTTCAGATAGTTACTGTGCTCATAAGGATGAGATTCTCTTTATTTAGGTCCAAGACAAAGTAACAGACATTGTTTATGCATATTACACAGTCATGGAATGCAAACTATTGAAACACATGCATTATGTCGAGTTTTGACCTTGCACTGTCCCTCAGCCCACTGATAAATTATAGAGGTAACCACACAATGAAGAAAAGGAAAGTACTCAGATTTGGAAAAATTGGAAACTATCTGATTTTTTTTTTTTTTGTGAGCAACATTTTTAATGGATACCAAATAAATTTGGTGACCTGAGAGTACTGTCTGATTAAGTTACTTAGAGCCAGTCAACAGCCAGATGAAGTCTGAGGGGCTCAAACCTTTGACTACAGGGTGAAATTCAGCAACAGTTCACACACCGAGTTCCTTCCCTAAACATATATTTTTGAAACCCATTTTTGAAAACTAAGTCAAACACATGTGTTTCTTGAAAATCTACCCCATTTTTCTTGATTTGGCACATACAGAATAACAATCATCTGGTTTAGTTGATTGTTTATAACAAGTAAAATGGCTGTTACTCAAGGGACAAACCTTCTTTACATGCATGTTATTAATACTGTTTGATCCAGAGTTGTTTATTTACATCTTGACTATAAACTACAGTTGATAAATCATAACTGAGAGGAAGTGCTATATATAATTATATTTTTGGTGAAAAGATGTTTGTAATAGTTATCATCACAATATTTACTCTGATGTAAATAATAATCCTGTTTGTTAACCAGGTATGCCTACTTGACACAAAGTACCTTTTTAGAAGCAGCGTCTCATTAAGGGACTTGTTTGAGGTTACACTAGACAAATGAGAGATGAGAGAATCAAACCCTGTACCACAGGAACTACAGCTCACACTGTTAATTTCTGCACCAAGTGCCAGACGCATGTTGTTGGATATCTCTAGTGCCATACATTGCATGGTTATGCACTTTTGTTTTTTTTATCGGTACCTTTTCCCTCCTATTGATCTCAAGACTATTAGTTCCACGATCATTGCAATGTCTACTTGAAAGGCAAATGGCAGGAGCCTAAGCTGACCATAGAGTCATTATCCAGGTGGTTAATTAGGGAGATAGGATGTACTGTTGTGTCTCGAGTCCTAGCTAGTAGCTAACTTATACTCTTCATTGTGCAAGGATTGTCGATGCCTACCCAAATGTACATGTGCATTTCCACACATGAGAAAACAAAGTTTATCCGTTACTACCTTCTGTCATCAAAGACTATAAGCTCCCCCCTACAATACTAATAGCAGGTGACATACATCCAAATCCAGGTCCAAACTCAAATCTTATCTCAACCCCAAATATTGCTCTTACCATTGCCCAACAAGCAGCTCCTCACAAACAAATCTCCTTCTACTCTATTAATACCCGAAGCATTCTAAACAAAGTTAATCAATTTCATGCATGGATAGCAAATCATATCCCAGACATAATCACAGTAACTGAAACCTGGCTTAAACCCCATAACCAAGATAAAGATACCCCCCCCCCCAGTTATAACATAATTCGCCTTGATCGTAAAAACAAAAAAGGTGGTGGGGTTGGCATACTCTACACTATCAATCTTACAATCCCTCCCATTACACATCCTACCCCATCTTTCTCCCCCCCCCCAGCAGAAACACTGGCAGTTAATCTTAAACTAAACAACTATACTACAATTACAATAGTAGCCACCTACATCCCACCAGGGGATAATGTTCCACTACTGTAAAATATTCTTTCCTATCTCTCCTTAAAAATCCAAAATGAAACAATCCTTCTTGGTGACATTAACATCAATTGGCTAACCCTACATAACCCAGGATCACCACATAATATTAACTTATATGGATTTACTCAGCTAATTACTAAACCTACACACTCTAACAATACCCACACTACTAATACCCTCATTGATTGGATACTTGTCTCAACCCCTTCCAAATATCACCATACTGAAACTCTTCCTGATTCCCTGAGCGACCACTCACCGATAAAGGTGCTAAGGTACACAAACCATCTCCCTAAACCACATAGATATATCATTAGACACAATCTCTCCAATTTCAACCCTGAAACCTTAAACACTCTGTTATCTAGAGTATGATGGGACCTCCTTACTCAGCTCCCCCTAGATGAAGCAGTCATTACTTTTAACACTACTCTTCTAGATATAATAAACTCTCTAGCCCCACCTTGTAAAATTAGGACAAAAGCTGAAATATCTTCCTGGCTAACTAAAAGCACTAAAACTCTCATGAAGCCTAGAGAAAAGTCCTGGAAAATGGCTATATACAAAAGACCCTAATGACATACAAAGATGTGAAGAACAAAGAAATCTGGCCAAAAGACTAATCAACAAAGACAAAAAAAGAATTCTACTTTAACCCCCCCCCCCACAACACTAAAATTTGACCCAAAATAATTCTGGAATGCTGTAAATCATATACTTCACCCTGGAAACCCTACCTCACCCAACTCTACCCCAGAAAAGACACCTGTAAAAATTGTCAATACCTTCAATGCTTACTTTGTTGAATCTATATCCAAACTCTTTAACTCAAATCGCTCTACTAAAACTTACCCCATAAACCCAGATTCCTCCTCAACAACTACCCCTCACAAAATCTTCTCCCTCAAGCCCATATCCACAACATACATCTGAATCCTACTCTCTAAACTAAAACCATGCTCAGTATCCGCCAATAACATCCCATCTTTCTTTCTTCAGATAGCTGCCCACTCACTAGCCTTTCCTGTCTCTATAATCATTAACCATTCAGTGTCTGAATCCAAAGTCCAATCTATCTGGAAACAGTTCTATACCCTACCTATCCACAAAGGAGGTAACTCCAGTGAAATCTCCAACTTTAGACCTATTGCCATCCTCTCTCCTCTGTCAAAAGTTCTAGAAAAATGCACACATAATCAAGTTATGGATCCTCTCACCCAAGAAAACCTTCTTACTCCTACACAACATGGTTTTCAACCAAAACACAACACCTATACTGCACTTCTATCCTTTCTAAATACTATTTCCATGGCCAGAGATGATGAAAAATTAATCTCCTGTCTCTTTCTTGATCTCTCAAAATCCTTTGATACTGTCTCTGACTCTCTACTATTAAATAAACTGTCTAACCTTAACTTCTCCCCCAGAACAGTGGCATGGTTTGAAAGCTACTTTAAAGAAAGGTATCAATCTGTAAAATGGGACTCTGCTTTATCTACTCCCCTTTCAATTGATATGAGTGTCCCTCAAGGATCCATACTAGGGCCATTACTCTTCAACATCTTCACAAACCTATTGTATACCTCCTGCCCTCTCTCCTCTATTATACAATACACCAATGATTCTACCATCATAACAATAGCAAACTCCCACTCTGAACTCTTAACAGCTACCCAGTCTTCCTTTAACTCATTAGAAACATGGCTCTCAAACAACCAACTCATCCTTAACCCTAAAAAACAAAACTACTACTCTTCCTCCCTAAAACAGCCAGTCACATAAAAACTTATTTTACTATCCAGTCACTCAACAAGACTCCTATTGCAGTTGAGCCTAGCTCAAAACTCCTTGGCATCACAATAGATGATCAACTAAAATTCGACCTCCATATTAATAATTGTATCAAGAAAACACTCCTTAAACTAGGTCTACTTTACATAAATAACAAATTTCTTACTCAGCAAGCTAGAATAGCCCTGACTCATGCCTATTTTCTTCCCTGCTTAACATATTGCTCACAAATCCTTAATAACCTAAACTCCTATCTCCTTTCAAGACTTGAGACTACATACCACAAAGTAGCTAGATTTGCAACCCAACAGCCATATATATCACATCACTGTCTATAAGACATCTAAACTGGCTAGAACTGCCCCACCTCCTCCTCCTCTCCCAACCCCAAACCATACACTTAATTCTTTACCAGCCATCCTTCTGTCCAGCCTTATACTCTATCATCTCCCACTATGCTCCTGCAAGAGACCTCCGAAGCTCTTCCCTTGACCGCTTAACAATCTATGAGCCCAAATCAAAATCTGGATTTAACTTATACAGCTTCCATCCCTCTATTGAATGGAATAAACTTATCGAAATTCAAACAAACATGGATTCCAAACAATTTAAACAAACTCTAAAAGAATACTTCAACAGAAAATGGATCTGCCAATCCTCTAACCCTCCTTGAAAATTTCTACTCCCACTTCTCTAATCTAGGCTTTTCCTCTTCACTTTACTTGTACTATATCCTGTTTAGATAAATTGTTAAAAATCTTTTCTCCTGTGTTAACTTTTTTATATTTACTAATTCTTGTATAATATTACTGTGGCTGTAATGTTGCTGCTTATGTTAATGCCAATTGTATAATATTTGGTCATAGATTATAGATTACTATATGTATTTACTGAAGCTTTTCTCCCCAGGCCTCTGCTGAAAAGGGGCTTCGGCTCAGTCAGACATTCCCAGTCAACAAATGTAAAATAAAATAAAATAAATAAATAATTATAGCATATGCATCTTGGCAGTATCAAAAGTGTATACCCAACCAGTTGTACATCATGCCATGCTCCTCTCTCTCACTCTCTTGTCTGTCTGTTTCTCTCAGTCTTCCCTCCTATAGGTGGCAGCACTGCAACAAGTTGGACCATCTCCCATTCCAGAGGGTAGAAAAGATGATGTCAGCTTCTCATTTCCACTTACATCCTACAATTCTGGCAAGTGTGGGTCATAGTTAAGATTTTATTCCTCTGCTCGATAAAATCATTAGGATTGTGAAGTGTGATGTTAACAGCTGACTTTGACTTTTACACTTTATCTAACTGAGTATGTTACTGAAAATGGAAGATGTATAGCTGTTATGGTGGCAAATGTATGGTGTAAACATAATATTTACCTTCTTATAAAATAGTATTTTGGACTGGTATGTCCAATTTTCAAACAAATATTTACTGATCCTCAATATATATAAGTGCCCATGCACACCTATGTCTCAGCACTGAATGATATTTATCCTTTTTCCTAAAAAAACTAAATTACCTGCAAAGAGGTACTTGTTTGGTCATACGTAACTATAAATGAAGAGATAAGCATATAATCTTTTATTCTGTAGCATGCTAGTGGTTAAGAAGTCATGTTTGCTTATCTCACTCATTTTATGCAATTTAACAAGACAAATGTACAGCTGTTTCAACAGTTAAAGACTTCCCAGGGTAACCATTTGAAATGCCATAACCCACTAAAGTGAGCCCAAAAACATGTAGATTGAATGGCCAAAACAAACAGACTAACATATATTAATTCTGAGATGGTCATTTCTTGGAATATTCCCTTTCTTCTTTGACACGGCCATCTCAGAATTAGTATGAGTGCAGGAGGTACAGGAGTGCTTGCCTCCCTACAAAAAAAAGTTTAAAAGAGAAGAGTGATGTCCAAGATTCATTCTTTTCCTTCATTTCCATAATTTTTTTTTTTTGACATTTCAATAGGGAGCCCTCAACTATTATACATATACATACATATACATTCATACACATCCACATATACATACATGTACATCATACCTCTCAACCTGGAAACATCAAAAATCTGGACAAGGCCCATGAAAAATAGGTACAAATCTGTATGCTGATTAACATCTAATTTGCATACATAATTACATAACCCCACCCACTACAATGGAATTGTGGGATATCAACTTTCAAACTCAAACTGAAGAACAGACAACCAAAATATGTCATCACTGACCCCCTGCAGCGATTCCAATGTCCCATTACCTGGCGATTTTGCCCTATTTACCATAAACACTAATATGTGCATACTGCTTTACTTCCACAATGATTATTTGGGATTTTATTTTTACATCTGCTAAACAAAGCAATACTGTCTCAATGAAAATAGACTTGGCATTAAAACTTCTCTGCTCTTGAAACACATTAATTGAAATATCATTGAAACCCACACCACATCCAAAGAAAATGCATCTGGCCAGTGATGAATAAAGATTACCTTTGGGTTGTTTTCAAATCATTGGCCACTTGCACACAAAACAAGAAACATTTATGTGTTCTTTTCTTTGATACACCTTCCTTACTTTATTAAGTTATATTCCTTGTATAATACAACACACTTGTTAGAGCGTATTTTAAATTTATTGTTTGAACATTTTTCCAGTAGGCTGTATGGAAGGTAATGAAACAAAATGCTTGAACCAATAATGACAAAACTGCCCAATTCAGAACATTTCCATCATAAGTCTACTTCCACACCCAAACTATAAACAGAATAATAGTAGTATAAGCCATAGGCATCTTGCACAGCTTCTCGCACTTATTTTCAATTTCAGGATTTTTTTGGGGGGGGCAAAAGGTCAAAAACCAGGGACACATTTTAAACATTGCTTGTATAATTTTGGAAAATTGATAGAATAAAATGCTGTTACCACCATAGATGTTATTGGCAAGTCTTGAATCCAGAACACTACACACTACAGTCAGTGCAACATACCACTATGCTAAATCAGCAGTTTAAACAATAGGAAGACTGTAACTTAATAGCTATCATTTAGTGAATTCAGTTCTCACTTCTCACATAGCTCTCAACATCTTAGCACAAAAAACCTGGACAAACAACAAAGCCAATAATGGGGGAATAAAAATTCTGTTGTCACCATAGCTCTCAAACTCTTGGCATAAAAAACCTGGACAAACAACAAAGCCAATAGTGGGGGAATACAAATTCTGTTGTCACCATAGCTCTTAACTCTTAGCTAAAAAAAAAATGGAGCAAAGCTGAGAAATGGTGGTGGCTAGGGACTTTAGTCTCTTTTTACCCTGTACCAAAGGTACAGGGTTTGAGCTTAAATACCTGTAGCCACCAGATCTATTACATAATTGGGGGCATTTTCACAAACACACACACACACACACACACACACACACACACACACACACACATTGTATGCGACTTGCAGTTTTACATTATTGACCTTGTAGTACCAGTCATTTGAAGCAGGCACTAAGGAATTAACATCATAGCACTGCAGTTTTACAAACAGATATATTGTTAGCCTTAGTCCACTTCCTGATCCTCAACAGATTGAAAAAAAAAGGAATAGGAAGAAGCAGTGGGGTATTCTCTTGTTAGTCATTGATACTATAGATCAATACATAAAATCAGTGCTATTCAGAACCTCCTGCTGTTTTTGCTGATCTACCTATGCCTGGTTTCAGAAATTTACAATGGCGTGCACATGACATACAATAAGAGTGTTATGTTAGTAGCTGGTTAACCCTCCAGCTGGGCTGCAGGCAGTACTTTATCCTTCTGTGTCAAGGGTGTGGCTGCTCCACTGACATTCTATCAAAGATTACAGTTAATTCTCCTATACATGTTTGTGTTAAGTGAAGCTAGCTATAAACTAAACAGTGTTATCAGCATTTGAGGTTATCCATCTATAAAGATCACTGCACCAATCAATACATTCAGTTTGTTCTAACATCAATATTCTTTGCTAACCTTAGCCATCATGTAATGTACAACCATTTAACTCTAGAATTTAAGCATGTACAGGTAATGAACCATGGCATGGCCTATCATATTTGCTGGACTTGTATCAAACTGCTAGAGAGATAAGATTAGTATCACTATGAATGCATTCTTAATATGGCCAACAACCACTAAAAATGGTGGTAGATCTCTTAGACTGCTCCCTATGCATATAGACCAACCTGCCTGTTAGTATAAGAAAATGTTCTGCCTTGGTAACTGAACTGCTTACTACAGTCAAATATAATATAAACCTCAATTTTATGCAGTCTCACATGATATGTTAAAACTCTAAGGAGTGCGAAATATCAGTTACCAAAATCCATTAAAGATTAAGAGAGTAAAATATGTAATCCTGTTTTGGCTGATAACATAATAAATGATAATGTTATGCTTTTTTTCCACTCCATTAAACAATAGGTTCTTTGAACATATAAGAATGACTTGTTTGGCAGTTTTAATGCTATAAAAGCAAGGACTTAACGCTGTTTCATATTGTAAATTTGCTACTTCCAAATTGTGTTTTAGAAAATATCTGCCTTAAGTGCTGATAATGCATAGACCATGATTACAATTTAGCAAAGTCATAAAATATGCATTAATGGCTGTATGTGAAGGACATCTCCTATGTGTACACACACACACACACACACACACACACACACACACACACACACACACACACACACCCTTTGTTCCTTACCTAATCCAAAGTTATTTCCAAAACAGCAGTGGATTTACCATACAGCAGAAGATCCATTAAGTCGCTATGGCAGCAGCGTCAAAGCAAAGCCCTTCTCTCCACTCGGCAGCAGCACCAAAGTCATTTTGGCTAGGCTAAAGCAAAGCCAGCAATTCTTCTCTTGGCTTGGCAGCAACAGTTAGTTCAGAACACTTCCTGCCTGCTTCTCTCTGCTCAGCGACAGCAATAGTTAGTTAAAACACTTCCCCGCCTGCTTCTTTCAGTAGCTACTGCTTGCAGCCAGCTGGAAATGATGACGTGAGCTCCTTGAGCTCAGTTCCGACTGGCTGGTAGTGCTGATGGAGCTGACGTCATCGCGCACGTGATGATGTCAGCTCCAACAGCGCAAAAATTTAAAAAGTAAAAAAACAAAAGCAAAGAAATCGGAAATGAAGGGGTACCACTCGGGAATCGTGGCACCCCTTCATTTGGACCCCAAAACTTGGTACAAAACGAGTAATTTGGGATGTTTGGGAGGTCTGATGTACATATTCAGATCCACGTATACATGCACGTACATATTCAGATCCACATATACATGCATGTACATATTCAGATCCACATATACATGCATGTACATATTCAGATCCACATATATATACATGTACATATTCAGATCGTACATATTCAGATCCACATATATATGTATGTACATATTCAGATCCACATATACATACATGTACATATTCAGATCCACAGCACTATGTCAACTTACAGTTTAATCAACAGAGTATAGCATGTGCATGTTTGACTGGGGAATGTTTGGCTGACTGGATGTGTTAACTTGTGCAAGTTACATCAAAAAAGAGAAAATGTGTTTGGAGAAGGTAAATGTATAGATATTTGGTTTAGTATGGCGATTGAGTGTGTTTGAGTTTTTTGGGTTAGGATTAGAGTGAAGGATAAAGTAGGTGATAGGCTGTGTGATGTGTGGGAGATGAGTATTTGTGTGAGTGCTACGAGTTACGGGTGGAGTAAGGTTTAGGTAAGGGGATAGAGCTGGTATAGTGCATGTCTGTATGTATATGTTGTGTGTCCAAGACCATCTTTTGTACTGGGGGTGTTATGGAAAGTGCTCTTGTAAAATATGCTTGTTGGTTGACAGCACTTAAATTGACCACATTTGGTTGACATATGCAGATGGTCGAGAGTTGTGTGAGATCGATAATCCCCGAGTTAGGGAACATTCCCTTTTTCCAGGGATTGTGCAGTCTTGGAATTAGAATTTGTAATTAGCAGGAGGTGGAGGGTGCAGAAGGGGATTCCCCCCTGCAAAAAATTATGTTAACTGTATTTTTTTGTTGGACAATTTGCATGCTCTGAAGTTATTTCTCAGTGCATGTGTGATAGCATTTGGTTTGTCAACCTTTTTTGGTTAATATTTCGAAGGTCAACGTATGGGCTTCTTGACTAAAGTAAATAGGCTCATATATATATATATATATATATATATATATATATATACATATATATATATATATATATATATATATAAACTCACACACCCACACACACACACACACACACACACACACACACACACACACACACACACACACACACACGCATTATTCATCCTACAGCTACATATGCATGCACACATATACCCAATAGATATGCGCACACACACACACACACACACACACACACACACACACACACACACACACACACACATGTACACATGCAGATAGATAAACAGATAGATATATGTGCATGTATTTACATTAATGTATAGGTAATAGTGAAAAATGCTATACCTGTTGGTTCATAATGCTTGTAACTTATTAAATTTACTGACAATAGAAGCATATTTTTGTCATCTTAGCTTTGACACTGAACTGGAATAAAGCTTAGTGATTGTGCTTATTCTGAGAGGAACATAAGAACTCCCAATATTTTAAGAGATAGTAGCAACAGAAAGCCTAAGACTAGGTGGTTCACATGAATATTACATATTTTATTATTTTTAACCACTTTAATGTAGCTTGTAATGTATGCTTCACTTCATGTGCTCTGCTGTGACCTATTACAGCACTTTAAAAGATAGATCCCTTCTCACGGGGGAAGGGGGAGGGAAACTCTAGCAGCCAAGCATTTTCACTTTTATCTATGCAAGTCTGCTGACCTGTTGTTTTGCTGTGGTCAGTATTAACTCTTTTGTTCAGACTTGCAGTGATGTTCATGATACATTTCTCTGTACATAATTAGTAAATTCAAAGCAAATGAACTGCTGTAAACTGGTTTACGTGCCCAAAAACATGACAAGCTTCAATCCTCTGTCTTGGAAAAGGCAACGAAGAATATTACCTCCTAACCAACACGGATATCTAAGCTTTTTTTTTCTGGAAAAATTAATCATTTGACAAAACAAGTGGATACTGCATTCATATGCCCAAGATGCTGATTAAACTGGAATTATTTCTATTAATATGTTTGTGTAAATGATGAATGTAACTAGAGACCTTGGAAAGGAAGACATTTTGTTTTAGTTCTCTGGTTATAGATGTATGCTGTAATGAACACATAATGCTCAAGAGAGAATTAGTAATTTTTTGAATTTGGTTTATACAAATGTTAGGCTGGGGAATGATCGGATATATGCATATTTATTCAGCCATATACCATATATGCTTCTGTTAGAATGGTCTTATACACATATGGCTACAACTGCACTAGATAGTTAATCAGGATGTTGCAAAGTAAAACAAGATTTTCAGTTGTCCACAGAATACAAACATGCTTTTCCTTCTTCTTATCTAGAGATGACTGTAGTACCAAGCGTGCAATGATACCCAACCAATATTCTAAGGGAAAATCTCACATAATTTAGTCTACTATTCCAAAATATACAGATACAGTTTTATGTTACAGTACACTTCAATGGAGAAAAAAATACATCATTCATACAGATGAGACAAATACAGATTTAAAATAAATAGACACATACAGGACCAGTCTGCTATACTAAAATATCGAATGCCTAACTTTCAGTACTAAAAGCCTCTTATAAACATGGTTTCAAAATATATAAGTTAATGCTATCTGGAAGCTTAGATTAGAGTGTTAAGGCTGTGAGCTGCTATTAAGTTTCATCCTGTAGAACTGGAACTAACTTCATGAATGCCCTAAGCCTAGCTTGCTTAGCATGTTAAAAATAATGCAATAAATACATGCATATGCATACATTAACCATACATATTCACTTTATCATGGCTTTGGATATTGGAAGAACTGAAAACTGGTTTCCATGGGGGGGGCTCACCCCATCACACCCCATCTTCTTATAAATGCTAACTCAAAGATCACTGTACCTCAGATGAATAATCCTTTCTAATGTACGTAATTCCTCAGAGTTTTGAGAATTGCTCTATTAGGTCTTAGGGGAAAAAAACAGGAAACTCCTAGGAGGACATGACAGTAGTTAAGAGTAGAAAACACCAAAGCAGAAGATTAACACAAGGATCTGCAAAGGGAATAAACCTTTTTGCTATTTACATCCACAAATGTAAAGTCCAAGCAGGAGTCCTCATCAACAAACGTACAGAAAGTTGTTGTTTCTTTTGGCTTTTCCCGGTTAGGGGTCGCCACAGCGGAACTCCGGTCCGCTCATGATTGGCAGTAGATTTTTATGTGCTGGTTTGCCGGGCCTAACGCACAACCTTCAATGAAGGAATGCCATTCTCGCATGTCTAACTGAGAATCGAACAGGCAACGTCTAACTGTGAGGCGACAACGCTACCACAGCACCACCACCGCAGTGAACAAACGTACAGAAAGTCAAGACTACAAATTCAAAATATCTGAAGCTGACATCATATTGTTGATGTATAGCTCATAGGTTCATAGGTTGGTACTCAGCTATCACCCCTAGGGCCTATACAAGCCTACCCATAACAATTCCTTGGATATTTCTTCCCACAATATTTACTTCCCTAAGAAGAGACATCATGATAGGTTACCATAGACAGATGACATAGTGGTTGTCAAAGATGTGTTATTAAAAAGGATTGACTACATATTAATTAACGTGTTAGACATTTAATGAAGATGTCAAAAAACAAATCACATCACAGGGGACTATTACAGTTCTGCCAGGTGCATAATTAATTTGTCTATGTATGCTGGCATAGTCTGATGAAAGATCTCACATGTCAGAACTGGTTGCATTACCTACCAACTCACCTGCTCCCTTCTGCTATCTAAACTAAGTCAACTCATCTTTTTCAGACACAATAGACCATTTTTCAGCTACCTCCAAGGTAAGACTCACTGCTGAATATTATACTGTTGGATTCCCAAAAAACATTTAAGGAAAATAAATGGATTGCATTCATCTTAATCTCTATGATTTTCCTTCCAGAAGCTAAACTAGTATCTGGATTATACTGTTTACTACTTATTGGAGCTATCAAGATCACATCTGCAAGGTTATGTGTCTCTATATGCTTTTATTAAGAAAGCTTTTAATCAAATATTTAACCAAACTGTCAGTAAATCAAACCAATGATTTGTAAAATGTGAAATTAAAAGATAGTATACACCACTGTACATTCAAATAAAAGTTGAAACCTGTCTAAAATGGGTAAACAACATGGTGTCGCTGTATATTCAGATAAAAGCTGAAGCCTTCCAAAATGGGCAAGCAGCATGCTATCACAACTGGCAATGTATTTTCTTTGCGCCATGAACAGTACACTGGAGTTTCACTAACATAAATGTAAAGACTTCCACAAATATGGGTCATATCTCAGTTAAGGTTTCAGCACATTTCTGGGTTACTACATTCCTTCACATTTCACAGACTGAAGACCCAAAATCTGTAGTGTCCATTACTGACACTGCTAATAAATATAGATTTATTTCAAAAGTAGACAAATACATTGGTCCCTATATGCTTTAGTCAGATAGTTGCTTTTATAAACCTACTTTCTCCAACTTCTCATTGCTTGAGATATCCCATATTAAAGGAGCACCTCCCCATCTATATTTTTGTGTCTAAGGTTCAGATGCAAGATGGTGCCCTACATCAACCAATTAGTCAGTTTTACATGGTTAGAAGGATCTAACTCATCAGCAAGAACACTAGAAAATTGTGGAAACTTTTATGAAAAAATTGAGGAAATGTTATTCAAAAACTGCAGGAAAATTGTAGGCTTCTGTACACAATTTTGGTTCTTCTATGAAACTTCAACTTTCTAAAAGTCGTCATTCCAAAATGACAAAAAAAAAAAAATGCCCAAAATTCAGAAGGGGTAAAAATTCATTTTTAGTTATTTTTGTGGGGCAGCAACCCCCGCCAACACCTCTGAACTTATATATACCAACCCCATGTTTGCACCAGTTTGAAGGGAAACATCTCCTTAAGGAAGTGAATCATTGCCAGCATGCAGTTACAAATCACACCAACAATGATTTCCTATGAGAAACAACATTCAACATTATGTCATTTGTTTTTGTTTTGCTGCCGGCTACTGTCACTTAAACAATTTCATCTCGAGCATGAGTAGGGCAGCCTGCAACCTTACAGTCCCCCAGCAGTTTGTTATATTATGTGCCACAGCTTGTATTAATCAGACCAGGCACTAAGCAGCGGCTCTGCTCATGGTTTTGTTTTCCATGACTATACCGTTACATGTATGTAGAATGAGTGTGCTGCTGATATCTTACTTATTTATTTGATATTTTAGAAGCTTGGCTAGTAAATAACTACTGAACACCTTGAAAGGGCTAATTAATTCATTTTGGATGGCAACATTTTGAGTGTCAATGAGATAAAGGCTTAGGATATAATTCAGTTAAAGTGAATTATACGGTATAGCGACAGTTTACAAAACTCAATTTATCCAGAGTAACGCACATTAAATGTAACTGATTTCTGAATCCCTGTGGTAAATGAGATGAATGTAATATTCAACATAGGAATTATTGTAATAAAATATATCTGACTGGAGATTTGTGTGAGTTTATTTATCTTCTCTTCTGCTATGCACACATCATAATTTACAATGCACTGACTCCCAACACACATCTTGAAAGAGACGTATTGCTTTGAATTAGCCACCATCAGTTCCAAGAAGGGCACAGATGTTAGTCGTAGTAAATATTACAGTTACGCAAAATCATTAATAACATTTCCTTGCTTTCTAAACAACATTGTATTGCTGAAATGTATAAACCAGCATATACTGAATCAAAGTATAAAAGTAGATTTTTGAAATCCTTTTGTATTTTTAGAAACTTGAATAAGCATATGTTTCTCTGTATAACTGTGCATTGAATACAAAGCTGTTTGATTTGGTAGTTCCATTATAAATGCTGTTACTGCATTCAGTGTCTTGAGAAACCTGAAGACTGAGCTTTTTTATCACTTTAGTGCTTGCACTGACTCCTGAGATGTAACCTGAAAATGAGTTTGGTGATGATTAGATGTATGAATCAATGTAGGTTAGATGTTATTGTTCCCCCATGAGCCTCTGTCTTGAAAACTGTTAAAACCGCTTTTGTGACGGTGCTATGTTGTGTTTCTTATCAAATATCAATATCGCAATAAGGTAACTGATGCTGCAGTATCTCAGGCAGTTATTTGAATTTATACTGCATTAGATTTGTGAAGTACATGCTCAACTGACACCTTCTGTAAGAGGCACTTTTAGCTAGTAGGTAGAAATTGCCGTATTACAATATTATATGTTTTGATTCTTGTGGCAGGTCTTATTGGCAATATACCTTGGAATAGGTATTATGCTTGTAAACACAATAATGAAATTCCACATTTTACCAGAATCCACAAAACCATGGTCTCATAGCCCCTTCTGTATCAAATATGTGCTAAAATGTGACTGGAGACTTCTTAGATATCATATGCACAGGAAGATGGAACTGCCGTCCATCTACAACTTTGGGTCCACTTTTTAACTATATACTTTACTTATTTTTATATCTGTCTGTTTATCTGTGTATCTATCTATCTATGTATCTATCTATCTATGTATCTATCTATCTATCTATCTATCTATCTATCTATCTATCTATCTATCTATCTATCTATCTATCTATCTATATGTCTGGCTATCTATCTATCTATCTATCTATCTATCTATCTATCTATCTATCTATCTATCTATCTATCTATCTATCCATCTATCTTTCTATCTATTGCTTTATATCCTCATCTCAGTAGCCTCATCTACTTCCATATCCCTACAATTTTTTATTCACAGTGACTAACCTCTTACACTAAAAAGTTTGAAAAGAGAAACTGTAACATATTTGCAGATACACTGTATATAAGCTGCACCTATAGGTTTGATAAGAGAAACTGTAACATATTTGTATATATTTCTGAATATAAACTGTATTCTTCATAGGCTTGAAATGTAAGACTGTAACTTGTATGTTAATACAATATGTTTGTGCATATACTGTAACTTGCTTGTTTTTATCTGTTTGTAAGTTTGGAGCTTTTCTCCCCAGGCATCCGCTGAAAATTGACATGTATCCAGTCGGACTATTCCGGTCAACATATAGAAACAATTAAATGCAAAAGTTCAAAATTCCTTTACCAACAAAAGGAGGACAATAAAGGCACTATACATATTAGTATGCTTTTACATCACTTTGCTTGTTTGCTTTAAATGGTTAAGCCCCTTTATGCTGCAAACATCAGAGGAAAAATACATTCAGTGGAAAATAGTGAAAAAATAAAGTCATTTTTGCAAGTATAACTACATACATCACACAATAAACAATACATTGAATAAGCTATACATGTTTGGGAACAACCAGCGGTACAAGTAATACCCACTGGAAAAAATTAATTTGCATGTGATTGCATCCTATAAGATGATGAAAACATTGATATATGGCATATAACAGTACATATATTTGCTGTTAGCCTACAGTATACCATTTCTCATTGTTAAAATATAAGACACATCATGACTTATAATGAATGAATATATATTATGTATCCTTGTTAATATAAGAGCAGCATCACGACTTACCCTGAGTGAACATATATCACATATCATTGTAAATATAGGGGCAACATCACGACTTAACCTGAGTGTATAGATTCATAGGTGTGTACTAGGCCAACGGCGCTGGAGCCTTTACAAGCCTAGCCCATAGAAGTGCCCTGGCATCATGCCGCCATTAGTTCCTGGTGCCTCTATCAAGTAGAGCTACTGGAGTGATCCTTGGGGTGAACTTTTTATTTCCCATCCACTCATCAAGATTTCTCTTGAAATGGTCCAGTGAGGTGCTCTGCTTGACATGTATGGGAAGTCTATTCCAGAGCATGGGCAGTTTCTGGGTTATGAACCTGTCCCTCCAACATGTTCTGTTGATTGTGGAAATAAGGTTGAGGTCCCTGGAGCATGTGGTGTGGAGGGATTGGGATTTCTTTAGGTATATGATTTCTAACAGGGCTGGGTCAGACATGGCTTTGTATGTCAAGCAGAGATTGCCTCTTAATAGATAATATGAGACAGAGAAAAGATGGAGTTTTTTGAGTCTGTCTATGTAGGGCATGTGTTTAAGGCCTAGAATCCTATTCATGAGGTGCTTTTGTGGCCTTTCCAGCTGTTGCAGGTGTCTAGTGAGGTAAATGACAAATGGAACATTATACTCAATGACTGGTCTAATGAGGGAAGAGCAGAGAGAGATGATGACCTCTTTCTTCCTGGATGCAAAACCCTTAGTAATGAGATTTGCCAAATAGGAGGACTTTCTGACCACAGTGGTAATGTGGTAGTTGAAGGAGAGGTTGTTGTCAACCTGTGTCCCCAGATCTCTTATAACGCCTTCAGTGTTCAGTGGGCTACCATCAATGTGGTAATTAGTGGGAACTGAGTTTTTCCCAAAGGGAATGATGACGCATTTTTTGGTATTAAGCTTAAGGCCATGGTTTCGACATCAGTCGTTGGTCTCAGCGAGGCCTTTCTGTTGGATGTCTACATCACTTGGGGAGTTAATAATGGCTTCCTGCTTGCAATTTTCAGCGAACCTGGTCACCCAGAGTCCCACCGTTTTGGCCTGGACTTCTGAGAAGTAGATGCCAAACAGGAGAGGACCCAGGACTGATTCCTGTGGGACTCTACTCATGACTGGTTGGCAGTCTGACCTGGAGTCGGCTATTTTCACACTGTGGGTTCTATCTGTGAGCCAATTTGCAACCCACCTAGTGATATAGGGTGATATATCATGTATCATTGTTAATATAGGAGCAGCATCATGACTTACCCTGAGTTAGTATACATCAAGTATCATTGTTAATATAGTAGCAGCATCATTACTTACTCTGAGTTAGTATATATCAAGTATTATTTTTAATATAGGCGCAGCATCACAACTTACTCTGAGTTAGTATATATCAAGTATCATTGTTAATATAGGAGCAGCATCATGACTTACTCTGAGTTAGTATATATCAAGTATCATTGTTAATATAGGAGCAGCATCACAACTTACCCTGAGTGAGTATATATCATGTATCATTGTTAATATAGGAGCAGCATCATGACTTACCCTGAGTTAGAATATATCAAGTATCATTGTTAATATAGGAGCAGCATCATGACTTATCTTGAGTGAGTACATATCAAGTATCATTGTTAATATAGGAGCAGCATCATGACTTACCCTGAGTTAGTATATATCAAGTATCATTATTAATATAGGAGTAGCA
>NC_056728.1:1176470037-1176485037 GCF_019279795.1 Protopterus annectens | reverse complement strand
TAAACTTTAATTTATTGGCATCTCAACAGTAGCACATATAAAGATATGTATTCAGTTCAGTCTTACAGTGATTCCTGACTTTAACTGTCTCAGTATACTTTGTACATATATAAAATTGTTATCAAAAACAATAATTGCAGCCATATCCTTGATGAAAATTCACATTCTATAGTATGTTCTCCAAGTTGCCCTAATTAAGCATTAATGACACACAGCACCTTGAAAATAAAACTTATGACAAAGAAGCCTGCAACATACAGCCCCCCCAACACACACACACACACACACACACACACACACACACACACACACACACACACACACACACACGCACATACATACACACACACATATATATGTATATATATGCACACACACACATATACACACACAGTCTGGATATATTACTACAATTAACGCTATAAATTATTTTTAAAACTTGAAGACATGCATTCTGTCCTATTACTAAGATGTATCTTTCATGTAGCTTTACAAACCATTCTTATGTATGTAATCAGATGTCTAATCTGACCTATCATTGAGTACAATGCCCCCTATGGTATGTACTTAATCAGGCATATCCAACAATTGGAATGCCCACAGAGGTTCCTCACTCAAAAAATACAAGGCTTAAGTAAAATGTCATGTGAAGACTACCTCAAGGCTCTATCCCTGTACTCTGTCTCCTACAGGCGTTTGAGGGGAGATCTATGACTGACATACAGGGCATTGTCAGACCCCACTCTGATAGACCTCCTGCATATCACAAAACAAACAACACCAGAATTGCCAGTTCTAAAGACTTAAACCTTGACTGTGATATAAATAAGACTTGCTGGAGAGACAGGTATTTATTCCAGAGAGTACCCTTTCTCTGGAACAGGCTCCCCATCCATGCAAAGCAGAGTTCCTCCCTAACCCAATTCAAGTGCAACCTGGACAACTGGATGGGGAAGAGGAATTTCATCCGTGGTTTGGCACCCATGTCTCTAATGGGCATAAACAACATGTAAATGGATCATCTCCCAGGCCCTATCTATTAAATGCTTCACCCTCCCCCCCCCAAGCCCCTGCTTACACTTATCAAGCGTGTCAGAACTTGTCAGAGATTTGGGATGCATGACTAGGTTTAAAATTGCCCCTGTGGTCATTAGCTTAGTAAACACCTATTGACCTATGAACCCAAGAACCATACAACAGCCTCATTCTAATTGTTGTGCAGATCTACCTCTGTCCTGCTCCTTTTGCATTCCCTCACGAATCAGATGGAGTCTCTATAATGTAGACAGAGTATTGGATTTGGAAAACACTATCCTACCATGTTGATTATTTCTTAATCATGACTACAACAGAATGCAAAGCTGACAATCACCAACACTTCAGTTTGCCAATCATTTCTTAGACTGAGGTTGGAACAATGGCTGTTGGTTGTAGTGATGGTGTGATGCTACTTGTAGCCAGGTACATCCTAGATGAATTCCTCGGATGCTCTCCAGAAACTTCATGGTGCAAGCTTAACTGGCACAGATGCTCATGATTAATAAGTAGGTACCTCATGCATTCACTGTCATATAATCCACTACCAACTTTCTCTAAGGGTGGCTCTGGTCTGCTAACTGTTGTTATCCAGATAACATACAAAACACTATAGTTTTGCATGGTTTTAAACTGCATTACCAACAAATACCAGGTCTATATTATATATTTATAAAACTTTGAACCTCATATGTTCAACAACATATGAGCGAAGTTTGAGACATCGAAAATATAATAAAAAAATTAAAAAAAACTTACCTCAATGCTCTGAGCAGGGTGCAAACCCTCTCTGCATCCCCCACCTCCTACTTAAATATAACAACTCAGAGATCGCACTTCAGTGCAGAAAAGGGAAATTTTCCCATTCTGCGCTGTACAGAGCCATTGCTTTTCACCTTCTAACTTTTTAAAGTTTGATCATATGGTGTCAACCATATGACATTCTAACTTTAAAACGTTCGAATAATTAATAGGGACCCCAAATACCTGGAGTATAAATTAATATAATACCCCTCTCCCAACTGATCAATGGTCCTAACAGGTCCAACCACAATACCTCCAAGCACAACTTTCAAGAATGTGTCCTTGCCAACTGCCCAGAAAGAATGGACCATAAGTTACTCTACCCCTCATTTTCAGTAGCCATTGTCCTATCAATAAACACTTATCTACAAAAAGTGAAAAAGCCCCTGATTCCACCACCGTTAAACCATTAAA
Organism: Protopterus annectens; assembly: GCF_019279795.1. Taxonomy (NCBI): domain Eukaryota; kingdom Metazoa; phylum Chordata; order Ceratodontiformes; family Protopteridae; genus Protopterus; species Protopterus annectens. Next base: position 1,176,482,784 of record NC_056728.1, on the reverse strand, counting down.
CATAACACTTAACCATCCCCGCTATTTGAATTGGCAAGCACTGATTAGAACAATGTTGCAGCATAGACGGACAGACAGACTGCAGCACAGATCTGGAATACTTTCTGAGTATCCTGTTAGAAATTAAGATCTTATGTGGCCCAATCATTAATAGGAAGATTAAATATAATCTTACCTTGGAAACTTTTACAGTGAAAAAAGAAACATTAAGCAAAGAAGTCTGCAAAGAGGACCTTCAGAATTCTGAACTCACACTTCAACAGGACATAATTTTCCCCTACCATAAATACATGTACAGTGGTGGGTTTAGTGGTAGTACATTGGTGCAGTGGTTAACATTATCACCTCACAGCAAGAGGTTCTCTGGTTCAATTCCCTGCATGTCCTCCCTGTATTTAAGTGGGTTTACACTGGGTACTTCGGTTTCATCCCACATTCCAAAGACATGAACCTGGAGTGTTTCTCCTCAGGCTTCCAATGAAAATAGGCTCTGTCCTAGTCAGACTTTCCTGGACGACAAATGTTAAGTAAATAAATTTAGGGTGCAGGGGCACACCCCCCCACCTTTTATTACTGCCACTAGTATGTCCATTATTGTTTATGTTTCCATACCTGTCAGTTGTACAGCTTTTGGTAGTATAGTATGATATTTCGTCTGCTTTTATCTCCTTTTCCAAAGTACCAATTTTGGCTGCTCTGGCCATGATTAACTAACCTTTTCTTTTAATTGTACAGCATAAGTACACTTTATGATGTGATTGGAGCCCTCAGATCAGATAACTTTAGTGTCAGGAGCTTGGGAATAGAGAAAGCATGCACATTAGAGGAAGAGGAATGAGAGCAGTAAACTCAGAGTAGTGTTTTCCACATTCGTTAGTGGATTGGCAGTAACTTATTTCTGAGCAGTCTGAATTTATTTGTAGACTATAGATAACTCACCTAACTGTTGAATCATGTTAGAGTCAAGCCAGCAGTTTCAATGAGCAAGAACGGAGTTGACCCCACCCTGTGAGCATTAACAGCCACCCATTGCAGCTTGTATGCAAATGTTTACAATTTTGTAAAGTTTTCTTTTTCAAAATGCATTTAGAGATAGCTATTTAACTAACTATTGAAACTCTTTCTAGATAAGGCTAAGTTTCTGAAGTTTTACAAAGAGTGAGAGAGAGAGAGAAAGAATGGAATGGTCTAAGTACTGACTTTGTCCCAGCTGAATGGAAAAAGGCTACCGTTATCTCCTTGTACAAAGGTGGTACTTCCACTGACCCCGGGAACTATTGACCTATTAGCCTGACTAGCCTTATCTGCAACACCATGGAGATAATCATCATGGACCTTATCAACAAAGACACTGGTACTTCCACTGACCCCAAAAACTATAGACCTCTTAGCCTGACTAACCTTATCTGCAACGCCATGTAGATAATCATTATGGACCTTATCAACAAAGACATTGGTAACCTGCATATATTTGACCCTACTCAATTTGGATTTATGAAAGGGAGATCATGCCTTTTAAACATGGTGGACTTCTTGACAGTCACCAAGGCCCTTGATGTGGAGAAATCTGTGAGGGTGGCCTAATGGTTAAGGTGTTTGCCTTACAAACACAAGGTGCAGGGTTTGAGTCTCACAAGGGATAATTGGCTAGGCTTACAATGACTCGCAAGGGCAGTTAGCCTATTATGAACCTATGAACCTAATACAGCCTACCTAGACTTAGCTTAGGCTTTTGACTCTATCCCCTACTCAGGCATAATTGAAAAACTCACCCAGCTAGGTATCAACCCATATATCATTAGATGGGTCGGTAACTGGCTTACTTATAGAACCCATGTAGTCAAAATAGGGAATCCACCTCCAACAGCAGACCTGTAACCAGTGGTGTTCCACAGGGATCAGTCCTGGGACTTCTACCATTTGGAATCTATTTCTCTGAGTACAAGCTAAAGCTAAAAGTCTGTGACTGACAAATTTTGTTGACGACTGCAAACTGGGAGAATCTCCAAATGATGACAACATCCTACAAGAGGGTCTTCCACAAACAAATGACTGATGCCAAAGTCATGGCCTTAAACTCAATGCAAAAAAATGTATTATCATCACTTTTGGTAAGAGCTATGTTTCTGCTAACTACCACATCAATAATAACAACTTAAGTATGCACTCAGTGGTGAGAGACCTGGGCACACAGGTTGACAGCAACCTTACTTTTGATCACCATGTCTCCACAGTGGTAAGAATGGCATTCTATATTGTTCATCTCTCAAGTAAGGGCATTGCCCCCAGAAAAAAATAATTTATAACCTTCCTGTACTCTTCCCTCATCAGGCCAATAATTGAGTACAATGCCCCTTTTGGTATGTACCTTTCCAAGCACCTGCAGCAATTTGAGAGATCACAAAGATTCCTCACAAGGAAAATTCAAGGTCCTCAGCATCTGTCCTATGAGGATTGTCTGAAATCTCTGACACTTTATTCTGTTTCATACAGACTACTCAGAGGTGATCACTGCCTTGCATATAATGCAATCCTTGACCCTGCTATACTGGAAATGCTGCATATCCATAAGTCAAATGGTACACAGGTTACTCATTCTAATGGCCTTAGCCTGGTATGTTACATTAATAGAACCTGCTGGAGGGACAGATTTGTCTCCCAGAGGTTGCCACACCTTTGGAACAGACTCATGCTTCATGTCAAGCAGAGCACCTCATTGACCATCTTCAAATGCAATCTGGATGATTGGATGTGTAACTGTAAATTCATCCCAGGGGTTCCACCTATGTCCCTCTTGGACAGGGGTGATAAGTGCTGATCATGGAAATAAGGGTAAAACTTGGCTAGGCTTGTAAGGGCCCTAAGGCCATTAGTCTAGCAACCTCCAATGATCCTATGATCCTGTTAATACAATAGAATAGCCTGTAGTGGGTGAATGAGGTGTGTGTGTGTGTGTGTGTGTGTGTGTGTGTGTGTGTGTGTGTGTGTGTGTGTGTGTGTGTGTGTGTGTGTGTGAGAGAGAGAGAGAGACACTGAGATAGAGAAGAGGGGAGGGGAAACCACATCTGACAATAAATAAGTAGAAATGGGTGAACATTTCTGGAGATTATATTAAGCAGGGGGAGTGAATGTTTGTTTTCTCATTAATGTATTACTATGTCATTAGACACTACCTATTTTAAGCATGATTTTTCTGAGTGCATTAGGATCTTTTAAGTTGTGGTTCAGCTCTGCCATCTGTTAATTAGTGTAATAGACTTCTTGGCTTTTGTTCAATGATAGTGCATACAAGCATGATTGTAAGTTTTATTTTTGTTGCATAGCTCTGAGAGTAAATGCAAAAAGTCTCTCAAATACTACATATCTATAATCATTGGTTTGAAAGTAACAGCTTGCATAAATTGTGAGACATGCTAACAAAACATCGTAGTTAGTATTGTATAATTCATTTTATAGGTTCATAGGTTCATACTAGGCTATCTGCCCTAGGCCATTTATATGCCTAGCCAGAGTGTGTTTGGCTTTCGCCACCCATTTTAAATGAATTTTGCTATGCCCTTTTTCGAGGTTAGTATACTGTGCCTCTGTCTAACAGTGACACAGAAGTGATACCCGGGGTAAACCTACTATCTCCCATCCACTCATCAAGATTCTTCTTGAAGAGAGTCAATGAGGGACTCTGCCTAACCTGGACTGGGATTTTATTCCAGAGTGAAGGGAGCCTCTTGGTTATGAATCTGTCCCACCAGCATGTCCTATTTATTTCAGTGCTGAGGTTCAAGTCTCTTGAGCGCATAGCTCGATGGGATTTGGAGTTTCTGAGGTGCAGCATGTCCATTAATTCCGGGTTGGACATGGCTTTATACGTCAGGCACAGATCGCCTCTGAGCAGACGGTATGCCACTGAGTAGAGCTGGAGTTTCTTTAACCGGGCAGCATATGGCATCTGTTTGAGCCCTTTGATCCTCTTGGTGAGGTACTTTTGGGGTCTTTCCAGTTGCTGCAGGTGTCTGGTAAGGTACATCCCAAAAGGGGCATTGTACTCAATTATGGGCCTGATGAGGATGAGTAAAGAGGCACGATGACCTCCCCTGATCTAGATGTGAATCCCTTTATGATTAGGTGGGCTATATAAAATGTTTTTCTAACCACTTTGGCCACGTGGTTGTCAAATGAGAGATTGCTATCAACTTGGGTCCCCAGGTCCCTAATTACTTCTTCCGTACTTAATGGATTACCACCTATGTGGTAATTTGTGGGCACTTTGTTTTTGCCAAAGGGGATGACTATACACTTTGTGGTGTTTAGCTTGAGGCCATGGCTCTGGCACCAGTTGTCTGTTTCTATGAGGCCCTTTTGTAGGATGCTTGTGTCGGCTGGAGAGTCTATTATGGTGCCCAGTTTGCAGTCATCTGTGAACTTGGTCAGCCACAGTCCTTCCATGTTAGTCTGTACCTCCGAGAAATATATAATGAACAAGAGAGGTCCAAGGACTGAGCCTTGTGGGACGCCACTTGTAACTGGTTTGGAGTCTGACACGGCTCCAGCAATTCTAACCATGTGGGTTCTGTCCTTGAGCCAGTTTGCAACCCATCTAGTGACATAGGGGTTTATATTTAAGCTGGTGAGCTTATCTATAATGCCCGAGTGGGGTATTGTATCGAAGGCTTTTGCAAGGTCCAGGTAGGCTGTGTGGACCACCTTCCCCTCGTCAATGGCCTTGGTGACTGTTTCAAAGAAATCGACCAGGTTTAAGAGGCAGGATCTGCCCTTAACAAAGCCGAACTGGGTAGGATCCAGTGTCTGTAGGTCCCCAATATCTTTATTTATGAGGTCTATGATGATCCTTTCCATAGCTTTGCAGACCAAGCTAGTCAAGCTTATGGGGCGATAGTTTCCAGGATTCATTGAGGCACCACCTTTGTGGAGAGGGACCACTGTTGCTGTACGCCACTCTTTAGGTACATATCCTGTAGTAAGGCTGAGATTGAACAGTAGTTTTACATTTGGTTTAGTTCTTCTTGGAGTTCATGTAGGACGCAGCCCGGGACACCGTCTGGTCCCATTGATGCTGTGTTTTTTGCTTTGGAGAGGGCGGCTCTTACCTGAGCATCTGAGATGTCAGGGGGGGTAGCACTCTACTGGGATAGATATTTGCCCTTTTGGTGGGGAAGGGGGGGAGAAGTTTGCGCTGAACCTGTCAGCTAGGATGTTGGCAATGTCTGTGGGTTTGGTGTATTTGTTGTCATTTTGGACTAATTCTGAGCATATCTGGAAATTCCCACCCAGGTTCCTAACATAACTAAAGAAAGCCTTGTGATTATCCTTGGTGTCCTGTGCAATTTTTCTCTCGAAGCTGGCCTTAGAGGATTTTATGAGTGCCCATAGTTTTTTGCTAATACTGATCAGAGATGCCTTCCCTTTTTGGGATTTTGCTCTATCATGTAGTAGCTTCCTCCTTCTATTGTATAGTTTGTTTATGGCTGGGGTCCACCAGACAGGACGCCTAACTTTGGAGGATTGGGTCTTGGTTTTGTTTGGGATTGCATGATCCATGCATTCCTGAAGGTGTTCATAGAATGCGTTTATAAAGGATTCTGCGGTCTGGGCCGTATTTTCCACAGGCCCGGGGGCTTGGAAGGATTCCCCCTCAGTTTTGAGGAGTGTGAAATTTGCTTTAGAGAAGTTTTTCACTGTGGTTTTCTGGGCAGGGGCTGGGGTCGGGATGTGAATATCTAGTGAGATTAGTTTATGGTCTAATCTTACCAGTGAGGGATACACTTCTGGTCTGGAGCATAGAGTCCCCATATTGGTGATGATCAGGTCCAGTATGTTTTCCCCTCTTGTGGGAGTGGCAACAAGTTGTTCCATAGCATTTGAGTTTATAAATTCTAGCAACCTTTGGGTAGGGTGTTGGAGCTAGAGTAATGCTCCCAGTCTATATTAGGGTAGTTGAAGTCGCCCAATATAATGGTGTTTGAAGAGACCTTCATATTTTCCAGTGTTCTCAGGAAGGCCGAGTGGGGTTCCTGGGTTTGGGAGGGTGGAATGTAGTAGGTTATAAACTGGAAGGCAGTTTTACCCACTGTTAGTTGCACATGGATAGTCTCTGATGCTTTGTGCTGTGCCACCAACCTGGAGGTGTGGGTATCTTTGACAAATATTGATACTCCCCCTCATTTTCTGGTTCGGTCCAAGTTTTGGGGCTGAAAAACATGGCATGAGGTATAACCTGGTAGTGCTGGAGTGCTCTTGGGAGCCTTGAACCAGGTTTCTGTTACTGCACAGATATTGATGTTCTCCATGCTAAGGAGAGTTTCGAGTGCATGCATCTTGAGGTTTAGACTTCTGGCATTGAGTAGCATTACTCTTAGTTTCTTATCCCTTGTGATACCTATGGAGGTGGGTTTGTCTTTTGAGCCTTGCCTAAAAAAGGCACTATGGGGGTGGCAAAAGCCTTTGCCAATATCCGAAAGCCCAGGGGTGACAGGTGCAAGCTGTCCCTAGCGAAGCATCGTGGCTTGTCGAGCATGTCAACCCAGGCAGACAGGCATTGGATCCCCTTTGAATGACACCAATACTTAAGCCAATTGTTGAAATTAATCATCTTGTCTTCATATTGTGGTACCATTCTTGGTGATGGTAAGATGCTACTCAAGGTCAGGGTCATACCGACCTGGGCTACATGCTCAAAGAGCTCCTCTATGTCTCTTTTCATGTAGTCCAGAGAGGTACGTCTCAGGTCATTCACACCAGCATGGACAATGACTGAGTCATATTTGTACTTGCCTTGGAGAGACCTGAGTGCTTGTGTTATGTGGCGGATCCTAGCGCCCGACAGGCAGCTCACCGTGACCTTCTCCTTGTTCAGCCTGGTGAGCAGGACGTCAGTGTGCATAATGATAGAGTCACCTATTACAAGTGTATCAGGTGTGTTGTTTAGCCTTAAGGGCTTTGACGGTTCAACACACTGGCTTTGTGAGCTATGTGTTGCACGTGTTTTGTTTTGGGGTAGCAGTTGCTTGGTTGTCTGCTTTGGAGGTCTGTGCTGCTTAGGCAGATTTTTATTTAGAGCCTCTGAGTATGTTTTTGTGTGTTTATGTGTTTGGTTTGCTGTTGTGGTAGGTCTATGTGAGACTGGAATTGTAGTGAGTGTGGTTTCCTTCTCCTCCTGACTGGTTACGCCAGTACTGAGTTGAGAGAGCTTAGCCTCCAGTTTGGCTATATGGTTGCATCTCTCACATGTGTTGGAATTTGTTGGGAGGAGGAGAGGGTTGTCTGTGTACATGAGGCAGTTGTAACATTGCCTCAAGATTCCCAGATTCACCAGCTGGACCGGAGAGGAGATTGACAACTGACCTTTGGACATGCTAGAATAGTATTGGGAATTCCTTTATAATTGAAAAAAGGGCCAATGGGGAACAAAGTACTCAAGGGGAGTTTGTGAGGGTGTAGTGCTTTTAATTTTTTAGTGCTGACTTATATAATTGCTTTAGTGAGCAAGTGCCAGGCTTTAGAGTGGGAATAGAGTGTTTATTATGAGAACTAGATCAGTTCTAAGGGAAAAAGTGAAGAGCAGACTTTGTGGAGCTGAGAATGATTTAAACTCAATTAAGCAGCGCTGCCCGATGCTGCACTATTCGCAAAATCGTGCAAAGCCACGCTAAAGCGGGTTTTATACAGGGGGACTTGAAAGAGCTAGAAATTGGCCCAAAACAGCCAATAGACTACCAGATTCTTGTGCTGGGAACACTCCTCCAGGGATAGATAGGCTGCTCCAAGCTCCCCACTGCCACTGGTGAACAAAGAAGCCTCCCTTTATCCAAGAAAGGAAATGGGCAACACAGGAACTTTCCAAAAGTCCAGAATACAGCAAAGCCTGTATTTGGACTACTCTAGGTAAGGAAAGACGGGAAACAAGGATAATTTTTTTTTTTGCAACAAACAGCAGCAAAATGCAATAAATATGTAACACAGGCTAGCGCACTTGAGTGTGTAGCCTCAACAGGTAAAAGCAACAAACAGGACAAACTTTAAAAGTGCAGGTGCAAAAACAACTTTAAACAGTTTAAAACAGTTCAAGAAGCAGAAATACTTGCAGTTTAGCTAGATCGGACAGTCGCCCAGGTTGTAGCAGGAAAAGAAACACTTTTATCAGGTTAGCAGTCGCTCTTTTAGCCTCTCTGCTGCTAGCACCACTCTGCAGGACCACAAGGAGCTTGGCTGAGCAGTAACAAGCGCAAAAAACGCGCCAAAGTGGGTTTTATACAGGGGGACTAGAAAGAGCTAAAAATTGGCCCAAAACAGCCAATAGACTACCAGATTCTTGTGCTGGGAACACTCCTCCAGGGATAGATAGGCTGCTCCAAGCTCCCCACTGCCACTGGTGAACAAAGAAGCCTCCCTTTATCCAAGAAAGGAAATGGGCAACACAGGAACTTTCCAAAAGTCCAGAATACAGCAAAGCCTGTATTTGGACTACTCTAGGTCAGGAAAGATGGGAAACAAGGATAATTTTTTTTTCTTTTTTGCAACAAACAGAGTACCAGATTCTTGTGCTGGGAACACTCCTCCAGGGATAGATAGGCTGCTCCAAGCTCCCCACTGCCACTGGTGAACAAAGAAGCCTCCCTTTATCCAAGAAAGGAAATGGGCAACACAGGAACTACCAGATTCTTGTGCTGGGAACACTCCTCCAGGGATAGATAGGCTACTCCAAGCTCCCCACTGCCACTTGTGAACAAAGAAGCCTCCCTCTATCCAAGAAAGGAAATGGGCAACACAGGAACTTTCCAAAAGTCCAGAATACAGCAAAGCCTGTATTTGGACTACTCTAGGTCAGGAAAGATGGGAAACTAGGATATTTTTTTTTCTTTTTTGCAACAAACAGCAGAAAAATGCAATAAATATGTAACACAGGCTAGCGCACTTGAGTGTGTAGCCTCAACAGGTAAATGCAACAAACAGGACAAACTTTAAATTACAAGTGCAAAAGCGCGCTAAAGCTGGCTTTAAAGCAGGGGGTTAGAAAGAGATAGGAAATGGCCCAAAATGGCCAATAAGCTACAGGTCACTGGGCTGGAACCACTCCTCAAGGGACAGATAGGCTGCTCAGAGCTCCCCACTCTCACTGGTGAACAAAGAAGCTTCCTCCTATCCAAATAAGGATATGGGCAACACAGGAACTATGGCACAGCCTAGAGATCAGCAATACCTGAAGACTGGACTATTCTAGTTTAGTAAAGGTGGGAAACAAGGATTTTTTTTTTTTTTTTTTTTACATAGTAGCAGAAATTAGGTACAGAAACGCAGTAAATGCTTTAATTCAGCTAGCGCACTTGAGTGTGTAGCCTACCAGTTAAACTAAGCAAAAACAAACTTTAAAAGTTCAAAAAACTCAGAAATACAGGCAGGAATGCAATAAAACAACTTTGCAGAGCTTATTTAGTTAAAGAAACCGAGAAGTCTATATATACAGAAAAGCAGCTAAAGCACACAAACACTTCAGATGCAGTGCAACCTAGAGCACTTGGGTTCTAGCAATATTAAGGCAATGAGCTAATGACACTAGACTGGGAAGAGCGTCACAGATCAGATTTACAGTAGGGGTGGGCAACTGCAAAGCCACCAAGTATAAGAGCAACACACCAACTGGGAGGGAGGGTGGGGACAATAGCCTACAGACAGTAGCACTAGAGAAAGCACAAACAGATAAAGATTTGTAAGATCTATTAAACTACTATATGACTCCAGTATAAAAGTGCTTGTCTGTGTGTGTGTGTGTGTGTGTGTGTGTGTGTGTGTGTGTGTGTGTGTGTGTGTGTGTGTGTGTGTGTGCGTGTGGTGTGCGTGTGTGCATGTGTGCGTGCACGCGTGTGTGTGTGTGTGTGTGTGTGTGTGTGTGTGTGTGTGTGTGTGTGTGGTGAGTGTGGTGTGTATGTGTCAGTGCTATTCCATATCCCTCTGACATCCCACTAGCCTTTTCAATTGTTTGTTAAAGCCTCTAGTGCACGGTAATCGTAGTATCATATGCTGCTCACTGGGATGGTTATATCGGACAGTTACTGGTAGACAAAACTGATTATTAGTGTTACTGTCACTTTATGTTTAGAAACAAAAATACTGTGTATGAGGTTTGAATACATCTGCACTAAAATGTGAAAGGGAGTTTTTTTTTTAATTATTGCACAGTGATATACATCTGTTTATGTGTTTACAGGTAGAACAGACTGGCTAAAGAAGCCTTTTCCAGCCATGGGGCGAGCACAGTACAGCAAAGATCATACAAATACAGGATATGCAAGTGATTAGCAGTAAAACATTAGTTGTTAAGATACAGAATGACCTTTATTAATGGGCAATATTTGCAGCACAGTGTGAAAATATTAGTCAGAGATCAGAACCTTCTCATAACTTCAGTTAAGCAGAAATTGCCACACTAGTTAATAGGTTAAATAAGCAGTTGTACTTATTATCATTCCATTATTGTGCTAGTATAAATGTTTTTAAGCAATTCTGTTAAAGGTATGACTATTACAACTTGAACACTGAAGCGAGTTCCACTGGAAGTATTTGAGGACATCAAAGGTATGATAAATCTTGAGAAAAGAGAGAGATTCAGACAAGGAGATGAAAGTACAAAAAAACATTATTAGGAATACAGCAAGACAGAGAGAGAGGTGTGTGTGTGTGTGTGTGTGTGTGTGTGTGTGTGTGTGTGTGTGTGTGTGTGTGTGTGTGTGCATGTGTGTGTGTGCGCTCGTGTGTGTGTGTATGTATGTGTGTGTGTGTGTGTGTGTGTGTGTGTGTGTGTGTGTGTGTGTGTGTGTGTGTGTGTGTGTGTGTGTCTGTGTGTGTGTGTGTGTGTCTGTGTGTGTGTGTTTGTGTGCATGTGTGTGTGCGTGTGCGTGCGCTCGCGCGTGTGTGTGTGTGTGTGTGTGTGTGTGTGTGTGTGTGTGTGTGTGTGTGTGGGTGTGTGTGGGTGTGTGTATGTACGTGTGTGCGCGACTGTGTGTGTGTGTGTGTGTGTGTGTGTGTGTGTGTGTGTGTGTGTGTGTTTGTTTGCTTTAACTGGTTATGCCCCTTTATGCTGCAAACATCAGAGGAAAAATACATTCAGTGGAAAATAGTGAAAAATAAAGTCATTTTTGCAAGTATAACTACATACATCACACAATAAACAATACATTGAATAAGCTATACATGTTTGGGGACAACCAGCGGTACAAGTAATACCCACTGGAAAAAATTCATTTGCATGTGATTGCATCCTATAAGATGATGAAAACGTTGATATATGGCATATAACAGTACATATATTTGCTGTTAGCCTACAGTATACCATTTCTCATTGTTAAAATATAAGACACATCGTGACTTATAATGAATTAATATATATTATGTATCCTTGTTAATATAAGGGCAGCATCATGACTTACCCTGAGTGAACATATATCACATATCATTGTTAATATAGGGGCAACATCATGACTTAACCTGAGTGAACATATATCACATATCATTGTTAATATAGGGGCAACATCACGACTTAACCTGAGTGTATAGATTCATAGGTGTGTACTAGGCCAACGGCGCTGGAGCCTTTACAAGCCTAGCCCATAGAAGTGCCCTGGCATCATGCCGCCATTAGTTCCCGGTGCCTCTATCAAGTAGAGCTACTGGAGTGATCCTTGGGGTGAACTTTTTATTTCCCATCCACTCACCAAGACTTCTCTTGAAATGGTCCAGTGAGATGCTCTGCTTGACATGTATGGGAAGTCTATTCCAGAGCATGGGCAGTTTCTGGGTTATGAACCTGTCCCTCCAACATGTTCTGTTGATTGTGGAAATAAGGTTGAGGTCCCTGGAGCATGTGGTGTGGAGGTATTGGGATTTCTTTAGGTATATGATTTCTAACAGGGCTGGGTCAGACATGGCTTTGTATGTCAAGCAGAGATTGCCTCTTAATAGATGATATGAGACAGAGAAAAGCTGGAGTTTTTTGAGTCTGTCTATGTAGGGCATGTGTTTAAGGCCTAGAATCCTATTCATGAGGTGCTTTTGTGGCCTTTCCAGCTGTTGCAGGTGTCTAGTGAGGTACATGACAAATGGAACATTATACTCACTGATTGGTCTAATGAGGAAAGAGTAGAGAGAAATGATGACCTCTTTCTTCCTGGATGCAAAACCCTTAGTAATGAGATTTGCCAAATAGAAGGACTTTCTGACCACAGTGGTAATGTGGTGGTTGAAGGAGAGGCTGTTGTCAACCTGTGTCCCCAGATCTCTTATAACGCCTTCAGTGTTCAGTGGGCTACCATCAATGTGGTAATTAGTGGGAACTGAGTTTTTCCCAAAGGGAATGATGACGCATTTTTTGGTATTAAGCTTAAGGCCATGGTTTCGACATCAGTCGTTGGTCTCAGCGAGGCCTTTCTGTTGGATGTCTACATCACTTGGGGAGTTAATAATGGCTTCCAGCTTGCAATTTTCAGCGAACCTGGTCACCCACAGTCCCACCGTTTTGGCCTGGACTTCTGAGAAGTAGATGCCAAACAGGAGAGGACCCAGGACTGATTCCTGTGGGACTCTACTCATGACTGGTTGGCAGTCTGACCTGGAGTCGGCTATTTTCACACTGTGGGTTCAATCTGTGAGCCAATTTGCAACCCACCTAGTGATACAGGGTGATATATCATGTATCATTGTTAATATAGGAGCAGCATCATGACTTACCCTGAGTTAGTA